>NC_020495.1:7582159-7647428 GCF_000184155.1 Fragaria vesca subsp. vesca | reverse complement strand
AATGGAAGCTGGGAGGGAGACCGACCGAACGGGACCGGTCCGGCGGCGAACGGAGGTCGGACGACGGCGGGAGGACGGCCGGAAGTTTGCTGGGTGTAGAGAGAAGAAAATCGGGTGGGAGGAGAAGAAAAATCGGGAGGGAGGGAGAAGAGAAAGAAGAAGAAATGGGTTGGGCTCGGCCCAGCCGACCCAACACCCCTTTTAACCCATAATTTCAAAATTCAACACCCCGAAAAATAATACCCGAATAAAAATTACCTTTTACTAGCTAAAATTTACTATTTTTACCGTCATCGTATTTTCCTCATACGAATAATCCTCCGCACATAATCGTCCCCGAAACCCCTCTAAGGACCAATTAAACTATTTACTCAATGATCGAGACGGTAAAATTCTTATTATAATCACGCTAGTAAATAAGGTAAAAATATAAGGGTCGGGATGTGACAGATTCAGATGTCAGTATTTACCTTGATCCAAACTCCTCTCCGCATGTGTCACATGCATTGCTAGAGTTCTTTGATGTTGCCTGATTTGGGAAGTATGATCAATTAATAAACGGAACAAATAAGCAGAACCAAAGAACAAGCAGCAATCAGTAAGTAACCAAGATCCAGTACGTGAGACCTAAATTTCACTAAATCAAACCGTGGAATGAAGCACCTAATAAAAACCCTTATATGATAGATTCTGAAACAAAGTGCGGTGTATGGTCGTTATGAGTTAACACTTCAAAAACAAAACTTCCAACAAAAAGCAGGCATCAATCAAGTACCATCATCGCAAGCACTAGTGTTCAAGTTTCTTTGTCATCATAATTTCCAGTTTTATAACAAAGGTAGGTAGTAGATAGCAGCAACATACCATATATGGGATGTCTATTTACCTAAGCCCTGCACATTTAACCTCAACAACTAAGGACAAGCCTGGGAGATGCCGGTGGGGATGAGCTTGTCGGGGTGGTGCTGGAGGGAGAGTTTACGGTAGGCCGATTTGATCTCGTCGATAGTGCAGCCGCGGTCCAGGCCCAGCACCTCGTAGTGGCACCGCCACTCCATTTGGGATTTTCTCGTTTGGTTTGTTAAGAGTGATTGACGTGTTTTATCTTATATAAGGTGGTCACCGCAACGCATGTCGTTTTTTATAGTGCGTTGGAAAGTTGCTCTTTACGAGTGTAACTTTTACGAGGATATATTTACTTGTTTTGTTATGTTTGGAATTGATAAATGACACATATTTTATGAATTTAAGCTTTTAAATTTTATAATTATTTTCTTATAAAAATTGTTAATTTCACAGGATAAAAATCCAAACGATAGAAAAAGTCTTCAGATATTGTGAATTCTTTATTTTTGATTAAATTCTCAAGACTTCACCCGCAATCCAAACACACCTTTAGTATTGTGTTTACAGAATATATTTACGAGTGTAACTTTTACGAGGATATATTTACTTAACACACCTTTAGTATTGTGTTTACAGAATAGGCGTAAAAGTCTAATTTCCTTATGAAGAATTGATTCCTAAATACGTAGGAATTGTGATGAGTTTAGACATTCAGACAATGTGGATGATAAACAAAGGTTGGGTTGTGAAGCATTCAACAAAGGTTTTTCGATGATAAACGCATTCAACGAAGTTGATTCATAGAGTTTACTAAGGAAATGGCTGCATAAGATATGAATAGCTATATGAATAGCCCGTTTAACAATTGTGCTAATTAAGATCACAGATGTTCATTACTTCATTCATCCATCGTCAAAAAGAACAACAGAAAGTCATTACACACAACCAAGTCTCTCTTTGAGAGAGTGATCTACAAACCAAAACCATGGATTCACAACCAATTTCTATAATATAAAAAAAATAGAAAAAGAAAGATCTCGGAACATGAAGAAAAGAAGAATGAAAATGATAACAAAATATTAAGTAGTTTTTTGACGATGACATCTACTCATCTTCCCTGCATAGGGTCCCCTACTACCAGACTTGGAACTCTTCACACCGGCAATCTCACTCTCACCATTACTCTTGCTATTCTTTTTGCTCCTCTTCTCCTTCTTCCCTCCCTTCTTTCTCTTCTGCTCATCTTCACTCCCATTGTCGACGCAAGATTCCTCACCGGAATCCGGTTTCGATTTCTTCTTATCATCATGTTCATTGATTCCACCACTCTTCACACTCCTCCTCCTCCTCGGTTTCTTCTCTGCACTCTCATCCCTCTTCTTTGTCTCCTCATGCTCCACCTCATCCTCCTCTACATCAATAATGGTCGCCATCGGCTCAAAAATTGGTTCACCAACTCTTACATTAGTCTTTCGCCTAGCCACCATTGCCTCTAGCACATCCATCTCATTCTCCTCCTCCTCCTCCTCCTCCGCCTCTTCCACTTCATCATTATCGACTTCTTCACCACCTTTTTGCTCTAGATTTTCATCAACGCATTCGCAAACCTCTTCTTCACTCTCTTCTTCAGCTTCTCCCTCCAAAAGCTCATCAACATGATCATCATCAAGCTCATCCTCCTCCTCCATCAACTCCAACACGTCCTGAACCAAATCCTTGTTCTTCAACCCCATCAACATTGCTACCATCTCCCTATGCTTCTTCGACATCTGATGATTCAAGCACTGCTTCTCGCTCTTGAACTCCTTCCTACACACCACACACTCCCACTCCTCCCTCTCCTCCTCCTCCTTCTCCTCCACACCATACTTCCTCTTCCTCTCCACCGGCTTCGTCCACTCCGGCTCCTCATACTCCAAAGCCTTCTCCATCTTCTCCTTCTTCAACTTCCTCCTCCTCTCCTTCTCCTCCTCCACCTCCCTCTTCCTCTCCTCCTCCCTCTTCGCCATCATCTCCAAAACCCTAATGTCCCTCCTCCTTACATACTGCGCCAACCTCCTCACTTTATTATTATACTCATTCCTCCCCTTCTTCCTCGCCTTCACGTTCTTCCGCTGCATCACCGCCGCTCCCTTCTTCGTCGGCGCCTCCGACAAGTCATCATGCGGCTCCATCCACGTGAAGTCCATTACCGTCGTGAAGTTAAGCCAGAAATTATAGAACTGCACCACCGCCGCATAAGGGCTATGCTCGTCCCCTATCTCCGGAGGAGGCTTCAGTCGCTTCACCACCTTCTCCGAGTCCTTTGGCAGCTCCTTCATCTCTTGAAACGCAACCTCGTTGGCGTATATGTTTTCAAAAACGTCGCCGTAGACCTTGAAGAATCCCTTGCCCTCGTCGGAGTAGCCGGAGAATCTGAGGCCTTCGGAGGGGACTAGGCCGGGTTTGAAGCTTTCCGGGGTGGAGTTTTTCTTGCGCGTCTTGTCATACTCGGCTCGCATCCATGGGTTTTTCATGATCTCGTAGGCCTTTTGGAGCTCTTGGAAGTTTGCGGTGGCTTCTTCTTTTTTCGCGGTGGCTTCGGCTTCGGGGAGGCCGGCGACTTTGACCTTGTCCGGGTGGATTCTCCTCGCCGTTTCTTTGTAAGCCTTTTCGACATAGCGCTCTGCTTCCTCGGGGTCGAGGATGGCTTCGAGGTCTTCGGGTTGGAAGCCTAAGAGCACGTAGTAGTCGACAAAGTGCTTCTGGTTGGACTTCACCATTGTTCTTGTGATGGGCGAGAACAGACGGGAGGAGAAAAGCGTTTGATGCTTGTGTAGTTATTGATGCATGGGAAGGTGACTTGTTATTGTTTATATAGGCAATGGAATCCCTAATCCTCATTGAGGAAGGAAAGACTCTTCCTACAAGAAATCTACTTCCTTAATTAAGTAGATTTCTCATGGATGATCTTTTTGTGTTTATTTAGGATTCAAATTGTGACTTCATTAGGATTGAGAAGGGGAGAGAACCAATTTCGAGCTGTACCGGTCTTCTTCTTGTTCTTCTTCGTCTTTTCATTGTCTGTGATGCACTTTACACACCATAATCACCAGTGCTTCAGCTGACTCGATCCAACTTCACGTCCAAGGTTCGGGACGGACGGAGTTGTTCTGGTTGAATTCTACGCGCCGTGGTGTGATCATTGTCAAGTTCCGACTCCTTTATGGGAGAAAGCGGCTACTGTGCTGAAGGGCGTGGCACCGTAGCTGCTGATGGTTCTCACGCGCACAAATCCCTTGCTCAGGATTATGGGATTATAGGACTCCCAACAGTACATGGAAAGCCTCCAGTTGAACATCAGGGAGAAAGGAAATAATAAAAATTTGTTCGTCTCGTTGTAAACGTTGAAACTAAAAACACAGCCACTAACTCATATTTTGCTCTTTTGACCCTTTTTTGCAGTTACCAAGTTGTTTTCATCAGCACCAAAATACTGTAATATATACACCAAAATGTAGTAGAATAGGTTAGATGTTCATCCTAGCAAATTCAGTAAGTTGTGCCTGACAATGTAACTTATTCATCTGAAGACTGTAACTTGGATCCATATGTGCAACAAACTGGACGGGATCAATGGGATAATACCCGGTATAAGTTTCTTAAGCCGAACCTTGTAAAGGTGAATTTTTTTTATCTACCGTCAAGCTAGCAACTTCTTGCACGCCATCAATGCTCACTCCCTCTTTGAAATGGTCTCTGAGGAACTCCACAGCCATAAATGTAAGAGCTGAAGCTGGAATATACCATGTAACCCTGGGGATGCTACCTCTGAACATTCCCTTTGCACCTTCAGTAATCCAAATGCTTCGCAATGCATCCCACCAGCCATTGTACCTATAGTTCAGAACATTAGGAAAAAAAAAAAAACCAAACCAGTGTATTGCTACCACATTTTAACTTCCACTTCTGATATACCAGATCAAAAGGAGAATTGCTTGATCAATTTCCCTTCCCATTCAAGATGAGTTCTTAAAAGCTTTACTGTATTTGCAAACATTACTAAAGTATGTTGTCTGAATACTCCCTTATAAGGTGATGCTAATATCCAAGATAGCGGGTATGGTCTTCTTGAAAACAGTTTTAATGGTGATTGTCAGTGTGATCAGTATACACATGCACAACAGCTGCCTTAATAGAGAAAGCTAAAGCCTTGGTCAGGCAACATCACTATAACTGACAGTGAATGAGGATTGCATCCGATGCTTGGAGCAATTTAATCATACTCCTAGAATTACAAAAGTCAATTAAAATAAACAATAATAATGGATCAGTACCTCAATGTTGATCCCTGTACTTGCAATCTTGTCTTGATCACATCAAAGGGAGTGGTAAGAAAAGAACTCATGCCTGTACAATACCATGCAAGTATAAATCACCTTTAGAGTTCAGTCAATTCTAATTGCTGAATTTAATACTTAAACGTACACCAAGCAGATGATACATAAGCAAGGACACATACCACCAGCAAGTCCTCCTAGTATAAGTCCCTCCAAGGAACTATTAATATGGAAATTCTGATTGTGCATGTACTTTTTCTTCCCATACTCTGTCAAATCTTTCAAGCCTTCATAGAACATAACCTGCATGGTGCAAACAAAATCTTTGAAACAACACTAACAAACTAGATATAAGAACCGTACTCAATACGGAAAAGCAAAAGAGTGGTAACAACTAAATCATTTGGAGACCTAATCGCCTATGAGTCATTAAAGATAAGAAAGAATGTCACAGCATGTATGGTTTTTCCTTTTAAACAAAGTAGGAATGCACTCTTAAGAGCTTGCAAAGTTGCAATCCTATATGTTATCATATGTGTGCAAATGCTGAGAAGCAACTGATGTAAAGTCAAACAAATTGACCATAGTATCAGAATTTCACATACCATCAGACCCGCAAAAGGCACATCCCTTGCAAGTGTTGACCCGAATCTGCCAAATGAAAAAAAGAAGAAGAAGAAGCTATGATCACAACTCATATACAGTATGTACAGATTCATGCTTGATGTGTGTCCCTTTATGAGTATTGGGTGTGGGGATGCATGGTTGAGTCATCAACAGGCAACAGCCTCCAATAGTTTACAGTAACAACAGTACCAAACAGAGGAAAAAGGATCAGATGTAACAACTATTGAGTTAATTGTTGAGATATGTACCCTGCATATAATCCTCTTGGCCCCTGCTCCTTCCATATTGAGCAGCCCGCCTGGAACATCCCTGTATAGTAATCATACATATGGATACCAGGCTTCATAGAGATATTATCTTTCAGCATAGCGGAACTCCAAGAAGCCTTTGTCCCTTGAACCTGCATGCGTTGCTTCATCACTTCACATGGAACATATACAAAAGAACCAAGTGTATCTCCTGAAATACATAAAGAAAGATATGCATATTGAGTCCCCTGAGGCACATCATGGTTGAAGAGTCCACAATAAATGTTACTATTACTAACATCGGAAACGAACAACACTTGGCAGCAAATTGCATAGAGTGCATGACAGCACCAGCACAATCAAAATTCTATGTAGAACACACAAGGGTGATTCATGTTAAGGTTGTGTGTGTTTGAGTAAATGCAGTCAAACAACTATACTGGATGTTTGACTTCACCTCAAAACAAAGGTGCTATACATATACATAGACACATAACAGAAGCTGTAACATTATTTTCTCTTTGAGAACAAAGTTGTTTATGTTTATAAACAACCTAAAAGGACACAGTAACAGTGATAAGTCAAAACAGCTAATAAATCTAGGATAAAAAGGAGTCAACTGAAACACATCCAGTACGACTGATATAAAAGTTTTGAGAGCTGTAGATCTTACCAACTGCTCCAGCAATGAAATGCGCCCAATGTCCCCCAAGGTTTGGATGTGACTCTTCAATCCACTTTTTGGTCGACTCTATGACACCAAAATATGTTGCTCCAGTTGCAAGAGAACCAGTGACACCAGGAGCTATGCCTCTATAAAAACCTACAGAATTATCAGTTAACAAAAACCGCACGCTCTGAGGAGGCACCAACAGTAACTCAAGAAAACAACAAATCCCTTATAGTTCAAAATCCAAAGCTGAGGCGTCACAAGTATATGCTTGAAAATGAAAAGTGAGGGTACCTTTTAATCCATCAACAGCCCAGACTGTTCGTACCATCTGCAGGATGCTCTTTTGATGCTGCAGCATGTGAAACAAATAAAATCATCAAACATTGTCGAATCCATTACTCGAAAAAATGATCATACCAAATACACCACAAACAAAACAACATATGTAACATCTACACACCATGGATCATACCTGACTTGCACTGAAAATAGCCTGGCTTTGAATCCGAGTCTTTACGGTGTCGATTGGATGCATGATTCCTTCCCCAAACGCCCCAGCAATACCTCCCCACAGAAACTCTCTCCACACTGCATTACCATATCACAAAATCAGAAACTCAAAACCAAAATCAAACTACAATTTCTGGAGCATGCATTTCTATCATCAAGAACAGAAAATTTTCCGAACAAGTTCAAAAATTTCGATCGGAGAATTAAATTCCAAAATGCGAGGCTGAATTTGATTGAGGTGTGGATGGATTTGAAGGCTTACCGAAGAAGTTTTGGTGAGTTTGTTTCGGCGGCGAGAGGCTTCTCGGAGCGGTGATGACGGAAGCGTGTGCTTCGCTCGAGGTCGCCATTGAAGGAGCTTCAGTATCGCTCTCTGGTTTAGGGTTTATGGATTTGTTGATTTAAAGTGAGAGGAGGGTTTTAGCTCGGCGCGATAACCCAGAAATGTGTGTCCAACACGAAAAGGTGTCACCAAATTTTTGTACGCGTATCCCATACGTATCGGGTACGTATCCGTCATAATCAGTACGTATCCGGTGTGTGCATGCGGGCATAATATGTATCCAGTCGTATCCGGTACGTGTACGAGCGTATATGATATCTATCCGAGTGCATCCATATTCTACAAGATACAGTTAAAGTTAAAGAATGTATGTAGCTCGGTCCTATGTGATTTCGGTTTTGAACCTTCTAAGTTTTCGGTTTTATGGTTAGACCCTTGAAAAGATTATATGAAATTTTGGTGCGTTATTTTAATTGTACTTCCACCACCTGGCTACTCTAGATCGGGGGTAGGTTTTTTCATACTTTGTATCTGGAGTACTTCACTTAATAACTTATGTAGTATTGGATTTTGATAGTATTTATCATGCATTTCTTTTTAGGTTATGTATGGAAAGATAGAAATAAAATTACAACCAAGTTTTAGGTTTTTGCAGTTGTACCCCAGAAATGTGTGCTCAACACGAAAGGATTGCTCATACGCGTATCTGATACGTATCCGCGTATCCAATATTTTTCCGGGCGTATCCATATTCCTACCGGGATACGGGCTTACAACGTACGTAGCTCCTCTATGTGATTTCGGTTTGGAACCCTCAAGTTTTCTCCGAAAAGACTGTACGAAGATTTGTGCTACCCAGCCACTGGATTGACACGTGGTTAGGTTTGGGTGGCGCGTCTTACAACGAAGATACGACGTCGTTTCAACCCCATTTGTAGAGCATCAAAGCATTTTATCACATAAAAGCCCAAAAAGGTCATTGTAGCTCACACGCACACATTTCTTCACTGAAACCGCACCGGAGCTCGCTCGCTGCGTTTAGTCTTCGGATCCGATCATCCAGGTCCTCTAGGGTTAGGGTTTCCTGTAATTCGATCGCCGCCGATCCCAATAGCAATGGCCATGGCTGCTCTCAGACGCGAAGGGAGGCGTTTCGCCGTCTCCCCCAGTCCAATCGCCGCCGTCCGATCCTCCATCTTCCCCGCCGAGTACGTTCCCTTTTCAAATCCTCTCCTTTGTGGTTGCATTTGGCATTCTTATTGACATCGGTTTGAGTTTTATCAGTCAAAAAATCTTAGATGTTCGGTTGTATGTTATGTGGAGCACTGTAATTGTGAATTTTACCCTAAAATTGAGAAGCAGCCATATTCAGGTTTAGGTTTTTCGTTTTCGAAAGAGTTGAACTATAGATAATGACAGAGTTGAACTATCTGAGAAATGAAATCAGTGGTCTTAGATAACACATGAACACTGCCTTATCTTTGGAATTAACAATTGAAAACTGAAAATGGTAGTCTGAGCACCGAGTATAATATCGGGTTATAATGTGCTGTGAATGTTTGGTTAGTTATAATTAGAGTATGTCAATTCATAAGTTTTTGTTTTTGGCTGTCAATGGTGATTACACATTAATCGTTCCTCATACTCCTTGCTACTGTTTTCCACTGCGTCTGCATTTGATATAACTATATCTTTTGGTTTGGGTGGACAGGGAGCAGGGCCCACTTGGAGTACGCTCAATTTCAACTCAAATCGGTATTGCACCTTTTCCATCAGTTAGTTATTGTGTTTACGTTTTGCAATATTCTTTTGGTTCCTCAGTTATTTGTAAAGAACAATTATATTGAGGTTTTCTGATACTGTATACAGTGAGAAACCGGATGAAGAGTGTTAAGAGTATTCAAAAGATTACAAAGGCTATGAAGATGGTTGCAGCCTCAAAGCTGCGAGCTATTCAATCCAAAGCTGAGAATTCTCGTGGCCTGTGGAAGCCTTTCACAGCACTTCTTGGCGACACCCCCAGTAAGTTTACCAGCATAATGTATGCTGTTCAAGTTTGATTTTTATTTCAGACTCTTTCATTTGTTACCTAGCGTTTTAATTTTGTCGTTCAAAGGTAGTTCAAATTGGCTAACAGTAGTGATGAGTACCAACATATTTTTTTTATTAATGGATAGACTGTTACTATTGCCAAGTCATAGCTCCTCTGGAACTTAAAAATTACTCTATTTATATGCTTTATATCTTTCATATATATGTTTATCAATATTGATATCATTTTAAAATGTCCTCATTATCTGTTTCTGTGTTCCCATGCTAGGTGTCAAAGTTAAGAAGGATGTTATTGTTACCGTCTCTTCAGACAAAGGTTTATGTGGTGGAATCAACTCTACTTCGGTCAAAATAAGCAAGGCAATGCACAAGTTGAATGCCGGTATATCTTGGAGCCGCAAAGCTGATTGTTAGTGTTTTGATCTTTCCAAAAGTTGTATACATTAATGCCATCTCTTCTTCTTTTGACTGTCCTAGGTCCTGACAAAGAAACAAAATATGTAATTTTGGGGGAAAAGGCAAAAGCTCAATTGATTCGTGACTCAAAGAAGGACATTGAGCTAAGCATAACTGAGTTGCAGAAGAATCCTTTGAACTACGCCCAGGTTAGCAATTTCTGTTCCTTGCTTTTATACCTTATTGATTAGGAGAGATAAGGTTTGTCTTACTGCTGCACCTATGCATGCTGGTATATATGTGTGTGTGTGTATAATTTTTCTGCCAACCGTCAGTCTGTAACTTTTATATACATGAAGAGCATCTGACATTTGAGTCTTAACAAGTTTTCATTGAGGCTTCTTCAAACTTTTAGTTCAAGTCAGTGTCATGCGACGTTGTCTGAGTTCCATGCATTAGCTTAGGTTAATCTCCTCAAACACTGATTCATATGTTGTTCATACTTTAAATGGTGAAGTGAATTTATACTGGTTTGATGTGTGTTAAACTTTGACAAGTTCTTGCAATCATTCTCAGTGTAGTTTTTGTCCTTTCAGGTATCTGTCATAGCTGACGACATTTTAAAAAATGTGGAATACGATGCTTTGAGAGTTGTCTTCAATAAATTTCAGTCAGTTGTTGCATTTCTGCCAACTGTTTCTACTGTATTATCTCCAGAGGTAATAAGAATGTTTTTATACTATAAATGCACATATTACCCACCTTTTTATGTTCAGATTTCGGGTAAGTGAATAATTGATTCCAAATGTTTACATAGGTTGTGGAGAAAGAGTCTGAAGCTGGTGGAACGCTTGGTGACCTAGATTCGTATGAGGTTGAAGGTGGCGAGTCAAAGTCAGAAATTCTACAGAATCTGACAGAGTTCCAATTTTCTTGTGTAAGTCCTTCCTTTAAATTTTCCCAGGTATATATGCCACACTTATATTGTTTTTTGTTCTAGTGTGAATCATTCTCAATACCCTGACCTGATTGGACAGTTCACTTCAAATTGCATTGATTTGATGATGTTAGTCTTGGGCCTGAAATAACTTTTTTTTTGGTTGCTTAAATTGCTGGATAGCAGCTCCTGACCGTTTTCTGGCATTAATATATTTTGTCCATCATGCAAGGACTTCAGTGTCGCTGAACTTGAACACTTAGACTAGTAAATGTATTAATCGTGGTTTGCTGTGGGAGCTGATATTCACTAGGGCCAGGGCCAGCGATAATTGTTTTTTTTTTCATATTTTGCCATTGAAGCAATTCCTTTGGGTTCACAAAATGTGAACCACTGTCACATTGTGGATTTAGTACTGAATTTTTTTTCTTGCTCATTATTCATAAAGAAAAATTTCATATTTTGAACAGGTCTTGTTCAATGGTGTGCTGGAGAATGCTTGCAGTGAGCAAGGAGCCAGGATGTCTGCTATGGACAGCTCAAGCAGAAATGCCGGAGAGATGCTTGATCGCCTCACACTCTCTTACAACAGGTCACTTTCTTACCCCCTCTCAATACAATTGCATGCACACAGGCACACCCCCTCTCAATACAATTGCATGCACACAGGCACACGTATCCGATGACCCTAAATTTGTGTGTATAAAGATAAATAGATAATTGTCTTGTTTGGACTTATCTGCTTAATTAGATTACTTTCTTTTGGTTTTAGCTATATCTTTAGTATAAGCTTATTTTGTGATTTTTTAGACATTATTTTCTTCTTCAAGGTTCAAATGACTGATCTTGGTTGTTACTGTGATCATCTGTTACAGAACCCGTCAAGCATCTATCACCACAGAATTGATCGAGATTATATCTGGAGCATCAGCACTGGAGGGCTAGTTTATCTGATGGTGACGAAATAAAAACTGTGGTTTGAAGTTTAAAGACGTTACCTTTGAGAATCATTTTGACATTTTGTTATTCTAATAATTACTCCAGGGTCAAATTCTGGGCACTAAAATTGTACCAGTGATCAGTAAATTGATGTTTCTGGGATTCCTTTCCCCTTTTTTTGAGTTCCGCACCTGAGAAATCCATTTCAATATATTGAGGATTGGACAAATTGTATCGGTTCATTTGTGATAAAGTCTCTTGATGGTTGGCCACCTTCGTTTTCTAATGCATACTATTGTCGGGTGCTGAAAGAGAATTTTGTGTGGGTATGTCCATTGTAATGTCTTTTTGATACAATAGTTCTTCCCAAATTTCATTTTCATAAAGCTGACAAATGTTCATGCGACAACAGAGCCTTTCTGTGATTTCAGACCAAAAAAAACAGTTATTTCTGTGATGAGGTTTTGGTATGGAACATTATATTTTGTGCAAAAGTGGACGAAAGATAGACACTGGGGGTGTTTTGACTAATCTCATTTCCAGCTTGTGGATTTGGTACAGAACTACAGATGCAAACAATTGTCTAATCTTTGTTAATAATTCTCCTTGTGAAATACAAATCTTGTGGAAGTTTTGGTCGAAAATTTGGTACACATTCCCTGCAACTCTTCTGCCAAGGTTGAAGCCCCACAGTAGAAAACCCCTGTCCAAGAAAAAACCCAACTCTCCAAATTAGCTATGGCAATGACCAATCTACAGAATATCTCATTGTTTTCCAAGAGTTCCTTACCAATCCGTGCTCCTCTGTGTCTACAAGCCAATTCTGAGAAGATGCTGGACCAGTTTGGCCGGGCAAAATGTGTTCTTACCTGAAAATTTCGTCGCAAATAAGATCAGAATGCTTTCCTAGAGAAACCTTCACTCAGTGAGGCAAAGAGTCTAGTATATAGATACCCCAAATGCACCGTGCTAACCAATTGATGAGTGATGTACAACCAAAGGGTTTATGATGCAGTACTTACCGGAGTCCGGGAGACAAAGTCAATACCATTTTTGGCATAAAGCAATGCTTGTATTGCACTTATCAGAACCGAACGCGCATCTCCCTCTTGATAAACAGAAGTTAAGAAACTGTGCATCTCTACAATAGACTAAAGAATGATCACCACAAGTTATTAGAGTGCACATTGCAGACTGGTAAACCTTACTTCATTAATGAACAGTTGCAATGAAAGTATAACCTTTGCAGGCTTTTACCTGCTTTTCTTTTGAATCTGATATTTCCTTCATGATGTCTCTAAACCATTCAAAGGAGCTCTGTTCTCTTGTGACCCAAAAAAGATAGGCTTTTAGTGGAGACTTTCTTGAGCTGCATTCTCTGCAACCAGACTATTTCGAATATAGCCATCAGAAGGATTTTTGAGTATTTTTCAAATTTCTCAAGTGAAAAGTAAAAACTAAGAACCATACATGATGATCACAATGTGATGAGTTTTGAGCACTATTGACAATATCTTTGAGGATGCCAATGAAAGGTGTAGCGCCTATGCCTAGACCGATTAGAACAATGATATCATACTTGATATGGTCTTGAGATGGAGCACCATAAGGTCCATCAATGTGTACTTTAGGGTAACTGTTAAGCCCTGATAATGTTGCCTGCAGAATTTCATAAAAAAAGTTTAAGTGAGAGTTAGAATTGAGTCTTTTCATTCATTTTCCCCAACAATATTTTCCACTTCACCTCTTGGAAAAGACTGTATATTTGGTAACTCCAGTCCCCAGTAGTTCTAATATGCACACTTAGGTAGTCATCTTCTGGTCCTGAAGTTAACGAAAACGGGTGCCTGAAATGAGAAAAGAACATGGTAAAGACTGAAGAATATATTACATTGCTTAGCTTTAATCTTAGGCTGATGAATATATGGTTGGAGAAAAGTAACACATACTTACCATTCAAATGGCGAAATCTGAGGGCATTGAATGAATATGTACATGCCACTCAGGTACTTGAAACCTTTTGGTTTGTGCAATTTGAGGGACAAAACTTTTCCAGGATAAATACTTGCCTGCACAGAAGGAAGTAGACAAAACTTTAACCTCACTGAGTCACTGCTTCAAATTAACAAGGATGGTGATGGTATTGGCATATTACCTTTGACATTTCCACCTCATAGAATCCAGATCTTATGGCTCGAAACACTCGTTCTCCGGTGTATAACAGAACTGGAATGGCAATGTACATCAATGTCTGCTGAAGCACATTGTTAGCATCATGACAGACAGTATATGAAGTTAATATTCCATATACACAAGGACTAATTGAACGGCTTACCGTTTTTTCAGTTACGTTGTTTGTAAGGAAGAGGAATATAGAGTGAAAAATGAGCAATGCATATACAGGAATGAACAAGTGGTGTGAGTACCAAAAGGTATTGTATCCTGTGACATTCCGGACTGACTTTGGCAGTGAAGGTGACCCCCGGCGTGGCCATCGTGTTGCAAGTGAGAATGCTACGGCCATTAGTATCACCATACCAATTCCTGATGCCACTTCCTTTGTGGTCAATATTTCAAAGTATGATGGTTGATGGTACCCGAATCGGGCAGCTATTGTTTGCCCGAATATTACATGATCTGACTCACTAATTCTTGGTAAATCACAGGCTAGGTGACAACCACCATGTAGGATAACTCCTACCACTACCCCTCCTGCTATGAGCTATACATAGACAAGGTAAGCATCTGTGTCAGTAGTAGCTTAAAACATTTCTTGTGGAGGAAGTTTCTACTATTAGAGTTAAGCTATGAGTATAAGCCACATTACCTTGTGGAAGTTGATAGTGTCATTAAATGGAATGATTGAGTTGATTGAACGGTTCCTTCGCAGCCATGTAATTGTATTACGACAGACAGGGAGGAGAATTAGAGCCATGTTGAATTTGAGGGTTTCAGCAGCACCTTTGGCAGAGGATAGGCAGTACCCCATTACTTGAAAAGCTGCTCTATGCCTATATTGTAGAAATTTCCAAGTGAAGAGTGCACTACATATGATCAACCACAGCAAAACTATCCATGCTCGTCGCCAATAAGTTCGAAACAAAATATTTATCCTGGAATTTGGCTTTTGAACTTGGTCAAAATTGTGATAGGGATCATGTCTGATTGACAAGTGGTTATGTGAGAAAGAGGCCTTTGATAAGTTCATTTTGATGAGGGTCTCAAATTGTGGAAGCTGCAAGATAGTCACAAACATTCAGAAGTCAATTTGTATCTTATTGTTTTTTGAAGAATCCATTTTTCTACTTTTGAAAGGTACCTCAATGTAGCCCCTTTTTTCAGTGTCAAGCACCTCCATGACCAAAGCAGCATAGTCTTCTGCTTCCTCAGGTGTCAAAAATAACTTATTTGTAGTAGCACTTAGTGTAATAGTCTGAAAATCCCAAATTCCAAGGAAACAAGTAAACACCAGCACAAAACTGATGCACAGCCCCTTATAAACCTAAATCTAGGAAATATAGAGACACAAATTACCTGCTTGATATCTATTTCTGTTATTCTTCCCTCCATGTTTCTGTCACACCTGAAAAGAATTACAAAAATTTAGAAATGGAGTTTACTATTCTTGCAGAAAGGATATAGAACTTTATAATACAAATGATCATTACATGTCAAAGAATATCTGCATCCTTGAACTGAAGCAAGGGTCGGTCATACGAGACCAGTAACTCTGCAGTTCAGCTTTTGGTATACCAAAATTCCGATCCTTGCTTTTCCTTAGAGCCCTTAGTAGCTGATTAGCGAACTCTTGCGACTGTTCCATCCCTACCAAAAGTCAAGTGTGCATAAAAGATAGAAAACTCTTTTCAAAAAAGAAAAGAAAAAAAAAGATAGAAAACTGAGCACAAATTCGATCAATAATATGATTGTCATAAGTAATATACCAGTCACTTGTTCATGTATGCCAAGGCTCCTCATTTTGTATCAGAAACCTTAAAAGTAAATACAAGTTTGCTCACCTATGCACAAACCAAAATCAGACCATTTTATAACCGGTTCAGTTTGCCCCAGGGTGATGGAAAGCCGGTCAAACCGGTCCTTTACATCCTCCCACCTCATCCCACCATTGGCAGTGAGTTCCATAAATCTCAGCAATCCAATATCTGACATGGGAATGGGTGCCTGCTCCTGGTTCACAGCTTGGAGTGGTTCTGTTTTATCGGATTCAGTCCAAACCGAAGAGAAAGAAGGTAGCATAATGTTATCATTTGTACTGCAAGATGATGATGAAGATGGTGATAGCGAAGCTGGCTGTGCCTCCATTGATGGATGGTGGTCAAGTTTTCATGGGAAGAAAGAAATGTGGTTTGTGATCAATGTGGGTACTTATTGGGTTTTCTTGCTGACAAATATCATGCATTCTCTTCTTTGAATAAGAAGAAGAGGGTATTAGTAGAGCAATTTGTTTTCTTTGAGAGGTACAGTAATTAAGCAAGAGAGGTTTTATTCTTTCTTGGAATTGGGTGGGAAACTGCAGCAACAAGCCAAGTAAGATGTTTTGCTAGGGGTTGA
The DNA here is from genome assembly GCF_000184155.1 of Fragaria vesca subsp. vesca. Taxonomy (NCBI): domain Eukaryota; kingdom Viridiplantae; phylum Streptophyta; class Magnoliopsida; order Rosales; family Rosaceae; genus Fragaria; species Fragaria vesca. The sequence continues at coordinate 7,631,026 of NC_020495.1, read as the reverse complement.
AAAATTAGGAGCAGAAAGGAAGTGAGAGCAGGTAGAGTAGCTAGCTAAGCTTGCAGACAAGAAAGCTAAACTTATAGACAAGAAATCATGGAAATGAAAAGGTTGTGATGTGAATGAGAGCTTATATCAATTTTTCTCAACAGCTAAAACCAAAAGAAGCTCACACCTTGACATGTCTCACCATGCAAGAAAAAGGGTGTGGAGATGAGTATGCATAGTTAAGTGTTGTGCACCCAACACCAAACTTCCGCTGCAAATTAAGCTAATGTAAGAATAAGGCAATTGATAGAGAATTCCATCTCTTGCGGAACAGAACCATGTTAGATCAGTTAAATTTATTCAGAGATCACATCAAGCTTACTCTTAGTAAAGGTCGTGAAAAGAGTCGAGTTTTGCTTTCAACGTGACAAGATTGTGTTATAGGGCCTCTGGCCAAAATTGTCTTCTGCAGGTATTGAAAGGCCTTCCAAAATTAAGATTGTACAAAACCAAATTTGGACTAGAAAATATGAGTCGGATTGATAATTTGATCAAAGATCCTCACGTAAAGTGTGATGATTAACTTACATTAAGAAGAAATTTCAAAAATATTTATTGGTTAAAAATTTTAGAAATATTAACATATTCCGGGTGGATAGAAACCTCGAAAACTGCAAGTAGAGCAAACATTATAAGGAAAAATGAGGTCTTCTAAGTTCGAACTCTAGAGCTTATGACAAACATTCTTTTAAGAATGGATCATACCTAGATTGCTCCCGACCAGCCACAATGTGACAAAGAAAAGTTTTAGGGTTTGGTCGGGTTAACGGGCGCCAACCCGTTTTGGAGCCCTGGTCCATATGGCGAGTGGTCCATCGCCGGTCACAAATGGGTCGGGTTGCCCGTACTTTTTTGCGGTCCGAACCCGTTAACGTAATGTACCAATTACCAAATGCCGTTTATACAAGGTTAATTTCGTAATTAAGTCAAGTTTTCAGGCGGATTTGCAGCTAATTTCCTTCACCAAACATAAACAGGAGGGAGAAGGAGCTCCAGAAAAAATATCAAAAAAGCGGAGAAGACAGGAACAGCTAGATCTGAGAAACCAAACCAAACACAAACACTGTAACATATACACAGGTAAATCTTCATTTCAATCTTCCTTGTCTTTTCTTTTTCAATTTACTTCGTAAATATTCAATCTTTTGCTTTTCCTCTGTGACTTTTGCGTTAAATTTTGAGACTGGTATTGGCATTTTGCTCTCCCTGAAAATGTGAGGGAAAGAAAAGTTCATATAATATGAGTTGGGTTTAGTTTGATGTATAAAAATATGAACGTTCTGGTTTTAGCGGTAATATGTTTATGTATTGGATGTGATAAATTTACTGTCTTTAGCTCTTTGTTGTGTTAATTTGTAATTGGGTCGTTGTGTTTTGTAAGATTGGTATGCATTTTGCAACTTCTTTAGAGTGTTGGAGTGAATGAGTATTATTTTAGATTTGGTTGAAGCAGATATTCATGGAAGGGTTGGTGAATTCGTCACGAATCACCACCATTGGGACTCATTATAAGCAAAAGAACCTTGCTTTTGTTCCTACATCTTCAGTGCAATTCGCCAGAAGTTTGTATAGAAATAGAAGTCATGTTGGGATAGAACCACAACAAAGAGCACTCAAGCCAATTGCTGCTTCGACTCAACCAGTAGAAGCCACCCCATCAAGCCGCTCTGGCAACATGCTGCCTTCTAAAGGTAATGTGATTATTCGACTGCTGTGATGTTCACCTCCAGGGTTTATAATTGGTTTTAGAAAGAGATGTATATTTAGTTGGTAGAAAGTGTGGATTATTGCTTGCTGATTAATTGCAAGAGTTTGTGCCTAAGGCTAGAACAATTGCACACTAGGCTTTCTTATGAAATATATAATAGCCCCACCTAGGATTTGTGGTGTAAGCTTATGTAAACATATTTTGATTTGTATTTAATGGTTATAGAGGTTCTTGAGTTATGGAGAAATGCTGATGCGGTGTGCTTTGATGTGGATAGCACGGTTTGCCTGGATGAGGGCATTGATGAACTTGCAGAATTTTGTGGAGCTGGAAAGGCTGTTGCAGAATGGACTTCTAGGTGGGAATCAGCTATTGATCTCGCTTAGTTTGTTCTGTGTTGTACAACTTTGGTCTTAAATTGCAGTTCTCATTTTTTTTTTCCAGGGCAATGAGTGGTTCAGTACCTTTTGAGGAGGCTTTGGCTGCCAGATTGTCTTTGTTCAATCCATCCCTGTCTCAACTACAAGATTATCTTGAAAAGAGACCCCCAAGGTAGGAGACTTATGTTAAGCTTCCTTTAAGCATCTTGAGTTATACTGCCTCCTTGTTTGCTCAAGAAGTGCCTTTGGTTCTTGATAAATTTTGCATGACTTTTATGTTTTTGTAAGTTTGACTCAAGATAGAGTATTGTTGTTATTGACACAAGTAGATTACTTAAAATGACACCATATAAGAAGGGTGACCTGAAGACAACAGAATAAAGTATTTTCATTAATTGCCAAAGAAAATGTTTTTGGAATTAATCTTTGTATACATTCGTATGTAGGATTTCTCCTGGCATAGCCGAATTAGTCAACAAGCTGAAGGCTAATGGAACAACGGTCTACCTGGTCTCTGGAGGTTTCCGTCAAATGATATATGTAGGCTTCTGAATGGTGCATTAGTCCATTTCTATACTGCTACTTTGTTGGTCTCATTTATCACTTGTCAGTAGAAAATTAGAATTACTTGAAAAATAAGTGGATCACTTAGAGTGAATTTTCTGGAGGTATGGAATATATTATGTTTTATTTGTGTGTGATCCTACAATTATTCATAACAAGAGAGAATTTTTTATTTTTTTTATAGTTATTTGGTTTTTATTTTTCTCCGTGTTTCTATCTAGAGAGGGGTTGTTTGTTTCTAGCATTGTCATTCATGGCACTCAAAAAAGAGCTTCCGATACATGGGATCTCAAATATAACAGTATCTTCTTTCTGGGGTCTCGTTACTAACTGACTATTTCTACAGCCTGTTGCATTAATTCTTGGGATACCCTCGGAAAATGTGTTTGCCAATCAACTACTGTTTGGAAGTAATGGAGAGTTCATAGGCTTTGACGAAAATGAGCCCACTTCAAGGAGTGGGGGAAAAGCCACTGCAGTTCAACGGATAAGGAAGGTTGGTCTATCGTCTTTAGCTTGATGTTTAGTTGTCAAGTATCTTGCTGGTAAGGTTATTAAACTGTTTTCTCAGGCTCATAATTACAAGGAATTAGTCATGATTGGGGATGGTGCAACTGATCTCGAGGTAAGTAAATCACTCAAACATCTATCTGCGTCTTACTTTCTTGCATCTAGTTTTGTACATACAACTAAATGATAATCAGTCTTCCTTGATTGAAATATTAAGGATATTTTCTCCTAAACTTTATAATAGACTGGTTTCTGGTTTGGTATTCTTTGTGGGGGGGGGGGGTAAGGAATGAGGATTGCCCATTATCTTTTTTGTATATTGATAAAATGATCTGTCGATTGAACTTATGTGAAACATGAATCAAGTTATGTTAGCGTGATTAATAATAATGTTCTTGTTAAACTTGCACATGAAGTGTCATATCAATATTGTGTTTAACTGTTTCCAGGCTCGTCAACCTGGAGGTGCTGATTTGTTCATCTGCTATGCTGGTGTTCAGCATCGAGAGGCTGTCGCAGCAAAGGCTGATTGGCTTGTTTTTAATTTCGAAGAGTTGATAAGTGCCTTGGAGTAGCCTCTACTAATCTGAGCCCATTGATTATTTATTTTGTGCTATCATTTCTCCATGAAGCTGCCTGCCCTGCTGCATTATATATGCTTATATGAGCCCTATTTCTACAAGGTAGGCTGTGCTTCGTGTATAAGAAGATGAATAAAGAGTGAGAGAGCCATAGGTGGTTCTTAGGATGCTGTGCTTAAGAAATGAGTATTGCAATTAGTGTGAAACATGTTGTTGCAGATACTAGTTTGAAAGCTTATACATTATGAATCTGAGATCAATATCTTTACCCTGAAATCCTGGATTAATTTCTGCAGACTTGTTTGAATATTTAATAATGTTGGACATGCCATAAGCCCCATAAACAACCCACATGAATTAAGCCTTGAATTATTGTCAAATTTGGGGTTGAGCCGTTGAGGTCCTTGAGGAACTTCATATTTCTATCAATCAGAAGCTGTTGGTTGGCCAACTCATTGAATTGGTCTGGTCTTCATTCATCCAAAGAAAACAGAGAATAAATGAAACTCATGGTATCACTATCATCCTTATTTTCAATATGGTATGCAAGTGAAAAATGAAATGGCTTATATCTAAAGGAACATTGACAGGTATTAATATCATCATAGTTCAACTGCTGTTTTCATATTCATATCTAATAAAAAAGCTGTTACTCTCATCCAGTTGCTTGCTAAATTATTAAAATGTGAAGCACTTCTTAGTCGGTGGAGAACGGTGGGGATGTTTAGGGGTCCAATATCCATGTGGGTTGCTTGGTCTGAGTCCTATACTCCTATGTAAGATCATATGTTAAGCACCAAAGTCTCCCTCAACTTTTGTGTTCTTTCTCTATTAGGATCCCTATCTTTTTCACATAAAGGACTTCAAGAAAATTACACAAGGATGTCAAAACTGAGATTATAGGAAAATGACAACCAGATTTTGATGCAGTGCCATGTTTTTATAAGGTGGGGTGAAGAAGGTGGCTGTTGATTTTCACTTATGTTTTTTCACTTCTGTTTGTTGGAATGATAGATGATCTACTCAAATCCCATTTTCTGTTGGGGCGATTATATCAAAGAGTACAATCTACCTAATGTGAATAGTATGTGAGAAATTAAAACCCAAATAGAATTAAGAAAACAAGTCTGAATGAAACAGAACATTTCATAACTTATAATCGATTCATCGAGTTACATACACATCGATCGTATGTTTAGTAATGTATCTGTCTCTCCCACATTTAGCAAACTGATTCTTTTTCCTTCTTCAAAAGTTTATAGGGAAAATACATGAAACCGTGAGGAAAAATAGAAGAAAAGACCGAAAAGGAAAGATAATATGGTCAGAATAACAAAATTTTCTATTTTTGTTAAAAAAGAAAAGAAAGCACGTCGTTTACCGAATGTAAGAAGTTGTGGGTTGTATCGGAGCCCTGAAGATAACAGAGTAGCGGGTGCTAATTCTTCAAGATTCACAAGTCACCCTTTTGTGCTTTTGGATTGGCTTCACTCATTCATCCTCTTTCAACGTAAAGTCTCTATCTTTTTCCTCCAGTCTTTATTTATTTCAGTGCATTCAGACATTTTCACATTCTTGCTAATGGGTTTGATTCAGTAATGGGTTTTTGAGTGATGGGTTTTAGTGTTTGTAGGTTGCTGTGAGGTGGGTAGTGTTTAGAATTCTGTATATGTTGTTTATATTGTTGCTCTTGGTTGGTTTCTTCTGTGGATTGAGGTTTAGTTGTGTGATTGTATTTTTGTTCTTGTTCTTGCAGAAAATTGGAGGTTTTGTTTTTTGAGTTTGTGGGGAGTTGGATGTTGATGCTTGTTTACTGTTGTGTTGTTTAGTGGAAGTAGGTTTTCCAGCTTTTGATGCTGAGAATTGACAGCTCAAGTTCTGTTTTTGATGAACTGGGGATTGGATATTGGTTCAAGTTTCAGTTTTTCTATATGTAATCAGAGGTTGCTGTGAACCTACAAAGAGTGTTTTGATTCATTGGTTCGAAGTTTGGCGTAATGGGAGTATCTGGTTATTGGGTATTGAGAATTGAGGGAAAGAGAAGAGTGTGTGTTGTGGTATTAAGTTAAGGCTTTCATTGTCAGAAGGGAGAGCCGATATGGATTTGTGGGTTGTTGCAGCAGCTGCCGGTGCTGGATATTTGACCAAGTATTGGCAGAAGCTTTCGAGGGAGAGGGATAAGGATGGCTTGTTACATTTTTCTTTTGGGGATGCAAATCTTGAGAAATCTGAGTCCCCAACTTCTTCATTCCGCAGACACGGGGATAGAAAACCAGTTCTGGGTGAGAGAGTAGCCGATATTAACATATGGGGAGGTGTTTCTGACACCGAAGTGGCTTCTACTAGTGGGTATGATGGTGAGAAGCTGGCAAGCCTGGTCAGTTACCAACATTGCAATCTACTTTCTCTATCAAATATATCACCAGTGGACCAAGCAAACAGTAATGATCTTGATGACAATACTGGTGGCGTGGTACCCAAATCTTCCAATGGAGAAAAGGGTTCTTTTCATGTTCCTCTGAGGAACAGAAGGTCTTTAAGAACTGAACACTCACACGGGCATATTGTTAAGCCTCTTAATTCCTTAGAAAGTTGTCTGATGGCTCAATTATATAAAGAGCATGCTGAATCAAGTGTGCTTACCCTTCCTTCACCATCCGCTCCAAGTATGAGACCATTGATTGTGAGTGATGGAAGCCGTATAATTAGCAGGGCTAATGGTGACCATTTCAGTGCTGAGATTGGAATTGAGGAAAATAAGCTGCATATGGAAGACCGTTTAAAAGCAAATGAAAATGCCTCCGGGATTCCTCCACTACCAAAACTTGGTTCTCTGGATCTCCCAAAGAAGATGAAAATAGAGACAGCGAAGGGGCAGACTGAAAGATCCAGCAGTTCCAGTCACATGGCCAGCGGAAAACACTTGCATATTCAAGGTGGGACTCTTCTCTTACTCTTGGGGTAGCTTTGTTTTGGGTTTAAAACTTTAACTCAATAATATCCCGATGTTGGCATATCTGACTAAAACAACTATATAACCTACTATAATGAGAACCATCAAATGAAAAAATGTTAATATTTATCGTTTCTCTAGTACACTTTTTATTTTCTGGCTATTTGAATGGTCTTTTGTCTCACTGTATGACAATTCATGGCCTAATGCATGTACCTTCATCAGGTTCACCAGATGGAGCAGTTCTACTCTGTCTTGGGGTTTCTATTGGTGTAATATCTTCTTTCATTGCAAATAGAAAGGAAGTTGACAAGTTGAAAAACGTATTGAAGCAGACAGAGAGCTTGGTTGAAGATCTGCAGGAGGAACTGGAAATGAAAGACTCAGTAATGGTGAAGGAGCTAGCTAATGAGAATTATGGGTCACAGGATACTTGTGACAATTTGGTTTTCAACAGGGCCCTAAATCCTTTTTCTCCTGAACAGAATATAGACAAGTATGATGGTAGAGGTTCGTATGAGCAGAAAGCTGAGGAGAGTTCAGAGTCAATGAGGAAAATAGAGGCAGAGCTTGAAGCTGAACTTGAGATGTTGGGGTTGAACATGAATACTTCTACTTTGGAGAGAAGATTAACGGATCTTGATGAGGTACGAAGTCTGTTTATCTTTGCAATTTTTAAGTTTAAGCAGCATGGCTTTATCATTTTATTTTACATTAGATCTGTGTTTAATAGGTTTAACCCAGCTGTGTAAATACTTGACTAATTTTGTTTACTGAATATTTGTGGGCGAATCCAATTTACTCGAAAGGTGGAGGTAGTGAAGAAAAACCTGTATTTTCATTCCTCTTGGTAGAACTGTTGCTTAGTAACCATCATTAAGTTTTTATCTTCCTTCTTTCCTCAGTTCCAATAACTATCTTTTGCTGAACATGATTGTAATTCACCTCTACATGGTTTCTACAACTGCATATGCTTGTTGTTTTGGCAGATGTTGGAATCTCCTCAAACTTGTGTTAAGCATTAACAGAGTTAAAATTTGTGCAGCTTGACCCAGACTTGATGGCAGATTTTGCTCAAGGCGAATTAAGAGCTGAAATGGTTGGTGGGCACACTGTTGCCCAGACGAAGTCAGAAGAGAATGCAAGCAGCACCTCTACTGCCCATCACTATGGAAACTATGCAGTTTCTCCTAGAGAGCTTAGTTTGCGTCTGCATGAAGTTATCCAATCAAGACTGGAGGAACGTATCCAGGAGCTTGAGGCAGCACTACAGAGCAGCCAGAAGGAGGACCGCATTGCAGAATCAGAGCATAAGGATTGTTCGAGGGATTTGACAAAGAATTGTGTGCAGTCCACAGTCCAAGAAAGTACTAATTCCAGAGAACAAAGCCAAACCATCATAGAGCCCATAGTCATGATGTCCGTATTGTGGAATCAGAGCAGCCAGGAGGTCCGTGTTGTGGAATCAGACCATAAGGATTGTTCGGGGGATTTCTCAAACAGTTGTGTGCAGTCCACAGTCCAAGAAAGTAGTAATTCCAAAGACCAAAGCCAAACCATCATAGAGCCTCTAGTCATGAATTTAGCAGGGGAAGCTCTAGATGCGTACAATGAGGCTTATGAAGAGTTGATGAAGCTCAGTGATTCAGAAGAGGAGGATTCACCTTGTCAAGTTATTGGAACATTCAGAGATCAAATGCACAAACAAAGTTTTGATGTTAATGGCTCCATTGTGCATTTTGCCTTAGAGGAAGAGCAATGGTTGGGGGACGAGCACATTTCCAGGTTTGATTATCCTGTCAGTGAGGATGAGAATAGCCATTCTGATGATGAGATGGAGAAACAACTAATACAGCAAATTGTGGAGAAGACCAAGAAAGGTTCTCCCGTAGTCCTGAATGCGCAGAAGTGGTTGTTTTCGACGAATGATTATGACATCTGAATTGTAACCAAATTAAGTTTTGCAAGTGTATAGACTTATACAAAATATAGGAGAGGTTAGGTATTCTTGACTTTACAGTTTAACGAATCTACCAATGATTCATTCTAACATTGTTGGTTTCGTGATGACTATCTTGATCTGCCTATTTTTCAAACAAGAGGCCTTGTGGAATTAAGAAGTCATTCTAGTGAGGACCCTTAAGTTAAGGACTTAATGAGACCCTTGTGTGAAATTAAGAATGGATATCAGTTATTTCACTCTTTTCTTTCCTCTTGGCAAACGGACATCATCTCCTCCACCTCTACATAAATATTTCACAGCTGCATAAGTGCATACGCATGTGACGTTGTGAACGTTCATCAAAACTCCTGACTTTAGATTTATCAAAGAACTTGCCACATTATATTTTGCAAATGAAAGGACTAAAGAACTCCGGACACTAAAAACAATTACCAAGCATATAAGGAAACCTTGAATTACAATTATTTCCAGAATTCAGGTTTGATAAAGCACAGCAAGCGGTGCATTAAGTTCAAAGCCAAATTTAACACAAATGAAATAAAAGGTTCAGAGGGATGACAGGAGAGAGGCACTAGAAGTTCTGACAAAAACAATCTACTTGAGGAACTGCAGACAAGAGAACTAATCTCTTAAAATTCAGGCCCTTTTCTCGAAGTCTGCAGTGTCATCATCATCCCTATTGTTTCCTTCTAATGGCTCATCAAAACCACTTTTGTCCTCTCCAAATTGAGCTCCACCAGCAGAGAAGCTGTTGTCAGTAGCACCGAAACCACCAGTGCCAGCATTGTCAAAAGTGTTTCCAGATGCATAATTGGCACTGCTGTTGTAGCCAACTCCACTTCCACCGTATCCACCATCAGCGTTTCCAGAACCGTAGCTACCACCTCCATAACTGCCGCCTCCACCTCCGTAACTGCCACCTCCACCTCCATAACCGCCACCGCCGCCTCCATATCCTCCACCACCACCATAACCACCTCCTCCAAAGTTATTGCGAGGCCTATCAGTAGCATAATTCACCCTTACACGGCGGCCATGAAGCTCCTACAAGAATTTTTGAGACATTTAGATTCAACAACTATGATATGGAGATGCATATTTTATGAAGCAACAGAATTTGCATTTTAAACTCAACATATTGTGTATTCAATGTACGTTAAAGAATTACATGTGGAACTAATCAGAACAGTATACCTGAAGCTGAAACTGTAACAAGTATATATCAATTGGATTCACTGGATAATAGAAATCACAACTTCATATTATAATAAGGCTTTTTCCCTTCCACATGAAAATATTCCCAAGCCACTTTCAATTCCTTACTCAGATTCATTCAGTAGGTACTATGGACTGAATTACTTAACATTAAGGTATGAGATATGAATACTTACATTACCATCCAATGCCTGGATGGCACTTGATGCCTCCTCGCTGGAAGTGTAAGTGACGAATCCAAATCCTCTCGATCTACCAGTGTCACGGTCTGTGATGATTCTTACTACAACATTTATCAAGTCAGTCAGCACTAAAGTTCAAACTTTTGTAACCAACGCAAGGACTGAAAATGAAAATAAAACAGAACAGAGCATTAGGAGCATCATGTACCATCAACAACTTCACCATATTTGGCAAATTCATCTCTCAAACTTTGTTCATCACTCTGAAACGAAATACCTGCAATACAAGATTAAAAAAAAAAATTAAAAAAAAATGAGAACCCAGTAAACACATAATATCCCAGAGGGTAGCGAACTTATTGAAGCAATAAGGAGAGTACCTCCAATAAACAGCTTAGAACTTGCCCCAGTTGTCATGCATCTTATGGCCTGAAAGATGGACGGCCTGGAAGGAGCCAATGCAGATCCAGTCTGCTTGGTTGCAGTATGCCTAAGTATATTGCCGAATTTACTCAAAAACGCCATCGCAGCCTGCAACAGAGCACAACGCATGAACAAGCTTCAAGAATCGAATTCACATCATACATAACACTCAAACACAGCAATCAACATTTCTCATATCACCCATAACACAAAAACCCCCAAAACCAAAACCCTAATTCAAGTTTTGCTTCAACCCCAGGACTCCAATAAACCCCACACTCCATTTCTTAAAAATGATAAGGTATACGGCTCCACACAACTTTTCTTTCCCCATTTCACTTTCAATCAAAAGCGAGACTACCAGGGTTTAGGGTTTCAGGAAAACAGTGTAATATTCTGAAAGATTCAAACTTTCACTCAATCCATACCCTTACTTGTACAATAAACACAAACCCAGCAAACACAAACGCTATGAGATCATAAAGCTTCAAACTTTAAGCCGAAGAACAAAACCCAGAACGAAATTCGAACATAGCGAGAACAAACAACAGAAATCAAATCCATGAAACCAAAAACAAGATCGAAAACGAAGTGAAAAGCTGTACCTGATGATACTACTTGACGAAGTAGTAGAGGCTGAAAGAGAGAAGAAATTAGGGATTTTGTTAAGAGAGAAGAGAAGAGGGTTTTTGAGTGTTGGGGTTTGAGGGTTTGGGGCGAGACGAGGGTTTAAAAAGGGCCACACGAGGACTTTTCAGGTGAAATTCCCGATTTAGGGTTCGCCCTATTATTATTATCTCTTTGGAATTATCTTTATTTTTAAAAATATATATGTAAAAAAAGGAATATTATTTGCTAATATGTGTTGGATTGTATATTTTGTGGTTTGCATTCTTGGCCATGTTTAGTGAAGTGTCAAACTAACATCATGTGTAGTGAAGCTCCATGTCTATGGCCAACTATGTATCCTCAAGAAAGGCTACACATTTTTTTTTATAGAAAGGCTAAATTTTTTATGTCATACCAATAATGAGATTAAAAAATTGAAATAATCATTTCACGATCAATATGACTCTAGTATTACACAAATATCGTTTTTTTTTTATGAAAATCCAATAAATATGTTAACGCTTCTTTTCGCGTTAATAAACTTTTAAGGTAATTCATGCTATAAGACCAGCCCACTACATTCACAAGCACAAAGCTTGAATTTTCTTCATCAATCGGCACAGTTTATGATCCAGCTTCAACCTCCTCGCAACAGCTACAGGATCTTCGTTTTTCAAAAAGCAGCATTCCACAATTGACCTGAACAGCCTCAATCCTGAAGCTGAAGTCCCTACCGCAACCACACTGCATCTATTTATGTAAATATCGCATTTCAGAAGGCGTCCAACTGCCTTTGAGTTGCGCTTCAACCGTTCCCTATTTTGTCATGCTCCTTCTTAATCTCAAATTTTGTACAAAGTCCACCACACTGAAATCAAGTCTTGATGACTTCATATTGCAACCGGCCATTTAGAATTTCTGCTGCCTTAGTTGCCGGTATACTAGTTTGAGCCAAAAGTTCGAGAAAATCCCCAGCCTGCTGCACAATATCTGGATACAGTCCTTCTGGTAGTTGATATTGTCAAGCAACGCGCGCTCAGCTGTATTCAGTGTGGAAGATATGCCATATCCTTTCAAAAACCAATGCACAAATGGCCAAGCTTCTTGCACCTCTTTTTCTCGGCCTATTAAGATGGATGAACAGTATGTGGTTAGTCCAAGCATGCCATATAAATCCTTCTCCATTCCAGTGTCATCGACATTTGGTTGTTGAAGTTCAACAGCCCCGTATTTGTGTAAGGGTTGTCTTATCAACCTCTTCATAGATGTTTCTGGATTCGTGTCGTGGACAATGCAGTTAAGGGCCTGACCGTTGTTGGAGCTGAACCAACTGCAGTAAGACTGTCTTCATTAAGAAAAAGATTGCATTCCGTCCGTGCTGCAATTGCCTCTAGGGAATTGGCAAGACATTCCCATTGTTTTATAAATTTTCTCAAAGTCCACCTTCTTGATTCCCAATCTTGATGAGGATATGTTTCCTCACCGTGCAGTATTTCTATTGCCATATGTGGTGGTCTGGTGGAACATGAGTTGTTGTCAAAAGTTCTACAAGTCGTGTAGCCTTGATAAAATAGTTTCGGCCCTTAATCCTTGTGGTTGTTGAGATTGTAACAAAACGCTCAGCCAGATTCAAAGCGCATGCAATGCCATAGTATTTTTAAAGATGATTAGACCTCCGGCCATGTATCCTGCAACTTGTTTTCGTGTTTTTCATGGAAGGAGGCAGAGAAAGTGGTCTCCTTCAGATCGATCTCCATGACCTCGATTGATTTTGTGTTTCTGGGTTTTGAAATTGAAACAAATTGAAACACTCGTTTCTGGGTTTTGAAAATGAAACACCAAACAGAGAATAAATCAGGGAAAATCCGGACTGCTTATAGTTACTCCTAAATCCTAATAGGATATGAATTCTACTTGAATTTAAGATGATTCATGTTCATAACACAAGGTATTTGGGAACACATGAAAATTTGAAGCCGACACTCCAGTACTATTATTTCCAGAACTCAGCTTCTTCATTGAAGAAGCAGAAAGACGTGCATGATGTTCATAGAGCCAAATCCAACACAAAATAATAAGTCGGAACAATCTACTTGTAACAAATCAGGGAGGCGAACTAAATTCCCATGAAGTTCTAATAATATATCAGGCCCTATTCTGATAGCCAAACTGATCGTCCCCGTCAGGAAAGCTATTGTCACTGCCACCGCCAACACCAAAGTTATCGGCACCACCAGTACCAACACCGCTGGGAGGACCAAAATCTGTGTTGTTGCCAAATCCTCCACCACTAGCAATCTCTAATGAGTTTAAACTTCCATAGTTACCGGCCCTACTATAGCTGTCATTGCCAAAGCTGTTGTGCCCGCCTCCGCCTCCACCACCACCACTGTAACTGCCGCCTCCGCCCCTGCCACCACCGTAGCCACCACTGTAACTACCGCCATAACTGCCACCCCCGTAGCCACCGCCGCCACCACCACTGTAACTACCATCACCACCACCATAACTGAAATTGCCACGAGGCCTGTCAGTTGCATAATTCACCCTTATTATACGGCCATGAAGATCCTGCAAGAATTTTGCTAGTTTAGACACTGCTTTCAAAACAGTAAATCTAGACTTAATGATGCAGGTATGCATGAAGAAGTTGGGTTCCATTTGACAGGAGGCAACCCTTTTGATGTGGAAAAGAAGAAAAAGGTTTTCGGCCAGGATTTTCAAATCAAAATATCCCTGTCTCACACTTCAAATTCCATTTCAGAAATATTAGGTAAGATTATGAAATCCATTTTAGCCACTATTAGCTGATTCCATTAACAGAAAGTGACCAAAATATTATAAGTAGTGCTGTAAAATATATTTCAACATTCTACCCACTTAAAGAAACACGAGACAAGACAAGCCATGACTGAATCCAAAAGCCTGGTGCACGTCCATTGCAAAAACAATTTACTATTAAGCATAAAATCACATGGACTCAGCATCGATCAATAAGATGTTTTTAATTCCAAAGAAAACAAAACAAGAGAGCTGAAATGAAAGCTACCATTGGCTCATTTCATTCACAGAAAGGCATCAAGAAAAAATAGCAATAGTTACCTTCCCATCCAAACCCTGAATGGCACTTGATGCTTCCTCAGGTGTAGTGTAAGTAACAAATCCAAATCCTCTCGATCTGCCAGTCTCGCGGTCTGTGATGATTCGTGCTACAACATTTATCGAGTCAATCAGCATTCAAATTTTAAACAAATAAAACTGAAAAGAAAAAAAATAAGTCAGCATTAACTTATTGGGATGTTCAAAATATTCTTTCTAACATATACAACTTAGGAACTTTGAGAGTTATCTTCTCTGTGAGTTGAATGAAATGAACCAGAGACACACTGCCAAAGCAGATTAACCATGTATACAGTATAGTGAGTATACTAAAGAAGAAAGAAATGCACATCCACACTTAATACATTAAAAATGACTGCAGCAAGCTGACATAGAAAATATAAACCCAAAAAAAACCGCAGAAATTCTATAAAAGTGTTTACTTTACATATGATTGGAACAATGAAACGAAATCAATTTATAAAGGTACCAGTTTCGAAGTATAATTTTTTTCTAGAATTCAGAATAAAGATTACAACATACCATCAACAACATCACCATATCTTCCAAAAGCCTCCCTCAGACCGGCATCATCTGTCTGATACGATACACCTGCATTATAAAAACTGATACCCTATCAACACAAAATCACCTAATGCGGAAAGGAGGAAGTTAACATCAAGGGGTTGTAAAAGCACCTCCTATAAAGACCTTTGAGCTTCCCATGGACGACATGCATCTTACAGCCTGATGGGTCCACAGTTTGAAGGGAGACAAGTCAGAGTTGATCTGCTTGCTTGCAGACTGCCGAAGTACATTCCCAAACTTACTTAAGAAAGCCATCGCAGTAACCTAAAAGAATCCACCAGAACAGAAGTCTTGATCAGTAGTTCACAGCACATATAAAACACGAGTCATCATTATCATAGCACATTGTCCAAGACTCAGCAAACCCAAATAACCCCTTAAAAAAACTCTAAAATTGTGTCACAAGTACAAGCATGCATGTCAATACTAATATGCAGAAAAATCACAGAAAAATAACTGCCTATGTTGAGTTATCAACACGAATCACTGCACCCACAAATTACACCGATTATAAATATCACTTTCCACTGATTGATTCCAAACCATTTTGCCTATGGAGACCATTTTGCAGAAATTTCCAAAACCAAGCTACAATGCATTTATCTATTTCCATTGATTGATTCCCCAAATTTGGGTCTTTTACAAAACCCAGGAAGAACAATTTCCTATTTCTCATTTTCTACCAAAGCCATTGAAAACCCTAAAGATTCTTAACCATATAATAATCGAACAAACAGAAAACAAAGACAAACCAAATAGAATCGGAAAATGATAAATAAATAGAAATTAAACAAATGAAAAACACAATTGTAATCGTATTTGCAATTCGGAGTGAGCAATCGATGAAGGAGAGGTGCGTACCAAGCTCGCTACTTTCTCTGAGACTCTGTGAGACTTCTAAAACCCTACTGATCACAGGGGTTTATGTAGGAGAAACGAGACTGAGGCTCTTGGTTATGTGGAGGATTGTGCACCGTTGAAAGTAGGAGACAAAACATGGGCCGTTGGATTAGAGCAGTGACGGAAGCCGTTGGAGAAATTAGGGGTGAGGGTACGTGGAATGTTGAGACTTTTAGTTGAAACAAAATTTGTCACAAAAAACAAAAAAAACTTTGAAACAAAATTGATGTCAATAGTCTTACCATGTACTTGTGTGTACGAGTCATGAGTGTAGATCGTACCAGCTTAAGCGTTTCCATGAGTAAATTTCTATATATTTTGTGTTTGAGTAAATTATGTTATATCTCCTCTCTGCATCTAATTTGTAACGATAAACCAATTAATCAAAAGTTTAAAATCATCTTGCATGTTGATAGTGTCAAATTTGTTTGACGGAATTCTAGACAGCGCATTTGTTTTGTTGTCACTACATAAAATGACTACCACTCTAACCTTTATAAGGGGAACTTAAAAGGTGTGTTTGTTTCGTCGTCAATATTACATTGACTACCTCGCAATTGAAACTTGAGGAGGAGAAGGTGATGTAATTGTCTTTGAAACCCTCCCCGTGCGGGGTGATAATTGTAGACGGGTCAAGAGATTGACTAATAGGGTTTCATTTTGTTTATTTTCTGAAATTATGATCTCACATGAACAAATATTTGTTACTTGGGTCATCGGTTCACGTTAGACTTTATCAACTATTCATAACTACACCAAGTTGTATTTCATAGTCGAGCTCACAGTCTCTCGCTTATGTTATTATACCAAATGATATTGAATTGAGTGCGGCTATTGGAACCTCCAGATTTACTCATTGTACCGCCCTGTCTCTTTACACCTCCTTTTTATTTTTAAAAACAAGCATTTGCTCATTAGACCTCATTTCAAATTCTTAAAATAACCTTAGGTTTGTTATTCATATATATTTCAATAATTTACTCATTATACCTCTTATTCGCTTTCTAGACCTCCCACACTTTAATATATTTTTTTTCTTTTTGCATGAAAACTTCTATTTCAGACCTCGATTGCTTGATTTCTTTTTTCTTCTTCTCTTTTTTCATGAAAACCTCTTTTGCAACCTCAATTCCTTGTTGTTGTTGTTGTTTTTTGTTTTTTGTTTTTTGTTTTTTTGTTTTTGCATAGAATGTCATTAACCTATATTATTTGATCAAGTTGTAAAAACGATTTTTCAATGACAACAATTTAAAAAAAATTTAAATCATGAATTGCAAAGCAACAAAGTGGTGTTTGTGACCAAATGTATAGTAAGTTAGTAACTACAAAGTAAGAAAATAGGTATACATGAAGCAAATCTGATGAAATATTAAAGCAAGCTCTTTCTCTTGTAGAATGACGATGACCTATTCAGATTAATGTTCCCAAAAAAAGTTAAAAACCCAGAAACCTTTAACTTAGAAGAAAACCCTAAGAAGGCCAATTGCGTCTTCATCAATGGAGATTCTTCCATTTGGTGTAGTAGTTCTTTGCGATTGAGCAACGGTTGCACTTAGGTTTAGAGTTTATAGACTCCTTACATTTGGTATTGTTAACTTGAAGAAGAATAAAAAATAAAAATAAAAAAGAAGAGGAAGAAAACTAATCTGATTACAATTTTTTTTTTTTTTTTTTGTAAAATTTAATGTCTATTATTGACATTTTGTATGAGGTTATATTTGTAATTCAATAAATCAAAACATGTAGAGGAACAATACCATGATTTATCATTTATTTT
Organism: Fragaria vesca subsp. vesca; assembly: GCF_000184155.1. NCBI lineage: Eukaryota > Viridiplantae > Streptophyta > Magnoliopsida > Rosales > Rosaceae > Fragaria > Fragaria vesca. The sequence goes on along the minus strand of NC_020495.1, from coordinate 7,613,535 downwards.
CAGGACTTATAGTGGATATTCCAAAATAAAATCACCCAAAATCAACGGTTAGGAACTGCTCCCCCAACACCATCAGGTCATCATCAACGTTTGGTCAAACCACCAAAACCTTCAAACACTCGCCCTGTCACAACTCCTGAAATCCCCGACCAAAATCTCAAACTCCGATCACCCCTACCGCCCCAACAACCCAAAAATTGATCCAATTCCCGACCACCCAATGGCCCAAAACCCAAGACCCACAAGCATCCTCGAAACTCTCGGCGAAGAACTCGTCAGAATCATAACCCCGGTCTCCATCTGCATGTTCCTCGTCGTCATCCTCGTCTCAGTTTTAAGCTCAGACTCATCGGTGACCGTTAATTCCGTTGCCACCATTGCTTACACGGAGACAACCTCGGACTCTACCTGGGACAAATTCGTAGGTGCCCTTCTGAACTCTCTTGTCTTCGTGGCTGTCATCACTCTTGTCACATTTGTGTTGGTCCTTCTGTTCTATCTCAGATGCACTAAGTTCTTGAAAGCCTACATGGGCTTCTCCTCGTTTATTGTCTTGGGCTTCATGGGCGGCGAGGTTGCTTTGTTTCTGGTCCAGGATTTTAATGTTCCGATTGATTGCGTCACGTTTTTAGTTGTGTTGTTTAATTTTGCTGTTGTGGGTGTGTTGGCTGTGTTCATGTCGAAAATGGCGATACTTGTGACACAAGGCTACTTGATTGTGATTGGGATGCTGGTTGCTTATTGGTTTACGTTGTTGCCGGAATGGACTACTTGGGTGCTGTTGGTGGCCATGGCATTGTATGATCTCGCCGCGGTTTTGCTGCCTGTTGGGCCGCTGAGGTTGTTGGTTGAGCTTGCGATTTCTAGAGATGAGGAAATTCCGGCTTTGGTGTATGAGGCCCGGCCTGTGGTGGCGTCTCAGGGTCCGAGAAGGGTTTGGAGAGATAGGAGGAATGAGAGTGAGAATAATGACAATGTTGGTTCTGGTTTGGGTGAGAATTTGAGTTCCGGGTTGAGCTCTAATGTGAATGCTAGTGTTGGGTTTGGTAACAGGAATGAGTCGAGTTTGGTTGGGGCTGAAGAGGGGAGGGTTGCGGATAGGGGTCAAGAGCTTTCTGTGCCGTTACTAGAGCAGATAACAAGTGCTCAGCTAGAGCAGATAACAAGTGCTCAGCAGCACGGGTTGGAGGATGCTGCGTCGGGTGAAAGTATGTTGCTGGAAGGTATTGGATTGGGATCTTCTGGTTCGATCAAGTTGGGATTGGGAGACTTTATATTCTATAGTGTTTTAGTTGGGAGGGCGGCGATGTATGATTTTATGACAGTGTATGCTTGCTATCTTGCTATTATAGGCGGTTTGGGAGTTACTTTGATACTGCTGGCTTTGTATCAGAAAGCTTTGCCAGCTCTTCCTGTGTCAATACTGCTTGGTGTACTGTTTTATGTACTGACCCGGTTCTTGCTTGAAGCCTTTGTTGTACAGTGTACTTTGAATCTCATCATGTTTTAGAGATAGATATGGATTCGGTTGTAGAAGCTAAACGAGCAGCTGCATAAAGCATCAGAATATGATGTATGATACTATTGATTTGTTGTTGCCACTCATACTACGCAGTGGTTGCTTGTTCAGAATCTACATTGTTTAGTAAAGTTGGTTTGAGATGCGCTAGATTATGGTTTCTAGCTCCTCACACTTGGGCATCAAAGAAATAATGAGGTACTAGATTTGGAAGATGGTAACTATGCACGTTGGGGAGGACGATCGAAGATCAAACCCTGGTCCAAATGCCTGTCCTTGACTACTTTGATAGATAGTTGTAACATGTAAGCCTCATGCTGCTCCAGTTACAAAAAAGCATGCATACAAGGCCTGTTATTGCCGGGGCTTCACTTCCAAAGGTGATTTGCTTTTGTAAAGTTGATAATTTCAGATTTTCAGCTAGCTTCAGAATGTATTGCATATTCATTTCTCTGTATCGATCTTATGTGTACTCACTGATTACTGTTGTATTTGGCAAAAACATTTATGCTTAGGTTTATTTTTCAATTCAAAAAGGAGAAAATTTAGTGATTTAAACCTTTAATCTTGATCTCTCTGCTTGGAGTCTATCAATTAGTATATAGACATCGAGAATGACTCGTTTATATATTTTCCAGCTACTAATTAAGCACAGGGTGGGTAATAGAATTTGATAACCAAAAAAAATTGGTTTGCATCAAACAAACTTCTATTACTCCAAGAATGTATATGTTTCTCTGGCTGAGATTAAGACATCTGGAATCAATTACACCACTCTCAATTTCATTCCAGATTAGTAAACATGCCCTAATAGATTCAATGCAAAAACTTTCTTCTTGTTCCCAATATCGCTTCTGCACATGACAGATTAAGTACTTCGATTCCCTGAAATATGCCGAATACTCGTATTTATGCCTATGGAGACGTAAACGAAATCTCATAGCATCTAAAGAACCAATAAACTTACTGCCATTTTGGTATCAGCGCAAGTCAATAACATGACAAAGCACATTACCTGACGTGAAATGATATTGCTGCAGAAGGAGAAATATGTTGTTGATAAACATCTCAGTGCATATCTTATTGCCTAGTTTTGCTTAAGAAGACTAGAAACACTTGCATTTGCATATTTTTGATAAAACAAGATACAAACCACTATAACTAAGAAGCAAAGTTTCACTTCCTGCATGTAGATGCTTTGTTTAATAATCTCGGTGACCCTTCGAATAGATCAAGAAGATGCTCCTCCATGTCATCAACAGTGTACTTCATGTACTTGTCGGTGATCTTATATTTTACAGAGACCCTCTCGACAAAATTCCGATAAGCATGGATTACATTCTGTGAAGTTGAAATTTGTAGGTCTTCCCGAAGCTCATGATCTGGTACATACCATCCTGTCTGTATCTTGTATACCTCCTCAAAAGCAACAGTGAAAGCCTTGAGCCTATTTTTAGAACTTTTCTTTGAGAGAAAATGTGGCACTCGAATATCATCTCTTAACAAGGAAACGGCTGAACTCCAAGTAGCTCTCACATAATCTTTAACATGTTGCTGCACTTTACTCTTCTGTGTTCTTATCCATTCATCTCCAAAAAGAATCTCGAGTCTGGTGTTCTTGATCTTCTGAACCATGTAATGGAGATTGTTCATCATGAAAACATGTTGTAGAGCCTCATTGTGGTACAATTTGGATCTGCTCTCAAGGTTTGATTTTAGGATCCCAATAATTGACAGAACATGGACAGATGTCGGAGAGAGGGTCAAAGGGGAAATGCATTTCTGATCTTCAAACTTAATTTCAGCAGCTGATCCTTCCATGTGTTGATCCTTGAGAAGCAAGTTAAGTGTATCACTGTAGTCAGTAACAGTCTTAATGAAGTTCATGACATACCGAATGAGAGGATGAATACCACCACCAGAGAAAGGACTTGCTGATGTGTTGGAAGCAATGACATTTCCAAAATCCACAAACGTTGTCTTTGCCAAATTTCCTAAGCTCTTCACTATCTCATGAAATTGGTTTCTTATGACACATCCTGCATCTTCTGTGAACAAAGCATCTATATAACTTCGAAGATTTGCAAGAACATCATACATGTCGAGAAATGAAAATAATTTCTCCGGACTACGAGCCCCTATGGCTATGGCAACACCAAAATTCAAAAGGCACCCCATTGTATCCATTGTTGTTTCAAGAAAGCAAAATGAGCTAAAAGATCCAAACTCCCCTAAAATCTTTTCACATAGACGCTTCTCACTAGCAAGACAGACACGCACGACGATCTTCATTATCCAATTCCATTTCTTCATCTCCGAGTTCAAGCTTGTCCACTCCATCATGTGCACATCTTCTATGCTGAATTTTTGCCAGCCAAGAACATCGAACAAGTACTCATTAAAAGCGTCCTTCCTCATATTGACAAAAGCATGGCAGAACTCATCCCCAAAATTTGAAGCAAACATAACATTTGCAATGGACTTAATATGAGGTATTCCTAGAGGATGCACCAGATCCACCACATAATCCTCTGATTCATTGCTATTATTATTCTTCTCCGATGATAGCTCACTCGATCTTTCATCGATTGAAGGAAGTGAGAAGCTATCATACCCTATTTGATCAACTCCAAACAAACGAAAAGACATGTGACCTGGATCGGCGCATTGCTTGTACTGAAGGAGAATTTGGATTAGCTCATCCTCTAGTCTTGACATTGCCAACTTCAACACACTATTTGCCCTGTAAAGAAGGTTCTTCTTCTTCTTACCATACTCATCCGCTGACAAGCCTCCGATAGTTTCAATCAAGCTTTGTATCTCTTCAATGCCTTTCAGGTACTTTGAAGCCTCCACCGGACTTGAATCCCATATCATCAAATCCCTCGATTCCCAACGAACAAATTTTTCCTCCGCTTTCTTGAGCTGCTTGTCGAACTCGGACAGTGCTTGTGCATTGCTTTGAGGGATTGCTACAATGGCAGACAATTGAGACTCCAAATCCATCATGGTTTTTTTCAAAGCATCCGTTAGGCAATTCCTTATTATTTGCCTAGGTGCAAGAACATGGAGAGCTTCTACTTCCTCCTCCACTTCTTCTTCTTCTTTGATTAATCGAGTAAGAGATTTGTGACCGCCATGCTAACAAGTGATGCTAAACAAGAAATGAACTTGATAAAGACCTAAAAAAATGTAATGAAAATAATAGTTGAAAAATCAAATGGCAAAAACGTCGAGGGAAGATGAACCTGGAGCTTCCTAGAGTGAAAAGTCTAATCAATTGACGAATAAAATTTTGGGCAAACTTCCTTATTTTCTATCCTTAATATGGAAGGTGATTTAAAAGAAATACTGTGAATTTGATATGCGGTTTCCCTCCCTTTCTATATTTTGGCTACATTATTGCTTTCTTAATTTGTCATAGGAAAGTCTGCTAATTTGTTTAGGAAATCATTAATTTTGGGATTCATTAGTTTGCTGTGAATTAGATAAAGTATAAAATTTAAAAAAATGTTTTGGTGATTATGAGTAATTAATTTCAATTAAAGGGATAATCGACTGAGATGAAGTTGGTCAACTCTTTAAAGTTGCTGATCGAATTTCCTAATTCATCTATCAAGTTGGTCGATCAACTCTTTAAGTGGCACTGTTGCTCTACTATTCAGTCTTGAGAAATTTTGAATAATGACCAGTTTTTAGTCACTGAATTGATTTTTAACCTTGATTTCTTATTTAGTTGAATAGTAACCATTTTAAGAAGGCAAAAGGTCATATAAACCCTTATTAGAACTGCTCAACTGAACTGAATTCATATGATTATTTCTTGTATTTCAATTCAACCAACATAGAACCTTAATTAACACATTTATGCAGACAAAGTATATATTGAATGCCCTTCATATATGATGGATACGAACTATTCTAGATGTCGATAGATAATTGGATAGCTTGGTACTACTCAGTCTATACTCTGTCCCATTATGAATCTTGCATATGTGAAAGAGATTTCGAGAGAAGATTTTGAAGCTCGGAGCGATTTGGCTTCTATTTTGCAAGAGAGGATAAATAGACAGAAGCAACACATAATGATTAATGATGAATCAACAAGATGAACTAAACATATGGCTGGTGACATGAGTGAAATTTGTTTAAACTTTTAACAAATTATCCAGTTCGTTTTCTTCTTCTTTTTGTTTTGTTTTCCTGGGTGTCTATGATTAATGATAATCAAATTTATGTATAGGAAATACATAGGCAAGTGTCGTTGATGGATGAAATGGATCATAAGGAAATGATCCGTGTGCCTTCTAATTTTCCTGTTTGTCTAATATTGTATTATCTTTTGGTTATACTGAGTTGCTTATAGCCATTTCGACATGTATATCGCATAGAATTCAGAAAACCAAAGATATAGATTTCATACATGATCATCATTACATTGCATGAAAAATTGACAATCTGAAAACTCTTGACGAACACCGAAATGAACCTTTAAATTGACAAATGATTAAGAAACTTGATTATGTTCAAATCAATATAGCTGTTTAAGTTTTTACTATGTGAAAAAGAACTTGTAGTAAAAGGAAGCAATGAGATTCTCACGATAGATAGTGAGTTGTTCCCTAAGGATAATAAAGACTTTTGGCCTTCTTAAATGGTTATTATTCAACTAAATAAAAAACTAAGGTTAAAAATTAATTCAGTGACTAAAAAGTGGTCATTATTCAAAATTTCTCTTCAGTCTTCTGTGTACCATTATTACAGCAATATTGTTGCTCGTTCCCATAACACATGTAGTTTAATTTCTTTCTTGAAAACCAGCAGGTACTCGGTTCCCATTTGAAATTCATCTATAGAATGACATGACATTCTGAAGTACTTAAAGAAAGTAAGAAACGGCTGCATTCGAAATCAAGGTCTCATTCTATGCTTTTATACAAGAGGGTGCTCAATAAATCCGCACAACCGCAACATTACATTGCGGTCGGACATCCCATTTTCCTCTCTTCTAAGACCAATGTGGCCTGTATCACTTCACTTCAGTGTTACATTACTTGATTCGTCTGAGAAAAAAGCAAGGACTACTGATGAAAGGGTGGCAGATGAAATTTCGGACTTCTTCTATGATAGTATTGACATAGTTGTGAAATCTAATAATGGAAATAATCTATACCCTGAAGAGAAAGAGACTAAGCTCAAAAAATGATTGGTATGGTAAAATGTTTTGATTCCACATTGACTAAAAGAAGCAAACAAAAGAAGCATTTTAGAACACGTAAATAATTTTGGAGATGAGTCAAACAATTTTCATATATAGAAGAAGTTTACCAAAGGGACAAAAGGGGCAAAGACAGCCTGAGATTTAGTAAATAGTTAGGAAGAGAGACGCGTAGAGTTGGTTGTTATATGGAACAGAACGAAACAGAAAGCAATGCCTATGTCCATGCAAGGCCTTCTAACCTCCTCCACTTTTATCTCTTCCCATTTCCACCATTTTCAGTTTTGTTTTTTTGTTTGTTCTGGAATTGTTTTCTGTTCCAATTTCTGGTTTCTTTTCCAATTTTCAATTTTACACATTACTCCTCCGTAGGTGGTTAATTTGGCGCCAATGCGAAACCGAGACTGCTGATTCTCATACCGGGATCATTGCCGGAGATTGGCGGTCTCTAAATCCACAGTGCTGGTAATTGGCATTTGTTTGGCATGTAAGTTTTGTAAACACATATCGCTTACTATTTAGTGGAGTCTGCTTTCATCTCAATCTCTAATGATCTCTTTGTGTGTGCACATTTTGTTTCCTTTAAAACATGTATTCACTGATTACATAATGTTTCTCATGAAATTCATGCGAGGGAAACCCTTTTTTTGGTTGGAAATTGAGTGTTACATTGAACACATATATGAATGTAGTCTGCTAGCTTTCTGTTCTCAATTGGATGAATGCATTTAGCGGTTTGTTTCTCAATGCCTCAATGACATTACCGTTTTGTAGTTTTTATCTTATCCTAGAACACACTCCTCTCCTCTTTGTGTAATTTCGTTTACTTTTTCCTATGATTTTTGTGGTAAAACATATCAGGGTTCATATAATTTGTAGTCATCGTATAACCTAAGATTCAGATATGTAACGTTCAACAATGTGTTTGCATTTGAATTCTCGCAATGCGATCTAATGCTCTTGTGCCTTTTGTTTTTACAGAGATCCGATGGTTTTGGACCACCGGAGCTAGAGAATCAAGACATTTTAAGTTATGGAATCTGCGAACGAGAGAATAACATCAAGCCCCTCTTCCTCACCATTACCATCATCTTCAGACCATTTGCAAGCACCTCCCGAAAGCAAAGGCACAGGGAATACAGATCCGAAAATAAATCAGACGCTTACAGGTTCTAGTGAAATTTCATCTACAGGCAAAGTCTTAAACCCCAACACCCCTGCAAGTACTGCTGCCTCTTTGGTAGTTGATGTGAGCAATGATGTAATTTCTTCGGATAATGCCAATGCAACCATCAATCCATCCCCCACCGGCTCTTTCTTAAGTGCAAGCTACACCGATGAGGATTTTCTAGGCAGCTCTACATCTAGGACTGATGAGGCGTTGAGCTTGGGAAATGATCCAGCTGCAACCCAATTTCCTCTTACGCAGGTGATGGAGCGGCCTAGTGACACTGCTAGTGCCTCCGGGTACAGGATCCCTGACTATGTGTTTGCTAGAAAACCATCCGCAGCCCCAATGGAATGGAGTGCTGCTTCCAATGAATCCCTATTCAGCATTCAGATGGGTAACATGAGTTTCACCAGGGAACAGTTTTCCTACTTAGGTAAATCCGGTGAGTTGGGAATGCCTGGAGAACTGAACATGTCATATATAGATTTTTCGAGTAACCAGCCTCCGGATAAGCAAGTTGAGTTTTCCCAAAATAGCCGCAGTTTGGTTGAGGGACCAAGTCCAAGAGTAACTGAAGCAAAAGCCGTAGAGACTATGAGACAGGTTATAATGGAATCTGCCGAAAATGATAGCAAAGCAAGTCCATCATCTTCAGCCGATAATCACAGTAAAGGAAGCCCATCGCCGCGCCTCCAAAATCACGCAGTCAGTCCATCCCTCACCGACAACAAGTTTAATAGTCCATCTGTCACGTCCCATGCTTCCAATGGCAGTACTAAATCATTTGCATTTCCAATGTAAGTGCTGGTTTTCCATACTTTCCTGCCTAAATTGGGAGAACTTAAACATTGGAGTAAATAGCTTTGCATGCATCCTTCAAAGTTTTAACTGCCCTCAATCCCACATATATCAGAATACTTTCAATCTTTTAGTGATTTTCTTAAAGTGTCGTAGCAGTAACAATAGCATATGTCAATCATTTACAAGAGCAAGTATTTTAGTAAAAACTGTTTTTTTTTTCAACTATTTGTGCATATTTCCATTATGTTTGAGCAAAGAGCTGAATATATTCTTGTTATATGCAGATTGGCAGGGAGTGAAGATAGAAGCAGTTCACTGAAAATAGATGGAATAGGGAAGCAAAAGCAACAATATTCGCCACGAGGCCAACCACATCAAAAGCAAAATTCACCACGAATAGATTCACGGCCACAGACACCTAGAGAAAGCAGCACACCAAATGCAGCATCCCAGCCCTCGAAATCAGTCCTTGCTACGGTTAAGCACAAATGGCTGTCTTGCTTCTCTTGTTGCTCATGCTTTAACTGAGATTCATTGTTGAGGGTAGTGGTAGAATTTCATCGGAACAAAAGGAATTAATCGAAAATACCCCGTACAAAACTCTAGTCTTTTAGTTTCTTTCTTCTCCTTTCCTCCTTTATTTGATGTTAATATGTTTTTAGTAACAATAGGTAACACGAACGTACATGACACCGTTTGGAATGTAAATATTCAATCCATGACAATGCAAAGACATTCGCATTCCTCTATGTTACTGTCATCTTCCACACCCTTTTATGTTATTGTAAATATTCGAGTATATGGGCTAACCGGAATCCGAGCCTGTTAAAAAATGGGTCGACTTGGACTGGGCCCAAACACTACCTGAAACTGGATCAAATGAGCCGAGTCGGTCTGTTTGCCACCTCCACCAGTAAATGAAGGGTAAGTGATCAAGTATAGTGACCTCATGGGCAACCTTCCCTTGCCATCACTATCCCCTTCTTTGTATCCCCATCCTCCCAGATCACATTTCTCCATCTTTAGAACCGAGCTCAATCTATTGGCAGATATCGTTTGGTTTTAACTGTTAACTTCGATCATGAATCTAACAGAAATTTAAGTTTCTCAAGTCTTGGATAAAATCCAGGCATAGACTTAATTTCCATAAGTTCAAGTCAAGCAGTTGTATCCAGACTATACTGCAATGGATAGTTGAAGAATTTCACATGCACTGCTCGATGACATACATACCATAGTTGCTTGTATCACTTTTTTGGATATATTCTTTTTAATAAAAAAGTAAAAATGGAATGGATGAATCAAGCTCCCAATGAGCCCAAACAAGGACAGAGAAGTAAAACCACTGAAAATAAATTTGAGAGGGCGCGCGTAGTTCACAAATCCGAAAAAACCAGCGAAAGCTAAAACTTTGGCGCCGCAATTGGTTTCGCGGGAAACAAATTCAAAATCTCCCGCCTAAAACCCTAACATTACAAAACCCCCCAAACCCATTTGCAGTCTTCCATATCTCATTTCTATCCTCAAATTGCCCCCAGAAACTTTTAGTAGAGAGAGAGAGAGAACCCAGAAGAAATAGAGAGAGAAATGGCCAAGCTTGGACCAACCCCAGATGCGATTTCGACGCTGTTGGCGAACCCATCGCCGGACGGATCCAGTCCGATCCCGGAGATCGTGGTCCAGATCCTCGATCTCAGACGTAACGGCAACCGTTATATGTAAGCTTCGTGTTTTACCCATCCATTCGATTTTGGATTTTGCTGGATGAAAATTCAACCCTAGATTACTACTACTGTGTAATTTTTTTTCACAGTTTGTGTTATGTAAATGATTTGATTCTTCATGGGTATTTCTCGGATAGTGTTTTATCGCTCTAGTTTCAAAGAAGATGTCATCTTTTTTAATTTTGTGAGTGATTTTGTTTTTGGGTTTGTGCTGGGTAGTGAAATAGAGCTTTGAATTTTTGGATCTAGGTTCTTTTGGGGTTCTGCAATTAGGATCTGGAGCCTAAACCCTAATAAAAATAGGATCTAATTCATACTGATCTGTTGGTGTAGGTTTACTGCTAGTGATGGGAAGATGAAGCTAAAGGGGATTCTCAACTCAGATATGAGTTCAATGGTTGACTCTGGGGATTTTCAGAACCTTAGCCTCGTTCGTATTCTTGAGTACACTGTTAATGACATTCCCGGCAAGCCTGAAAAGTAAGCATATCACTTCTCTGTCTTGCGGTTTGTTTCTTTTTGAAGTGTTTTGGTTTCATATGTTGAAGTTTGGATTGGAATTTATTGTTTCAGATGTATGATTGTGATAAAATGTGAGATGGTTTCGCCTCCTCTTGAGGCGGAGATTGAGAGTGAGGTTAGTAAAAATGAGGTGAAAGGAGAGCAGGTTGGGATTATTTTGAAGCCCAAGCAAGAGATGGTGACTAAATCAGCCAATCAGATTATGCATGAGCAGAATGGAAAGTAAGTGTTTTTTTGTCATCAATCTGTTGTCATTGGAGTTTTCGGTGATGTGCTTGATTGTATTAACCATTTGTATATGTTGTGAATTGATTCAGTATGGCCCCGGCTGCACGAATGGCCATGACCAGAAGGGTTCATCCTATTGTGTCCTTGAATCCTTATCAAGGCAATTGGACTATAAAGGTTCGTGTAACAAACAAGGGACCCATGCGTACTTACACGAATGCTAGAGGTCAAGGCTGTGTTTTCAATGTGGAGTTAACAGATGAAGATGTAAGTTAAACAGGAATTAGATTTTGTTTATGTTGTTCCAATGCTCCTCAGTTATATATGTGGCTTACTGTTTCTCACTTGTGTTTAAATCTTGTTCAATTTGTTGTAGGGAACTGAAATTCAAGCTACAATGTTCAATGAAGCTGCAAAGAAGTTTTTTGAAAAGTTTGAATTGGGGAAGGTTTACTATGTTTCAAAGGGGTCTCTAAAGCTGGCTAACAAGAAGTTTAGCACATTAAAAAATGATTATGAAATGACTTTAAATGAGAATTCTGAGGTGGATGAAGTCTGCAATGAAGAAGCTTTTGTTCCTGAAACAAAATTTGATTTTGTCCCAATTGATATGCTGGGCCCCCATGTTAACCAAAAGGTGCTAGTGGGTGAGTAGCTACTTCTACAATCTGTTTTAGTCTCTTAGATGTGTGGTTTTCTAAATCCTTCTTATGAACTGTTGCCTTGTGTCTCAGATGTTATTGGAGTTGTTACAAGTGTGTCTCCTACAATGAGTATTAGAAGGAAGAGCAACAATGAGAGTATCCCAAAGCGTGACATTACCATTGCTGATGAGTCGTAAGTCTACTTGCTACTGCAACTCTATGTTAATATTTTACACCAAAACAATTGATATCCTTTTCTTTTGGACTGACAAACAATCAGCATCCTTTTCTTTTGGACTGACAACCAATCGGCATCTCGACTGCAGGAAAAAAGTGGTTGTGGTTTCTTTATGGAATGATCTTGCAACTGGTGTTGGCCAGGAATTGCTGGACAAAGTCAATCAATCGCCTGTAGTCGCTATCAAATCCGTTAGAGTTGGAGACTATCAAGGTAGCCAAAATATTTATTTCATAACTCAGAATAGTGTTCTAAATTGTGTAATTTCTGAAGAAATAGAAAAGATATTCCTATTTTTAACAGACTTTTGTGCATATTGTTGTAGGTGTATCCTTGTCTACGGTGTCCAAGAGCTCAATAGTGGTGGATCCAGATTTACCTGAAGCAAAGAGGTTGAAATCCTGGTAAGTTCTTGCACGGTAGAGTTTTAACTTCTCTTCTTATCTCAGTGGTATCCATTATAGCTGTTTGATTTGACAGGTATGATTCTGAAGGTAAAGAGGTTTCAATGGCATCTGTTGGCTCTGGTATGAGCCCATCAGCCAATAGTGGAGCATGGTCCATGTACTCTGATAGAATCCCCCTGTCTCATTTGAAAGATAACCCATCCTTGGGAGAGGACAAGGTAATACTAGTTCCCTTAATGTGAATTCCAAGGAAATGGTTACTTAACCACCAAAATTTGTTCTCCAAACTTTCCTAGGAATTCAAGGTGGTAGGCTCTCTTGCTCATTTGTGATCTTGTGGATTTTCTTGTGCAGCCTGTGTTTTTCAGTGTTAAAGCTTATATAGGCCCCATCAAGTCTGATCAGACTCTCTGGTACCGGGCTTGCAAAGTATGCAACAAAAAGGTGACTGAAGGTGATGGGGGTTACTGGTGTGAAGGGTGCCAGAAAATTGCTGAAGAATGCAGTCTAAGGTAAGATGCATTTGGGTTTGACAGTTCATGGTATAGTTGCTATTAGTAGTGTTGGTGTTATACAGTTCTGTTCCATCTCATTTATCTTTGGTCTCTCTTTCCAGGTATATATTACTTGCAAGAGCTATGGATGCAACTGGTGAAGTATATCTTTCAATGTTCAATAATGAAGCAGAGAAGATTATTGGGTGCTCTGCAGATGAGCTAGATAAATTGAGATCAGAGGTATATAATTGCACATGCATTCATATTTTAAAAGTTGCATCTGATTTCAAATTTCTCAAGTTTTTCACGTTTTCCAGGAGGACAACGAGTACCAGCTGAAGTTGAAACAAGCTGCTTGGGTTCCTCATCTTTTCAGGGTCAGTGTTGTTCAGAATGAATACAATGACCAGAAGAGGCAAAGGGTAACTGCCAGGGCAGTTGCTCCACTTGATTTCGCTGCTGAATCCAAATATATGCTGGAAGAGATATCGAAGATGAAGGCCTCTTAAATTACTGCCTGGGCTCTATTTTCAGTGGAAACTGTGGTCTAGAGCCCATAGAGAACAAGAGATGAGGATTACTGGCAATTCACTTTTGGTCTCCCTGCCTCAAGTTACTGGCTTTGTTTTGTCATCTTGGGGAAGGGCAGTTGTCATGACATGACTTGTGTATGCCGTTTTTCTTAAGACCAGTAGTCCAGTACAGATGATCTTGTTGAATTCCAGAAATGTATTAAAACCTTATCTATTTATATGAGTTACTATATAAGCCTTCCTGTGATTGACTTGTACAAAAGTTGTTATTTGTAGTTGCTAATTCATATGAACACTACTCTAACTTCTAAATCTTTCTTTGAAATTGCTTATTGATAGAATTAGATTAAAAGCTAAATATCTATAGTTTAACGGTTTAGCTTCCTTACATACGAAAGGAACGATAACACATAAATATCGACCTAATTTATGTAGTAAGCAAGAAAGGAACGACAACACATAAATACCGACCTAACTTATGTAGTAAGCAAGCTATAAAATCTTTGGTACGTTTACTTAAACGCAAGCCTTTTCAAGATTGTCTACGTCTCACCTTCCATGGTATAAATGCATCTAATTTCCTATCTGCCTAAACATGCATTTGTGGTACATAGGTCTTGGTCATTGCCCGTGTTTATTTCTTTGACTCTTTTATGCAGATGTCGGAGTCCCCAGATCAACACAGACATCAAATCAGTCTTATCCTTCCGTTTTGGGTTGGAGCTAAATCTGCATCTGTCTTCCTCAAAGTCCACCGTAACATTATTTGATTGGATTAACATCATTTGATTTGATAATTAGTATTAACAATGACACTGACTATTTCGTCATGGCATGAAGACTGTTGAGAAAATGGCAACTGTACTGCTAATCTAAAAAAACTCGAAATCAGAATTTTATTACAAGATAAAATGATACACAAATGTACTGTCTCATGCCTTTGTATAGGAAGAGACCAGCAATGCTATTTGATGCAATAACTTTGATGCATTATTGTAATCACTTTGATTAAAGGAGGTCCATTCTTGATACTTATGCAGGCTGCCTGTAAAGTCTGTAAAGAGTCCATCAACGCCTATCTCCTTAAGCCAGTACTCATACTCTTGATACGGATCTTCATGAAAGTCAAAGTGCAGGAAGGAGTTCTCGTTCCTGTATGTATATGGGTGTACCTGGATTGGAAATCAAGAACAAATTATAAGGCAAACAAAAGTGACCACATTACCCGAAAAGCAACATAAACAGAAAAGAAGCTCTACCTGTAGGTTATGTGCATGAGCCCTGGAGACCAGATCTGTAGGTGTTTGCAAATAATTATTTACTACAGGAACAATAGTGTCTTTCCAAGGTCCAATGCCTACCACATAATCCTTAATGTAGCTAAGGTAGCTGTCTGAAGTAATTTCCCAATACGACTGCACGTCATCAATTTTAAGAAAGTTAGTGAATAATTGCAGAAATTACAGTAAAACATTTGAAGGTTTATAAAGAGTTTATCCTAGTTAAACACACTAGGGGGAACACAAACCTGATTAGTGTCTTGAGTAGGGATTGAAATATCGTCAATCAAAAAGATCTTGGGCAAGTCCGTCAGGTTTGATACATAAACAAGTGAAGTTGGAGCAAATGACTGGATAAATGCAGGTTTCTTCAGCCAATCTTTCGACATATATGAACCCTTGTATCCATACTTTTTAAGTGTCTCCACAAACTTGTCCTCAAATCTCTTACCATCCGACCACTTTACCTGTCATAAATTCATGCATTAGCCAAGTGCGATTGAGAAATGCATGACACTAATCAGGTTTGGTGCAACCATTCTTGGTGCAGCTTTCAGGGTACTCACATGTTGATTGATCAATACAGGATTCTTAATCTCAGGATATATGCCAACAACTCTGGGTGCGTCCAGCGCAATTGAAATGAACTCCTCGAAAGTAATGATAGGAAATTTTCCTGGGGAATACACCAAAAGAATAATCTTACTTTAAAACAAAGCATATGTTCAGTAAGAAGTACAAAAGATCATAACGGTGTAGCTTTTTACATGTATATTTGACATATGTAACCATTATATGATTAATTCTGAACTTTACATATTTATCAAAAGGATAAGCTCAGAGTTATATATCTGAAAAATAACTTACCATTGTATTGTTGATCACGAAATGCGTATCTCTGCTTCACTCGTAAAGTCTTCAGTTCTTTAAGTGTAAAATCAACTGCATATTATTTAAATAATATTTTATCATCCTCAATTAATTAAAGGAATTGGCAATAAGATCAAATATTTACTTACATTAACAATTTGACAAGTGTTATAAGCAGAAAGGCTTCCATACCAGTGAAAAAACCAGTGGTGTTGACCCCTTGAACATCATAGGTCTGTTTGCGATCTGCAAATTCCTTATGCTGTGCAATATCAGTTGTATCATCGAGGGTCACATCATGAAAGCATATTAGAACTCCATCTTTTGAAGAGAGAATATCTGTTTCAATGAAATCTGTACCCTCTTCAATAGCTCTCTGCAAGAATGCCATGTTTTAGTACACATTATGAACTGCTTTTAATCAGGTGGAAAATTATGACAATCAGGCCAAGCAAAGCGTACAACATCTAACTATTTTGTGAGTGACTACCATGTATGCAGCAGCAGTTTCTTCAGGAATCTCTCCATTTGATCCTCGATGTGCAATGTTGTATGGTCTAGAAGTTTGTAGAGGCTGTCTATATGCATTGGCAATTTTACTTGGAAGTGGATATAATGGCCTTCCTGAACACCCAACAAGGAGTAGTAGAAATACAAAAGGAGTAAAGCCTGTCAAATCCATAAACACCAGAATTAAACTCTCCAAACCTAAAAGTGCTCACAGCAACCTGCATAAATAAATACAAATTTTCCCAGTATGTTCATTTTCATAATATTGGAAAATAAAGACTTATTGTATCCTACATTTAGAAAACCAATTGTCTTATTAAACCAAACTACCAAAGTACCTACTTGCATATAGAATAGAAAGCACAAACTCAGATCAAACACCAGGTCATTATTTTGCTAAAGTAAGAAAAAAATCAAAGCCATTTTCCAACTAAAACCAAATCATCCCAAAATGCAAAGATTCATATCCTCTTCAATCACCCAACTAGGCAGTTTATCCTGTCAATGCCAGCTTAAACAAATCAAACAAACCCAGATAAGCAAATTCCCCAAGGCAAACAATCAACAAAATTGAAAACCAATATCAGAAGCACATCAACTACCAGAAAAGACCAAACTTTTCCACAAAACTGAATAAACCCAGAAACAATTCACACACAAACATTGAAAAGCTTGCACCACCCCAACAATAGTTAATAACACAAAATGCTATTCCTACACTACCAGAAAAAAAGATCAAATTTTACTCCAAAACTAAGTAACCCAGTAACCATTCACACACAAACATGCAAAAACTGATACCAACAACAAGAAAAAGACCAAAAAACACACAGTTCATCACTACACCACCAAACAAAAAGATCAAATTTTTCAGGAAACTGACAAATACCCAGTAATCATTCACACACAAACAACAGTTGAAAACATGTAACCCATCACTATTTCTGGGTCAAGTTCAAAGGTTACAGTGAGAAGCAGCCATGGAGCTTTTGGCCCAGCTTCTCCAAGTGTGCTGGGTTCTTCTGAAACGATCACAGAAGCGTGCGCTTGAGAAAGTTCAAAGTGATGATATGTGGAATCCTAAGGTGGGGCTAGGATCGTGTGTGAGCGAGACCTCTTAATAACGTGGGAGACTGTTGAGAAGCGCCATGGATCTAGCTGTTGAACCAAAGAATATTCCACAAATAGAGATGACACTTGGAGGGTTCTGATTGGGTGATATTTTTGTAGAGCCTTTGGGACTCTTTGGAGGACCAAGACCAGTTGGCATTGGACTGAATTGTTGTTTGTCATTTGTGACGTGATTGGACGATGATTTTTTTTTTGATTGAATTGGATGATGATATTGATATGTGATATATACTAGTTTTTGGATTAGAAGTGTGTGAAACAAATGAGGGAATAAAGGGGAAGATAACATAGGAGTCATTATAGATACACTATACTAAAAATAAAATATTCAAAACTAAATTTACAATTTGAGATAATTTACCAAATTGGATATCCCCTGTTTTAAATTGCAAACGGAATTAAAAATTAAAAGAAAGAGTAATAAGACTCATTTTAGATTGATAAATTTTTCAAAAGCTTACAGTGTGCACAACACCCAACCCAGGAAAATGACGCGTTTAGTAATATAAATGAAACGATACGTATTAAACCTATCAATACAAGTCCTACTCAAACCTGGAAATCGACACTTAAAATACATATAGCATTTCACATGTTTCAGCCTTATTTTGCTGACATTAACGAGATTGCTATGCTTAAATGATTTTGGGAATGCCAATAATGATTTGTTACTTTTTGTATATGGTGTGTTTAGGCTTTTTTGAAATGAGCTTGAAAGTTGGTTCTTGAATTTCTGTTACAAACCTTTTTTTATATTTTTTTTAGAATAATATATAATTGCATTTATACGCATTGAGATAGAAACACGAGATATAAATACGGAAGAGCCAAAATGGCAATCCACCACTTATGTAAAATGTAGGAAACAAAATCGGCTCACTACTAACTAGCTATACTTCCCCAAGTTCTGTTGCAAATCTGATAAAGAAAATTACTTGCCATTTCACACAAGAATTTACTCAATTTAGGATAAAAACACTCATATTTTACTTACCATCTTACACGAGGATTTAAGATAAAAACACTCGTATCTTCACAAACCTTGAGAGGGGATTATATCATTTCTTTGGCTCCAAGCCAGCCTGCTAGTGACGCATGTAAACAGATAATAAAGACAGGTTGAACCAGCCCTTAGGCTTGGTAGATTTTTAAGAAAATCATGCCAAACACAAACAGGATGAACCATTTAAAAACCCAATTAAGCACATAACTGCCAAATATTTGCGAAACTGAAACATGTACAGCAGGAAAATTAAGGGTCTCTACATGCATATGTAAGTTAGTCTATGCCCTTAGACAATTGCTTTATTCAGTTAATTACCCAAGGTCCATTTATAATGATGAACTACAAGTTAACTGAGGAGGTTCATTTCTTAACATCCCACAGGGGGCCGACCGCATCGCCACTACCATAGACATAGTTATTCAAATGGAAACAGTGATTTGCTTCAAGGGGTTTCCGGCCACATTGCCTCCGGCGTGGTTGACAAACTCTGCTGGAGACTGGAAAAGGCCATGGCAAAGACATACGATTCTCACTTTTCCTGTAAGATACTTGTACAAATAGCCCTCGACCCTCTTCCCATCAGCACTAATGGTTTTCACATGAGGCATAATGGTGTTCCTCCTATAGCGCCTAATCGGCCTTGCAACATTGCGATTATAGAGTCTATCCCTCCTTGGTGGATCTTGTTGAGGGTCATCAGCATTCTCTTTAGCTATCATTGAGCTGGTCACTGCAGGCCGGTTGGAGCTCCCGTCTGTAGACATAAGCTCACCACTGACTGTGCTGCTTGTTGCAGCCAGGCGTCCTGATCCTGCAAGGAACTTAGCTAGATTAATTCAAAGTTAATTAAGAGGAATAATGTAGAACAAAGGTGAATGCATGCTATTAATACTATGAAGGAGTAATGATCCTTGTAAAAGCTAATATCGACAGGCATACATAACGACTTATCACCTGCAATTGGCTTATCAGAATGAAAATATATGGATCAGGTAAACCATAAAACCTAGAGAATAGAAAAACCAGTAAAGTGTTACAAATATGGCAACATTTCTCTAATTTGTCGATACGTTGTCGGATATAGATTTTTTCTTGATTAAATTTGTCGATTTGCTAATGAATTTGCTACTTAGACCGTACGTCTTCCAAAGATTTTGTCGATACAGAGGATCCTAGACCTTTTTCTTTAACATTTATCGGTATAAAGTTAAATATCAAATCTATTTTTTTTTCCTTCGATAACTGTCTGATTGACATTCTATTTAATTTTGTCGGAAAGCTTAAATCTGCAAGATTCGATACGTTAACACCCAATCATAATGTCGTCACCATTGACGAGGATTCCCCTAGTTCTCAATCCGCCCACCATCTACGTACCCTAGGCATTACACTTCACAAAATCGAATATAGGCATTACACTTTTCATCACAAAATCGAATATGCGGATATACTAACTAATAAATAGAATTAATTACGACCCTAAAATACTTCCCCATGCATGAATAATTCCTAGCCTTTCTAAAAAATTTTGGTTCCAGAATATGTTTCCCTAGTAATGTGATTGTTCCTCTTTCATTCCTCCTTCAGTATTCTTTCCAATCACTCCATGCATTCAAACCGAAAAACAACACACTGCCCGCATTCATATAGATCTATACAACCAACATATATATAATATAAAGATTCCATACCATCCAGGCATCCAAACATGCATACAGTTTCTTCAAAAACCGCCCCATATAAAACCATAGATATACTCAATTCTTCTATGAAAAAAAAACATTTTAGCAAATTCTGATGCATGCGACAGAATACATATCTTCTTTACTGTACCTCGCAGATCGAAAAAACATAACAATTGAAAAGTGCAATCAAAACCTTTCTCAATTCACCACATCAACCAACAAAATCTAACATGCCCACAATATCAACCAAATAGCACATGAATATATAAGATCAAAAATAAAATTTCCAATATCAAAAAGCAATTAAATAATGAAGTTACCTCCTGCAGAAACCAGTCCAGGCAGCCAGGCCGCCACCGCCGGCGCTCCGTTAGTCCTCTCCTTCTGAATAGTCAGCTTCAAGCTTGCAGCCATCACCCTGCTAAGAGCTTGAACTTCAGTCAGCCCCTCCCTCATCAACTCCATCTCTCTTTCCGTCGGCAGAGAAGCCGCCCTGCCGGCCCTCGGCGCCGCCGCCACCGCCACCGCATTCTCCTCCGACACAGCGCGTGCCCTGTGGGCCCCAGCGGAGTTTCGCTTGTACAGTCCACCAAGTGAGAGCCCGAGATCGTACTCCTCCTGCTGTCCCGCCATTTTCCTTCACCACAAAACATGAACAAAAATTTGTAAACTATCTTCATCGGTCACAAAAAAACACAAACACAAAAGACTAGGGATGGCAAAAGCTGTCCCCCTCAAAACAACTAGAGGTGGAAACTTTCGAAAGTAGTTTCGACCTCTGGAAGATTTGATGGTGACCGGTGGGTACTTGCTTTGTCATCATTTTAAATGACGGCAAAAGCGACCCGATCGAGTACCCACCGGACCTCCACAATGTAAGAGATTGGATCGAGGTGGCCGGTGGGCACCGACTTGTGCCATCTCTAGGAGAGAAGAAGAAGAAGAAGAAGAAGGGAGAGAGCTCTCACTAGAGTTTCTTCTTCTTTCTTGAGAGACTAGCTAGCTATGCATCTGAGGGAGAGACAGATAGTGAGGGGGATTAAATAGAGGTGACACAAGTGAAACCGACGCGAGTTCTTCTCCCTTCTTCTCTGCTTTTGGCATTACCGGTGACAATTGACAACGCACATCGAAGAGTCCACGTGGACATAACCAGAGCAGGCACAGAGACACTGAAGCCCTATAGGGTGCGAGTAACAAGTGCTTCTCAAGTTGCAGACTATGAGCTTCAATTCACCCACCACCTGTAACTAGCTGTGGTGATGATCTCGATCTGTATCTGGCACTTTCGAACTTTGGCCCAGGTAGTAAATTACCAAGATCAACCAGGGCGGTTTGGCAGAAGGAGAAAAAGACACTTAGATTGTGGCCGAAACCCGTAGACTACTCTGATCTGAAACTCAAACCTGCTCAGACCGGAGAAGAAGTCTCTGTTGGCCAAGCTCTGTTTCCCTAGAGTTAATGCAACGTGTCGAATATGGGGGGGAGACTTGTAAAGCTTGTTACTAGCATGGAAGCCATTTGGCTTATTGATTTTTGTTGTGGTAATTTCCCGAGGGCACCAAATGCATTTAACTTTTCTCAAATGGTTTTAAACTCTAGTTTGATCTTATCGTGTTGATTGGTTTGCCAGATGTAAATTAGGTTTGATGCATGGTTCACATTTTTCTTCGACCGCTTGCATTTTTCTTCATGCATGGTTTACATTTGCCATTTCTAGAATCCAGTTTGATCTTATCGGATTAGTGGGGTTTGCCAGATGTGGTTAAGTTTGTAACAACTTTTAAGAAGCTCACATTTTTCTTTACTTGCATTTCATCATGATTTAATGTCCTTTTATACATTATTCATGTTTAGATCTCGATGTGCTTTGTATTGTTCATTTCCGTGAGACTTTCGTGTTTAATTATTTACTGGTTTTGTTAGACAGATTTGGTTTAGTGGTTTTAGTATTATAAGCTCAGAAAACCAGTAATGTATCTCTGATCATTCGATCAGTAATGTAAGCATATTGTTACTTTAGTTTTGGGTTACAAAAATTAGAAACTGCATTATAATTATGATAAAATCCAGTAAATTTTTGCTATTTACCATGGTCTAAAACTCTAAATACAAAATCAATGACATTTTTACGTCATTTCCAATACATTTTATACCCAAAATCCTCATATATCAACACGACAACACATACAAGGTTTCATGGATAACTCAATCTTGGGTATCCTTCTCACAGATTTGAAGAAAAGCTTAAGGCTTGCAGCTAATGCTAGAGTTATATATGTTAAGAGAGGAGCAAATAGAGTAGCTTATTATTTAGCTCAGTTTGTTTTGTATTTTATGAGTACTGGTTTTATGTCAGTTGGTCTTTCGCTTGTGGAGGAACTTATTTATATTCTAGCCTCATATTTGGGTATTTACTGTACTTTTACAACGGTCAAAGAAGGCAGTAAATTTGGATTGCGATGAATCAGAAGAATTTGCGGCGTCTGTCACCGGGATCCGGATGTAACGTGTGGGCCATGCACAAGGGCTTCTATACAGTGACCTCCCAACTTGTGCTTCTGATGACATGAGAATGGATCAGGTTGTGACACGTGGACTGTATTATTAGAGCGACGTCACTTGTCGTGTAGATGCAGACGTCACTACACTAGCAAGTCTAGTTGACAAGTAGACAAACAGCGTACGTGGGAAGATCTCGACCGCAGGGAGTGACGTCACTGGATTGTCCACCTCCACACGATTTGCTAATTTGCTGTCAGTGCTCGATTGTCCTTTTCTCTGTTGGGCCTGAAAGTGCTTTTTAATGGGGCCTGAAAATGTTTTTAATATTTTGTTGGGCCTGAAATAGCTCCCAAAGATGGTCCATAGTTGGAGAAACATGCATACAATGGGACTAGTTGAGGACTTTTCATATGTGAAAAAAAAAAAGGGTAGCATAACTCTCACATGAGCAAACGAACTTTGGATGGTCTAATAGAAATAAACATTCAACAATTCAGTGGGTAAGTCTCCCTTCAAAATCCAAAAATTATTCTAAACTATCAGAATAGAACTTGAGGGAGACTAAGCTTCTGTAGCTCTCCGTCAGCACTCAAATTGCCATCATATCACCGTAACTCCGAAATAGAATCACCGATCCTGCAAACATACCGAGAGCACGAAGCAGTTTCTGCAAGAGAGAAACAAAAACATTAACTCTTGATCTTTATTGTTTCCTCAAACAAACAGATGAATGTCAGTTTAAAGACGGTCGAAAGTCACACATATCAGGCTACAAGTCTACTGAATACCAAGATCAAACCCTATATAGACAAAAGTCACCAAATCAATGCATCCATGTATATATATAAAATTCAAGCTTCCTCAAAGAGACAATGCCATTCTGATATTAATCTTGTCAGAAACAGAATAGCAATCATTACACTGTTAAAAAACTAATATCAAAACCTAAATTATCATAGCGGTCCACATCTTAGATAAACAAAAGAATACAAAGTATTGCCAGTACCTCAATGATCTAACGCAAGCCTAAATAGCAACAACCGAAAATGTCATGACACAAGTCACACAACCAAGCAGCACCCATAAGCCACTTGGTAATTCTACGACGTAGAAATTGAGTATTGAAATTCGATTACAGAACCACCAATATGAACTCAAAATTTAAAACTGAAGCTTGCGCACATATTCCTTTATACCCATCATTAACCCATAATTACTAATCCAAAACTAAACGACATCAGAGATTTCACTCTATCTTAAACAAAAGCTTCAGCATTCCAAATTTGTCTAAACAAAATCCCTAATCAAATTAGAGGTTTCACAATTCATACACCAAATCAAACTCCAGAAATTCACAATCCAAGTACTCGGCAAAATCAAAATCAAAGAATTCCATAAGCTCCTAAACTAGTTCACACAAATAAAGAAACGAACAGAAACGCAGAGAGCGATTTGAGAAAGGAGTTATTACCACGTTGTGAGCCCACTTCTCCTCGCTCTGGTACTGCGACTTCAAGAAAGCCTTGGTCTTCTCCACCGAGATCCCGTAGCTCGCCATCGAAGATTTTCCGGCAAACAGAGAGCAACAGACTCAAAATTCCTAGGGTTTTAGATTTTGGGGTTTTTGAGATGTAATCGAAGCCAACCAGGGTACTTATACCCGACCCTAAGAGCCAAATTACCAAAACAGCCTTCAATGATTAAAAATTAAAAGATAAAAGGAAAAAGGGTACACCGAACCACATGGTGCCACGTCGACGTTGGAACCTCATCTGCCTTGTCCATCACTACTTTGAAGCTCAAAACCAACCATATGATATTTTCTGAAAGAAACAATTTTTGAGCAGAGAGAGCTATGGAGGCTAAAGCGTTTTCGGGCAGTAGAGGACTGCTGCCGTTGCTGTACACTTCTCCCCAGAGACCCAAATCCATGCCTGCCCAGACGTCGATCCGCGCAGCCGCCACCAAGAAGGTTAGTGCATCTCAAAATTCGATCATTTGGTTAACAAGTTTCGCGTTTTTAGTCGCTACATAGTTAATGTTGGTCACTCGTGATAAATTTCGTTAAATTATACTAATAAGGCTCAAATATAGATACTCTCACGGGGTTTTCTAGTTAAAATTGTTGTGGTTGCCTATAGTATTAGCACCATGGTCTAATTTTGGTTCAAACCTACTTACTTGTGGCATTAAGGACTAAAGATGTGTGCAACACTGCAATGCAGAATTCGACACAAGTGAAGCTACTAACAAGGGTGGAGCAACTGAAGCTGCTGACCAAAGCCGAGAAAGCCGGCCTTCTATCGGCGGCAGAGAAGTCCGGCCTCTCACTGTCGGCGATAGAGAAGCTCGGGCTGCTATCAAAGGCAGAAGAATTTGGAGTCCTGTCGGCAGCCACGGACCCTGGAACTCCGGGGGCACTGCTGACTTTGAGCTTCGGACTACTGCTTTTGGGTCCTTTGTCTGTCTTTCTTGTGCCGGAGGATTACCCTTGGGAGGTGGTTGTCCAAGCTGTGGTCGCTGCTGTTTCTGTGGTGGGTGGTTCTGCAGCCTTCGGTGCATCAAATTTTGTATCGAACTTGCAGAAATCAAGCTGAAATTCGATGAGCTAGGTAGCGCTTTGCGATTTCTTGCTCATTACTGGTGATTTATCTAAGATAGTTGCAAGTTGTAATATAAGATGGTAACAAGCATATATCAGAAAATGGAAGGAAGTTCTCGATCTTAATCATCAGAATACGTCAATACATGATTTTTATGGATGAAATACATTAAACAAACACGAATTTTTCATGCCCATAGCTCTATAAGATTAAGCTAAGAGAGAACAGGGGTTAAAAATACATAATCTTACAGAATCTCCTGTAATTATAATACCAAAAAAAAAACCTAAATTTCTAATGGCACAATACCACTGCTTTTATCCAACAAAAAAAAGCAATTGAAGGAAAGGAAAGAAAAATGTGACCCCCTCTGGTTGTGTCAAAAAAATCTTCTATCCAGTTTCTTTCACATGCATTCAAGTAGGAACAGAACTGCGGTTGTTTGCTGCTCCTTGGCGACCACCACCCCTGCCATTTGGATTAACACGCTGATAACCCTCGCCATTGCGTCCAGCCGAGGACTTGGATCGTTGAAACTCACCCTGGTTTCTGAATTCATTCCTGCCAAAACTACGGCTACCACCACCACCATAGTTTGCACGACCACCCCTGAAAGAGTCACTTCGGAAGCCAGCTCTTCCTGAAGAAAACCTTCCTCTTCCACCATTGCTAACTGCAGTAACCATCAACTTAGTCAGTTCTACATCATATGTCAGGAACAAGAGAGGAGACTGGGGAAAGCTTTTAACTTCTATACCCCGGAAACATAAAAAGTTCATCGGCTTACCTCGGGTTGTGGTTCTCTTTTCCTCAATCACCGCTTGACGATCGCCGATCATGATAGGTGAAGCCTGAAATGAATTTCAACAAGTTTAAATTGGCTGAACAAACAAGCCGAGTCAACTGGTCATGCTGATCAGAAGAAACAAATAACCAACGAAAGGCAAGAACAGACAGGGCAAAGCTATGAAGTCTTAGGTTTGAGCTAGGTCAGGAACAAGTTCTTAATCAATCTACTTCTTACGAGTAAACCTTACATAAAAAGAATAATCCACTTCACAGATTAAATGAAAACCTAATTAATGCTTGGATTTCAAGCGCGAGCACTTGCATTGGATAGGCCAACCATATAAAATGTCACCACTTTAAGGTTTTGTAATCCAGTGCTCTAGGTGCAGTAGCTCTCAAAATATAAGAGTAAAATAGTTGGAAACTGGTAATCCAGTGGTCTAAGGGCAGTAGCTCTTAAACATAAGAGGTTAAAATAATAGGAATTTAAACTAATGTAGCTGTAAGTATGTAATCATTCATTTTTCTTTGGTAGCCTTTTCCTAGCCACTAACCCAAACCAACCAATAATCCAAAAAATAAGTTGAGAAAAGTGGAAATGTTTTGTAAACATTTACTCAATATTCAAGAGCCAGTAACAGGAAAGCACAAAGGCACTCAGTTAATGCCTCATAAGTCATAACTTTTGTAAAGTAGAGGCTAGTGCTGGAAGTTTTAAACACCCCACATAGAGAGAGAAGGATGATGAAGTCATGTTGGCCTGTAGTGACATGACAACACTTCTTTCTCAAACAGATATAACTATGCCAATAAATTTCATTTAGGCAACAGTCATTGCATTAATGTCAATGGCCTGGAGGCTA
The DNA here is from genome assembly GCF_000184155.1 of Fragaria vesca subsp. vesca. Classification (NCBI taxonomy): domain Eukaryota; kingdom Viridiplantae; phylum Streptophyta; class Magnoliopsida; order Rosales; family Rosaceae; genus Fragaria; species Fragaria vesca. The sequence continues at coordinate 7,586,791 of NC_020495.1, read as the reverse complement.
AGATGGTATTTTGCGTCTTTCTTTTGGGGAGTGGATCATAGGGCTAAAAAGGTAGACCTCAAGAAATTTATTGCAAAGAATGAAAGTGGAATACAAAGGTAAAATCCAATACCTCAAGCGCATTTTGCATGGAACTCACGCTTTCAAATTCAACAAAGCCAAAACAGAATCCTTGCTGCAATAAACCAATTATATGACATGTAAGCCTACATCAAAAGATTCTCCATTGCACTTGGAAGGGCGCATTATAACAAGTTAATCATACCTTACTACTTCTGACTTGGATCCCGTCCCGCTTAATAGACCCAAATTTCTTAAACTCCTTCTCAAGTTGTTCGACAGTCGCATCATACGGCAAATTCCTTACATGTATGGAGTGACCTTCAGCTTCAAAGAATACAATATAAATCAGAACTCGGTTTCTTTTCCATGATGAAAGAGTACATGAGTACTTAGGCAGGTCTTGACAGAGTTAATTTAGCAATCCAGCCAGAAGCTGGGTACTTTTTATAAAAAAAGAATAAGTGAATCTTGACACTGATTACTATTCACCTTCCTCATGTGCATTGCTACTTTCTGGAGCAGCATCGCCACTAGGAGCTGATGCTTCTGGTGCAGGAGAAGGTTTTGCAGAGCCAACGGATGGATGGTCAGTGTTTGCAGATACTGTCCTCGGTCGGGCAACACGGACAGGACTGGATGTGACACTACTTTTCATTACCTTTACCTAAATGAAAATTGCATTAAATAACAGCAAAAATAGACTAGACATAAAAAATTAAGATCTTCTTGCTCCAAAGAAAAACAAGAAAAATGACCCTAAACTCACAATCGATGCATATGATTTCTTCGGAGCATCCTCCTGGGTTTCAGGGATTGGATCAACTTCTGGAAGATCTCTACTCTGAATTGACTCAATCGGGGGCTCCTCTATCACAACCTCATCTTCGATAACTGATCCTTCCTCTATATCTGAAGGATCAACAACTTCAGGACCATTATTGGGATCCTCATCAACAAAAGTTGCAGGTTCCTCCACCACAAGAGGCTCAGGAGCTTGAGTAGGTTCTGGAGACAAACACTGAAGCAATTGGAAAATGAAGGCTAAAGCAAATCCAAAGAAAAACCAAAAAAGAAAGGTTGAACTCACCTGGTTCTGCAATTGAGGCAGCTACTGGAGCACTTTCATCAACGGTGTTAACTGGGACACTATTTGTCTGCGATGATTCATTGTCCTCGATATACCTAAAAACATCATTTAAGACATAGTACCCATTTTCCTGTGGAGCTAGGAAGAACGTTTGGGTGAATTTCCTTCCCACGTTGTCTTTTCCAGTCAAGCATCCAGTCACTAAAACAATGACCCCTTTCTCAAAAGATTCCTGAGCATCTGCAGTCTTTATTTCCGCTGTATACTCTTCGTAATTTAAGGATTTAATCTTTATCCTTATTGCCTGTTCCAAGAATATTCTACGTTAACGAATGCAACACTTCATACTTACATTAACAGTTCAGCATTCTTCCAATAGTATATTTAGTCCAAGATGCACTTTCACAACACATTCAAAAACCAACAAGAAGATCACTAAGTTTGCAGAATGATGAACTATATTGGTAATTCTCTGTAGCAGGTATACCGATGGCAACACCTTTTAGTTATGAGGCACACAACAAAACTTCAAGCAGCAAATCCATCATTATTTAAAATACTTCTTAAGGAAAATCACAAAGCTAATGCCACTGCAAAAGATAAAGCCAAAACTGCATACTTCCGCATAATCTTTTCTTAACAAGTGTTGGCTTCATTCAAAGAAAGCTGAACACAGTATTATAGGATGAAAAGTTACCATAATATTTTCAACAACATAAAAAAACCTAAAAAAAAATATACATAATCCAGCTAATTGACCTAAATCCTTCAGTCCAAACTGAATCAGCAACATATAGGAAGAGGTTGATGATTTCATGTTTAGCATACGAAATAAACACGTCATGTATTTGGCAGTCAATAAAATTACATAACTGATTTTAGGCATTAGAGTGAACTTGAACTAGGACCATAACCATATACCTAAAACACTTACATCCATCGTCTTGACTGTTGTCATGTTGCCATTGATATCTGTCCTGCTTAAAGCGCTTGAATCTTGATAAAACTTATACACCAATTCTGGTGAGTGGTGAAGGACCTGGTAATATTGCTCCACAAAGGCATTGCCAACAAGCTGAGCACTGGGAGGAAGGGTAGGATTTGCCAAATTTGCTTCTTGCATGGTTATCTATAGAAAGTTCAAAATCTATGAATTAGTAGAGGAAGCTACTACGAAAATCACTTGGATGTCTAACAAGGATAAGCCATAACTAAAGAGAAGAGAACAACATATTCCAACGATTGTTGACCAAATAAATGCATCTAAAACAGACTTATTACATAGGGAATATAGAAAACTCTATTTAAAAAGCAATACTCAGATTCCATAAACAGTAACAACAGCGATAGGTTATCATACCCCATAAACAAAAGAATCAGCCAAGTGATAACTTTGTGCGAAAATCTGAAACCAAAATAAGTACAGAGAGGACTTGAAGCACACTGCACGAATGCTTTGCCCTTGAGGATCAAAAAAGAAGTAAAAGCTATGAACATGGATCAACCCCTAACTGCCTTTATGAATGGTAGTTCTACGACTTCTATGTACACAAAACGAGCCCACATTCTCAGACTGGATCCAACTCCTCATAACTAGTTCCTTCTCTCTTTCTTTTATGGCAAGAATACCCAACAGAACAAAGATCTTATACGAGACCAGGATAGTAGACAAGACCAAGTACTCTAAGCTAATCATTAGGGTTTAAGTAACTCGTAAGTAGAATATCACAAACCATATAGTAAAACCAAATGCCTATATAAATACCCAAATCGCATGAATATGCAAACAATTACAAGTATTTTAACACAGTCAAAAGTAATGGAATCATAACAAAATAACAGAACCCCAGAAACAGCTAGATTGAGAACTCAGCACAAGAAGGGTCAGCTGGAAACTGCAGCAGACCCAGACCCAGACCCAGAACACAACCAGTATCTGATTAAAACCCTACTAAGACAAAAACCCAAAACCCCACAAAAGGGCAAGAACATACCAACACCAGAATCCAATAAAAGCAAACAACTTGACCTAAAGACATGATATTTGCAGATCAAAGTATGTTTAACAAGTAAAAGCAAAAGATAAGAATAAACATTCAAGGGTGGGTTCAAGTGAAGACCTGGTTGGAAGTGATCTGGGCTTTGGAGGCAGAGAGATCTGTGGGGGCTTGAAGTGAAGCTCAAGAGACAAGGAACAGTAAGTACTTGAAGAGTAGATATGAAGAGAAGAGGAGAGGGCAAAGATGCTGGAGCTTTTTTATATATTTGATGAGATCACAAGAAGAAAAAAAGGGCTCAAGACTTGGGTAATTAAAATAAGGGTTTTTCTCTTTTTCTTATTTCCTTTGCAGTGTTCTTGGAGTACACAATAGAATGGGTGTTTGGATTCTTTTCTAATTCTTGAATAAAACTATGATTAGGTTAGTTATCGAAAAATATAAAAAAAACTATGATTAGGTTAAGACTTAAGACTGTATTCCAAGTATGGAAAAATATCCAAAATTTATGGAATTAGATCATGATTTGGGAAGGAAAAGGATTAAGCAGAATCTTTTAGGATTTTTTTTCTTTTTCTTATTTCTATCTAGTAATTTTTTTCAGTAAAAACTTTTGTTAAATAAATATGAATTCACCCGAATCCTCCTTACAAATTGATCTCGAGAAAAACATAAATCTAACTTAAACTATCAAGATACAAGTGAAATGTTGTCATGTTACTCGGTCAATATTATATACGAGAAATTTCTTAACGCTTTCAATTCTTGTCAAATAATATACAAACCATTTCAATCATTGTAAGTACATGTGTTTTGTACTAATCTCATGTACTGAGTTCTATGATTGAAAAACAGTAGAGTAGAAACCACTGCTTCGTGTACATGAGGTTAAAAACACGAAGTACACTTGATTACCCGTACCTTATCTTTTCTTTTACGGTGAAAAAAAAAGTAAAGATTCTCTCTATTTGTGGCAAACATTAACAAGTACAATGCAGTCAAACTTACTTTCTGACAAAGAAAAGTACAGCAGTTAAACTATAGTTACCTGCCAGATCCCTTTGGTGCCTCTCAGTAATTTGATTCCACTTGACCTGGATGTGAATTTTATTTTTAACTAGGTTGACCTGGCTTGGCTTTGCAGGTTCTGATTCAAATTGATTATTCCAAATAAGTTGGATCATGTAAATGTAACTAGCATTCTAGTTTACTTCAACAAACTCTGCCATTAAATTTGGTTCACAAAATTATGGCGATTCCTCTTCCTTTAACACCCATATTAGACTAATTTATTTTGAGAATCTTCTTCGTTTGGATGTTATATTATCTATTATGCTTGTTGGCTAAAGCAAATAAATGTCCTCATGCTAATGCTCGGTTTTTGCAAAAAAATTAGAAGTTAAACCTGCCTCTAAAGGTAAAAAAATTTCTCGTGCCTTCCGTTTCATGATAGATTAAAGATTAGAGAAACTCTCTCTCTCTCTC
>NC_020495.1:7514693-7581980 GCF_000184155.1 Fragaria vesca subsp. vesca | reverse complement strand
ATCATCTTTTTACATATTGTAAGTTCGCTTAGAGTGCGTGGTGCTTATCTCCACATCAAGTTTTTTTTTTTGATATGATATCTCCACATCAAGTTAGACCGCCTTTTGGGCAACCCTTTCTTCCATAGTTAAAACACTTTATTCTCATATCTGACTATGCTAATATTCAGTTGGCTTTAATGATCTGCTGGTCTATTTGACATTCTCGTAATCATTTAATATTTCACCAAATTCGTGCTTCTAATTCTCAATATCAGAAAAATAAAAATGTTGTGAAACCCAACATTAGTTGGAGGAAGTCCAGTCCACCAAAGGTGTGGATGAAGCCCACAACGAAATGGAGCGTGAAGACTCAATATCAACCGAATGAAGTCCACAAAAGGAGTGGATGGGGTCCACCACGAAGTGAAGGCTCAACATCAGTTGAAAGAAGTCTAAGATCAAGAATCTAGCTTATTTCAAGGAAGTAGAATGCACAAGCTCATTGATGCCATACCTCCAATCACATGCGGTGGGCTACCAAGACGCAACACACGGCCACGGTGACATATCTTCAGTCACCGGAGATAGATGATCAAAACCATGGAAATAGTCAAACTGGCCGAAGGGCAAATATAGACCCACTAGAAGAGAACAATTCCACCACTTTACACGTATGATTTCAACTGAACTCTCGTTAACCCGCTTAGTGCTAAAAATGACAACAACAAGATTAAAAACCTAAAAAAAACTAGATTAATAACCTTACTTAGCTAGGCCCAACCCATAAGTAGACCAAAAACCCAATTTAATAACCTAGCCCGATTCCATTACCATCTACCACAATCAATGACTAAAATATCAGGTTTCGAGGAGATTTTGATAGTCCAAAAATTGGATATTTCGATTATTTCGATAGAAATATCTGAAATATATAGATATCAACAAGTTTTTGAGAAAAATGATGGAAACTTGTAGAAAAACATAGAAGCTTTAAATGAATCCTTAAGAGATATTGATATGATCAATTATATACTTCATTTCAAAAGAAAATACTAAACAAATACCATTACATAATAGGTTTGAATTTGAAGTGAATTAGTACATATTTGAGTCATTCAGTATCTTAAATTCATAGAAATTGTACTTTTTTAGAAAGAGATAATAGATATAGGCTGTCATAATTTGCTACTACTACTGGCTTCTAGAACATTAGGAGCTTACAAGAGTATTAGGATACTAAATAATTAATATGATTAATTAGAATGAATCTTACTTATATTTACATGTGCATGCAAACTACCAAGGCGTGTTCCTACACTGGTGGTTGGGTTCTTTCCTATATCCCTCGGCAACCAAGGTTCAAATCACATTTTAAGTTATTTTGACCGATTCCTTGATTTTAAAAATTTGGGCCGAGGTTGGGACAAAACGATTTTGAGCCCAAGTTGGGCAGTTGGGTTTGAGAATATCGGGAATTTCACCAAAATATTGCAAATTTCCGAAAATTTCGCGAATTATCCAATGTTTCAGATGATACTTACTTGGTAAATTGATATTTTCGATTTTTCAATCCTTCCCCACAACTCATTCGCCGCCCGCCTCAAGGACCACCTTGAACAAGCTGCCACCACCTCTAAGACTCGAACTCGAAAACACCAGACCCGATCTCAGAAGCACCGACAGCAGCTCGACTACACCAAGACGCCAAGTTACTAGTTACCATCGTCATCTGATGGCAGACCACATACCATGCCGCACCTATGTCCATACGACTCCCGAACCACACAGAGACAAAGACAAAAAATAGGCCAAATCAGAGGTCTGACTTCAAATTGATGCATATCCAATAACCAGAAGGCCATGGCCATCAAACACATGTCTGACAACCTCACTGCAACGACGAGGCAAGCCCACCTGACGTGGAGAGCCGCCAAAGAAGAAAACCTTAACTAACCTTTGCTCAAGAGCGTACAACCCCACAAAATCAATGTTCAAATCGAGAATCATCAATCCATAAAACAATTCTCCATTTCCGGCCACGTGAATCGAACCTCAGTTGTCCAATTGTCATCCAAACACCTTATCTAATCCTGCTAAGTTGACATTTGAGTAATATTTAGGACATTTTTATATATAACATATCTATATATTTTCACAATCCTTTTATCTTTCCTTTTGAAATATCGATATTTTCCTGTATTTCCGTTGAAATATCCATTTTTTGAACCTTCAAAATTTTCTTGAAAACCGAAATTTTAGCCCATGATAGATGGAGGTATTTGTAATAACCAAAAATAGAAATAAAATAAAAGCTTCAAAAAATGGGTGAAAATTGTTGTTATGAAACAAAATGAATAAAACACGTGTACATCACAAAACTTCTTCTTCCCCAAAGACGAACACCCCTCTTCTCTCAGGAACCACCTGATCTGAATCTCCAATGGCAAAAACGGCGTCGTCTCTCCTCCAAACCCTAAGGCGCTACGTGAAGAAGCCCTGGGAGATAACCGGCCCTTGCGCCGACCCGGAATACCGACTCGCCGTGCCTCTCGCCACCGAGTACCGCCTGGAGTGCCCCGCCACCGTGAAGGTCGCCGCCTGCGTGCCCACCGCCAACCCCGAGCACGTCTTCGACATCAAGTACTTCCCTCGCGACCAGCGCCGCAACCGGCCCCCGATCAAACGCACCGTTTTGAAGAAGGCCGACGTGGAGAAGCAGATGAAGGAGAAGACCTTCACCGCCTCGGATTTCCCGCCGGTGTACTTGGTGGATTTCGTCGAGGAGGACTACAATGCCAGAGGTGGAGGCTATTGTAAATGAACTAGGTGAGCTTTGCTGAATCGTAATTTTGATTTTTGTTTGGGATTTTAGAGTTTTGATTATAATTTCTGAGAAAAATTGATGATTATGATGGAAATTATTGGTGAAATGTAGAAATGAGGTTATCTATATGCAAATGTAGGTTGGGGGAGTGTTGAAACAGTTTTTGTTTCTAAAGATGGTATGCATTGTGTTGTCTTATCATAGCGTGATGACTTAAGAGTTTCGATTTGAGAGCCATTTGTGTTGGGGGATTTTAGTAACAGTTGTTGCATTGTTGGTCTTGAGTTTGTCGAGTATGCATGTGCCTCCCTTGGGGCTGGGGAATTCATGAGATTGATGACCAAAGTTTGATTGGTGCTTCGGAAGCGTATGTCTACCAAATTTTGATTGGTTTTAATTGTTGCTTGTAGAGGTATTGTAGCTGTACTTTTTTATCAGTGCGATTCCTTGTTCTATGTAAGTGAATTAGACTTTTTTCTTACGTCGTAAAACCTTTTATATGCTTCACTGTTATGGCATTATTGTTCGGAAACTATGAGATGTTCCCATCAGTGTCTTATTAGACAGCTAGTGATAGTCAAGTTCTAACACCCTTGTTTACACCTTCAACCTTGAGGCATAGTCCCTGCCTCATTGGAGGATCAAAGATATGGCTGCATTGCCTGATTTTGGAAGTTTTACTGTTATCCTTATCTCTGTTGTAAACTTAATTGAAGAAGAGATTGGATAACAATGATCTAATGTTGCAAGGTGTTTGTTTTACCCCATCAATTTAGCTTGTTCATAGTTGACCGTATACCATGAGTTTGGTGATGGTTTTCAACTGCTCCATTTCATTGAGCTAATCAATGTACTTCTTTGATGTACTATGAAATGGAGGATATCGTAAAATTGTCGAAAGTACACTAGAATGGAGGATATCCACATGCCCTTTCCTGTTTCTCTCTTTCGTTCCTTTTTTTTTTAGTCTCTGTATATTGCTTTCCTGGTTATATCCTCTCTTTTTTTCTTCTTCTTCTTCTTTCTGGACTTCTGTTTGCTGTTGCTTTGCTTATTCTGATCACGTAATTGTAATATTACTATGTCCTAGTCCCGACTATACTCTTAGCATTTTGGTTTCTTGCAGGCTTATGGACTAGTGGAACTGACACTAAAGAGGTGGTCTCATGCTAGGATACATGTTCGTCTAGTCCCTTCAGTTATTGTAATGCTGGTTTGATGTGAAATAAAGAGTACTTGCTTCTACAACCCTATTTTTCCCTTTGTTTGTCGAAGAATGTATTTGTATAAACCCAAATGCAACAGCAGTTGGTTAATGGATGACAGAAAAGAGTTCATTACATTTTGTGAAACCTCTTGATTTGCTTTCCTGGCTACCCATATTTTATAAAAACCAAATGCCTTGTGGGATCGTGTAAGTTTTGATGATTATCATGAGCAAGATGATCGAATGGATCACTGGAAATGGTCCCTTTGGACTTTGGAGTGACTTTTCTCTCAAAAGTGAGCCTATGCTGTGGAGATCTTAGTCCCACTTTCATATTTCTACATAGTCCTCTCCCCGTTTTCCAGATTCTTTTTCTGTTGGCCAAATAGATGATAGTCACTCTTGTAATAGTATAGTTTCAACAATTCAGGTCATTCTTCATTTCTTGCTTTCTGTAGGCTTTAGACTGGATCCTAATGCTTGTGATTACCCTAGTTGATGATTGAGAATTAAACCAGTGTTTTGTGACTACCCTAGTTGGCAAACCTTTTGCTTCTACAGTCTAGACTAAATCTAACCCTGCTTAACCTAGTTTCTAAGGTCCATAGAATCATAGATAGAGATGTAATGAACTCTCTAGAAAGTTTAAAGTCTAAATTGGACTAGAATGTCCATCATACTCTATGCCTTATTCGCTGATGCAGTGACGTTTCGATCAGATTGGCCGAGAGAACTTGGGTGTTTTTATAAGGTGAACTTTTTAAGCAACTTCAATGATATGTGGCAAGCAATGGCGTACGCACCCAATGTTGGATGTTTGTACCCAATTCATACCAAAACATCTCTAGGTTGTTCGGAACAATTTTAGAGTCCGTACTCCGTACCACATAGAGCGCATGATCCACAAGGTTGGTCTTATGATCTATGGAACTCGAATCTCACAAGGTTTTATGCTCCGGAATGATGAGTGTACTTGGTGGAGGTCATCGGAAGATGTCCACCACCACCACCGTGCACGAAAAAAACAGTGCCGCACCTGGGTTTCCTCCCTTTGGTTACATATTTTCCCTTTTCTATTCCTAGCTAGCTTATTAACCTTGGGACTTTGTTAACCTTACAAGTAGGGGTGGACTCGGTCCCAACGGTTCGATTTGTAGACACTAACCGAAAATCGAAACTAAAGCTTCGGTTTTCTATTTTTTAGAACCGAAACTGATAAAAATATATAAAAACCGCTCTCGTCAGTTAACTGAATATCGGTTCGGTTTCGGTACTGTTTCGGTTACAAAACTTACTATCCATAATATTTTTCGCACTTAACCAAATAACATAAAAATAAAAATATGTAAGTTATAAACCATCAACACTTTAAATAAGTTACTCTAATGGGTTCAAACAAGTAATTAAAAAAAAAAAATAGAAAGCTAAAGTTTATACATTATTCATTTAGAGCCTCCAACATTCATATATATCAAAAGAAAAGACTACATGAGAAGGAATTAGGTTAGACTTAAACACTTAAAATACATAATCATGTTTGTGGAAGCCTACTATTTGTAACCTATAACCAATAAAAAAATGACACGTATAATTAAGTATTAATAATCAAAAGAATATATGTCAGTTCGGTTCGGTTTAATCAGTTTTTAGGATGCACGGAACCTCAAACCGACACCGTATTACTCGGTTAGTGTGGTTTTCGAAACCGATTGCCTCGGTTTCATTCGGTTTCGGTTATTCGGTGAGGTTTTGAATGGTTTCAGTTTTTTCGGTGCCTAAAAGTCCACCCCTACTTACAAGTCCTTGACGGGAGCTAGCTAGGGTTTACCATGATATTCCAATCCAACATCCACATAGCAAGACTACATTGTCTCTCTTTAAAAGTGCTTCCCAATTATTTTTACCCTCAATTCGCACACACTTAGACCCTGTGAAATGTTAGATCTAGCACACATAATACAGTAATTATTATTATTTTTTTTCTGAATGAACCATACAATATATGTTTGCTACAGCTAGCTAGCTTACAACAACATTAACATAAAAACTTCAGCTTATGTAATCAAACTCACAACTTACTAGGAGATTTTGGATTTAGACTATCCTCATGTTTTCAATATGTACATGGACTCTTGCATCCCTTCCAGCTGGTAAAGTTCCCATCTGCTGTCGATGGGTTTACAAGATAAAACGCAAGTTTGATGGGTCGATAGAGCGGTATAAGGCGAGACAAATGGCGAAAGGTTTCACTCAATTGGAGGGAGTTGACTATCAAGACACTTTTTCACCCACGGCTAAAATCATCTATGTTCGCTGTTTATTAGCCTTAGCAGCTACCTGTGGATGGTCCCTTCATCAGCTCGACGTCAATAATGCTTTTCTCCATGGTGATTTAGATGAAGAAATTTACATGTCTCTGCCGCCAGGGCTTCAGCGACAGGGGGAGGACTGATTGGTTTGTTGCTTACATAAGTCATTATATGGGTTGAAGCAGGCATCCCGTCAATGGTTTGCCAAATTTTCTGAAGCCATTCATTCAGCTGGCTATGTGCAATCAAAAGCTGATTACTCTCTATTCACTAGAAAGCAAGGCAAGTCTTTCACTATCCTCTTGATATATGTGGATGATATTTTGATTACTGGCAATGATCCTGAAAGCATAGCTGATGTGAAGAAATTCCTGCATAATAATTTTCGTCTTAAAGACCTAGGTGACTTGAAGTATTTCCTTGGTATTGAGATTTGTGCATCTAGGAATGGTATTTATATTTCTCAGCGTAAATATGCTTTGGAGATTATCAAAGATGCAGGGTTATTAGGTGCTGCTCTCATTGACACTCCCATGGAACGTGGCTCAAAATTGAGTGATAAGAGTGAACCACTCAAAGATCCGGGAAAATACAGGAGATTGGTTGGGCGATTAATATATCTCACAGTTTTAAGACTGGACATTACATATGTTGTTCATGTCTTGAGCATATTCATGCACCAACCTCGAAAGGATCATTGGGAGGCAGCTTTGCGAGTTGTACGTTTTTTGAAAAATTCCCCTGGTCAAGGTCTCTTCTTTTCTTCAAACAGTGATTTTCGGTTGAGAGCTTACTGTGATTTAAATTGGGCAAGCTGCCCACTTACTAGAAGATCTACTACGGGGTACTGCGTATTCTTAGGTCTATCATTGATCTCATGGAGGTCGAAGCGCTAGAAAACAGTCTCTCTTTCTTCAGCTGAGGCCGAATATCGTGCAATGATAGGAGCTTGTTGTGAATTAACGTGGCTTCGCTATTTACTTAGAGACTTGGGAGTTTTGCATCAAGAGGTTGCTTTGTTATATTGTGACAATAAAGCTGCATTACATATCACAGCTAATCCGGTGTTCCATGAACGTACAAGACATATAGAGATGGATTGCCACTTTATAAGAGACAAGATTTTAGAAGGTTTGTTGAAACAAGATTTGTAAGTTCTCCGAATCAGCTAGCAGATGTTTTAACCAAAACTTTGGGAAAGGAGGTGTTCATGTCAATGATTCGCAAGTTGGGAGTGCAAGACATCCACTCTCCAACTTGAGGGGGAGTGTTGGAAAGTCAAATCAGCAATATCCTTTGTATTAGTTGTGAATATATATTTTCCTTATATTGTCCTTGATTGTAGTTGATAGCAGATTTATAGGAAAGAGATAGATATGTAGAATCAGTTAGCTAGCTGTATAACGATGTATATATTCTCATTCAGATATCAATGAAAACTTACTTCACCAAAATATCTGTTCTTCTTTATTTCACTTTTTCATCTTAACATGGTATCAGAGCGGGTCCCTCTCAAATTCTCATGGGCCCGATTTGAGTTCATTCTCTCGTCCGGTTCGGGATTCTATTCTCTCGTTCGGTTCCGGCTTCTTATCTCACCATCGGAATGTTCCGATTGGATTGTCACCAAGTGTCCCTTGGTTCGTTCCATCCCGATTCATTCCACTTACGGACCTTGAGTCAGGTTGCACGTGAGGGGGCGTATTAAAAAGTATTGGAGAGGAATAGATCCCACATCAGAAAAGTGACAAATAAAATATAACTTATATGTGGATGGATCTTATTCAATTGTACCGAGGTCTTTTGTGATTAAAACCCAACACCTTATAGGTGATTAAGTTGGGACAGTATTGGTACAATGTGATCCATTGACCACGCTTGTCGTTGTTTAACATGGTATCATAGCATATTGCCAGAATTAGTTTATCATGCCTTGAAGTTAACATGATCAACAGTGCACCGGTACCATACCTTTTCTGATCCCAGAATGCCCTCACTGAATTTTGTTACTCACTTTCCCTCTCTTTGGTGGCCAGGCCACAAAGCTCTCTCTTGCAGCAGAACTTGTCAAGCTGCTGCAGCTTTGCATTATATTCACAATAGGCAGATAGACTTCACAGTTCACACCCCGATCGAGCACATACAGCATTTAATTTTGGTTTTGATCAATTGCTGTTGCTCGCCGTTAAGTGTTTCTTACCTTCTTTTTCCCTTCCCTTTAGGGCTTGCCACTGTCACTTTCACTGTCAGAAAAACAGACAAGAAGATCGAAGAAGAAGAAGCAGCAGCGATTATATAAATATAAAGAATCTCTCTCTCTCTATACACACACACACACTAGATATATGCGCTTGTGAAGAGTGAAGAGTTCAGTAACAATATATGTATATATATCTTTATTCCATATGAGACTATCCCTATCCCGATCTTATAACTCCTCTCCCAGCAGAGTCCCAGCACATAGCTAAATACACCAGACAATTCGAATTTGGGTGGATCCATATGGATCTCTCCCTCTTCGGCTCCATATTTCATCATTTTGATTTGTCAACTAGCTCTTGATCAGTTCTTTTCTAGTACTTGATTAAGGTTTCCCTAATATGATAGATAATTAATATACATACATACATACATATATATATAATATATATATATATATATATTTATTTATTTATTTATACATACACGGACACACACAAAGGAGATCGATTTCTCATCAAGTCCGTGACTTCTTCATTCTTTATGTACCCCAACAAATTAAGCATATACAAAAAGGAAATAAATGAAGAAAACTAATTATTGGTGGAGCTGGGGGTGTTGTGGCTCTTAAAACTCGAAGTAATGGGTTTCAACACTTTCCTGAACAAAGAGTAACACTACGTACTGCAGTCTGGGCTAGCTAGAGAAATTAAGAATTTAAGATATATATGAAAGCCGGGAAGAAAGACAAAACGACTCTTCTCGTGAAACCCACCTCTTCTTTTTCTGCTAGTTTACAGCAGATAGACACAGAGCTAGATATAACTTCTGGGTTTCCTAATGAACGCCCTAAACCTGCAGTAAAAATGACCAAAGCTTCTTAAATGTGAAGAGCTAGGTTAATTAGGGCTGGCTTTTACTTCTGTATATGTTCTTTTGAGCTAGCTAATGACTTTCAGAGGAATTATGACCTTTTATATTGCTCCAAAATTGGTTAAAAGTAGAGGAACATTTGCTGATGATAAATTACTAGAAATGAAATGTGTAAAACAGTCCTGGGGAAATGTCAGGGTGTCGGCTGGTGATTTTCTCTGACTTGATAGAGAAAGTAGCTAGAGCTACAGATGAGGGATGATAAAAATCAGATTTAGTACGTTCGTTCATTCAGCTTTTGAATCACTGCAAGTCTGCAACTGCATGTAGTCTATAATTAACACCGGCCTTCCTCGATCAATTATTTTGTTGAAAAGATTCCACTTTTCTTGATTGATTATTGAGGTGCATTCATATTAATGAAAGCAAACAACTTCTCTCTCTCTCTCTCTCTCTATATATATATATATCTATCTATCTATATATATATATATATATGTCAATTATTCTGGTGATTGAATATTCCAAGTTTAGCTGTAAATTGATAGACTTATTCGTATTTTCATAAATGCAAGATGAATGTAACCTAGCTAAGTAAGCTAACACAGGAAGCACCTAGCCTCTTATATATTATGTTCTCCTTTTTCTCTATGTATGTACTGAAACTGTGTGTGTGGCTATCTACAATACAAAGTATATTTGGATTGATCGAAATAACCAAACACAGTACCGCTAGCTAGAGCTAGGTTCTTTTTTCCTCAATTGTTTTGCAAACTTGTGAGCTAGTATATGTTTGTTTGGCCAGTACTTACATCAGCACGAATATAATGTATGAAGGGCTTTAATTTGCAGATCACAACTACTCCTAGCTATACACACATAATTAGAGATTGTAATAGTTAAGTTAATTACGAAAGCAAAGCGAACTGCAACTTGTATATCGTGCAAATCTCACTGCCACATCTCTGTGACTAGTAGTAGTAGTAGTGGTCCTTCTCTTCTCTGTAGTCAGTCTTCAGTGGATGCATGCTTTAAAGAAACCAGCTTTGGTCCCGGCCTCCTCTACAACATCTACAACTCTATCTGTCAATACCTAATCCCTACTTACCCTAATTCTTCTTCTTCTTCTTCTCTGTTCGTAGCTGTATCTAATTTCCCGACATAGAGCTACATGAATTCTCCCATTGCTTGCAGAGCACTATATACTGCAAACCCTAGTTCCTCAATGAAGATTTCATCAACGTTTTACTATGCTGCAGTGTTAACTTGCATCTGTTTTTCTATATATGTTAAGATGACGCAGTAATAAGAAAGAGGGTTAAGCTAGCTTTCTCGATTAATCTCAACTAGGTGGCTACAGGCGCATGCATATTCATCATCTTCATCAATCTGTGCTTTGTGGAATACACCAGTAAAGCTAAGCTAGGTAACTGTAGTTGCCGATAAAGAACTATTAGGATGGTCCCGTTTAGAATTAACCAGACATAAGGAGGAGGGATCAGTCTACTGTATGTATTAATTCTGTACTAATTGTAGTTCATACAGTAAACTACGACCAAACTTATTCATCGATTAATTAAGCAAACTGATTGTTCAGTCTGTGATCCCATCTGTGAATCATGGTTGATTTACTATTTACCCTAGGTAGAATTTGCATGATTGATTTGTCATCACTTATGGACGCCACGTGGCTGTAACACCGCCATACCTTTTCCTTTTCTGATATAATTCCCATGCAACATGGTAAAATTACCGTGGCATCTTTTGTTTCCTTTACCAAAATGGTGGTAATTACTTTTTGCTATATCTATCTGCAGCTAAGATATTGCTGTAAATGAGCTATATACTTGGGACTTTTCTACTATACATATATGTATAACATATATCAAGCCGTGAGCCGTCTAATCGTCTTGAATTTTGAATTACTAAATGAGACTGCTCACGACTTGATGTATGTCATACAAATATGTATAGCAGCCGAACACATATACTTCTACATGTACAGCTCTGTAAGATTGAAAACTATCAACTTAGCAAGAGATAAGAGTTTAAAGCACGTACTGTCAAGTGGGGCATCTTTCCTCTCTCTGTCTCTCGCTCTCTCTTCTTCTTCCTCTTCTTCTCCTGCTTATTGTATCCCCTTAAGTTTTGGAGCTCTGCACTTCTGCAAACCAAGAACGAATCTGGATATGAGCTTCTGCGAGCTGTGAGCTACTGCAATTGAGCTCAGTTTCCAGTTTGATGTGAGTACACTCTTCATCTTCTGACCTAATTAACACGGATTCATCGGCGCAAGGTAATTTAGGGTTTCGAGGATTTTAATCAATTCATACGAATTCCAACTAGCTTTTTCCTCATCATAGTTCGATCTTTTTAGAGTGATCAGTATCTTTTGAGTTTTGAAACTTTTATTCAATTTTGAAAATCCGATTTCATTTCAGTGCTCTTTCAGTGAATAGTTTTCTTCCAAAAGATCAATTTGGTCATCATCAACACAATTGATTCTATTTTTCGGATCAATATTACTTTCACTCGATAAGAATTCCAAACTGCATGGTTTTTCTTAGCAAATCGTCCTCGCCTTCCCAGGAAAGAGTATTAAATTAGATGATGGAATACGTATACACACTTAATTGATTAAAAGAATTTATGTAAAATCAATTTGCTTTTTAATAAAATGTGCTAATGTTCCAGAGAAATCAAAATAGTACATTCATAATTGATTCCACTTAATATAGTTTTAGAATTGATCAATAATTAATAGTTCGGTTTTCAGAAAATCATCTGTACTTTCTTAAGTATCTCTTTTTTTATTTCTTTTTCAGCTGAATTAATTGGAACTCAAGGAGGGCGGTATAGGACAATTTGTTCGCAGGTAATTGGAAGGGAAATTTTATGATTCAGATTAGGTTTCAGATCATCGTAATCGATCAGAATTAATTACAATGATGACTGATCCAAGGGGAAAGGGATTTCAAGCAAAGCAAGAGGGCCAAAACAACAACAACAATGATGGAAACACAATGAGTAGTTATAACAAGGCAGCTTCATCTAGTACTACTACTTCAAGGCAATGGTCTGGATTTCGAAATCCAAGGATTGTTCGTGTCTCCCGAACCTTTGGGGGAAAAGACAGGCACAGCAAGGTGTCAACCGTGAGGGGATTGAGAGACAGAAGAATTAGGCTTTCAGTGCCAACAGCAATTCAATTATATGACCTTCAAGACAGGCTTGGTCTTAGCCAACCTAGCAAGGTAATAGATTGGTTGCTTGAAGTTACTGACGATGATATTGAAAAGCTCCCACCACTCCAACTACTTCCTCATCACGGTTTGCTCAATACTACTAGTACTGCTCATCATCAATTTCATCATCAACAACAGCAAATTCTAAATCCTGTTAATGTTCCTTTCTTTGATGTGAATCGAAGACTTACTGAGCAAGTTGTGCTTGATGAGAGTAAAGGAAAGTCAATCAAAGATCATGATGATCAAGCCTTGGCTCAGAAGTTATTTCCTATAGGCAATATGCCTTCTTCAATACCTGGATTGCTGAACAATGCCATGGCATACAACAACTACTTTCAAAATCACAATTCGGAGCCTTCATGTTTGTCTCTTTCTCAGTTTGGTAGCAGTAGTCATGGATTTCCACTGGCACCTCAAATGGATCATATGATGAGTAGTAACAATGGCTTATCATTTTCAAATACTTCAATGCCAATGGCATCTGGCTCGCAATTGTTCTTCTGTCCATCAACAGCTACGCCGGTACCTTCACTGTTTGGTCCATATGCTCCCTACATTACCGCTACTACCCCAGTAGGAGAGAACAGTAGTACCAGTAATGATCAGCAGCCTGCACTTAGACAAACCAGTAACCATATGATCCAATTGTTGAGCTCAGGAAATACTACTTCACAGAATTTTGCACCTAATAATGTTCTCATGCCTTCTCTTCAATATTCGATTGGCTCATCTTTGAGATCATTTCCAACATTGGATAATCTGAAGCTCCATTCGCAAAACCATAATGCATCATCAAGCCAACCAAACAAGGACGATACTGGTTCCTAAAGCTACCTAGCTATTAGCAGCTCCTCAATGCATGCATGTAAGTTCCTACATATAGTACTCGATTATAATGTCCACTTATGATTTTATATAGTGAATTACTTTGTAACTATATGACAATGTACTTTATATAAAGATACATGCATACCTGTGATCGATCGAAATGAATTGTGCTTGATTAGAATTGTTACTACTTATACCAAGGCCGACACGACACATATACGTTCGATGCTGTAATTGATCCTTGATCATCATATATAGGAGTTTCGATGCTAATTTGAAGGCTAAGCAAGAGAATATATAAGAGCTGAAGATATCTGTATACTGTGGTTAATTGTGGTTGATTAATTTACATTATACATTGTTAAGTCATTCTTGATATACGTACAGTACGTGAAGTGAATTTGGTACGTACGTCGTATATATATGCAGGTTCTCTACTCTATAATTATAAATATATGTAATGTATACCCTATAAATACTAATTCATGCTATATGTGTGTATATATATAGCTAGTATCGATTAAACTACATGTATAAGTGCATGGGTGTTGTAGTGTTTGTATTTGGTTTGTTTATGGACCGTTTAAGTATAGAACTGACTGAAAGCTTGATCGTCCTAATGATCAGTAGTCAGTAGAGATCGAGCCAATTCGATCTGTTCAATATCCTAGCGGATCATCAATACACAACTCGTTCTTAATTGATTGATTCTATCCTTTGGTACTACGATCCATGCCAGTGCATGTCTTTCTCGATCAATTAATTTCTCTCGATCCACAAGCTAGATCGATGGTCATTACAGTTCTAGTTAACTAGGTCGTACTTGCTGTTCTGGCATAATTATTGTATTTGTGAAATAAAGATTCAAGCACTGTCCACAATTTTAAGCCTGCATGATTCCAGTTTGCAAATATAAGAGTCTTCTTTGTTATCGGAACCCTATTACCCTAATGTTAGCTACTGTGTCTCTCATGTACATTTCTTCTGAGTTCTGATCGAGCAGGCGTGAAAATATGAAACTATCTGAGCTTGAACAGTTCAGAGGATGAAGAAGATGCTGGCGTAAGTCTCCAATGAGCTATAGATCTTTTTCTTTTTGAACCCTAGTTTTAGTTACCTACGAACGTACAGTAACGTGCTGCACGCTCTTCAGCTCTCTCTCTCTCTCTTATTTGCTTCTGATCGAGTAGGCTAGTTATGAAACTATCTAAAAGCTCGAACAGTTCTTAGAGGATCAAATCAATGAGCCTGTATCAATATATACCTATACATCTTATGCCCTACGTACGCTATGCATATGCAACTAGGTTGATCACATGCTTGAGTGTGTTTTCACCAAAGCTGAGTTTTTGGGTCCAGAAACTTTATGAACAATATAAATGGATACGGGATACCACCGCAGTTGTAATTGGCGAGCTAGATGTCAGGATCGATTCAAGCTGACGATATTCACTGTCACTGTAGTTATATATCTGCATGAATCATTACTTCATACATTTAATCAACATACAGTAAGTGTTCTAGCTAGCTACTGCCTTGTGGATCGAGTTATGGTAGTAACTAATAAGTTAGTACTCGCTGCATGGGAGCAAAGTTAATCATCCGCGCAAACTTATGTATGCCCATTGCTTGAGAGAGACCTAAGTAGATCATTGCTTCAGCCTGTTGAAACCAAAAAGAAATCCATGCCGATCGACACTATTGATGTTTAATTTGGTCTGCTAAATATTAACTGTTAACTAATATATGTTTGGTAAGTGTGCTATCCGGTGTAGTTTCTTCAAATTTGAACTGATTAAGCAGCAGGCCAGATAACCCAGTTACTGCACACATGAGAAGCAATTTCCCATCTATAAGTATCAACGTACGTTTGTAGAACAAAGAACCTGAAAGCAAAACATGACCTAAGATTGTACCCTTCTTATATTCTGATGAGAACAAAGCTAGTAATTAAACAAATTTACGACTTCCCAACTCCAAGGAAAAGCAGTAAAATATAATGTGAAAATGAAGCTTTTGGAATCTGCAAGTCTTCTGAGAAGGAAAGGGAAAGAACATGAGTCCACAAGAAGAGAGCTGCTAGCAGAGAAGACGTACTGAATTTGAATTTATAATTAGAGGAAGGCAGTCATGTCAGTCAGTCCTTCAGTCTGTCTGGTCTGTCTCAGCAGGCTCAGCTCTTACTGCAGCTAGTACTGTGCAGCTGCATTATGTTACAGGATCCAAGAAACATTTTTCTTTTGGCTGAGAGATCCAAGAAACTTTAAAGCACACCCAACCCTTTATATACATCTACGTCTGGTGTGGCATATATATATCCCAGAAGAAGGCTTTGGTTGTGGTCCTATGAAACAAAGAGAATGCTTCAACATAAGATGAGATAAGTTCTGTTTATTGTTAAATTCGATGAGTTTTAATTTACGGTTAATAATTATTTTTAAGACAATTAAAAAACAAATACTTGCGTACGGGTTAGTATGTACGTATGTGTCCGGACTCTCTCTTATTTACATACTTTTGCGAATGTAAATCATAATTTTAACCGTTCAAAAGTTAAATTAACTGATAAATATCACCTCCGTAAAAAATCAATGTAAACAAAAATCGTTTGCTCAGCCGATTGCACCAAATAAATGGACAGTTCTGGTGAAAGTTAGCAGTCTCATGATCAGCCGTCCATTTATTTGATACATTTGGTTGAGCAAATGATTTTGGTTTACATTGATATTTTGCAGAGGTTATTTTTATTAATTAATTTATATCTTGAACGGTTAAGATTATGATTTACATTCACTAAAGTAGGTAAATAAGACTCTGGACGCAAGTATTTTACCTTAAAAAAAAAAAAAAAAAAAGAAGACTAGACCGGTTGAAGAGAATGGGCGACTGGGCGTATATCATTTATATACGATGAATACACAAATTTTTATTGTAATTTATATTTTCATGTGTAGGGCGGTAGCCTGCAGGCTCTTTAGAAGTCAGCTGAGCAACGATATATGTGATTTTGAGATCCCCTAGCTTGCATGAACTTGTAACAGGAAATATATTTCCATTTTCCCTTAAAAAAGAAAAAAGTGTGTAGGGCAGGCATGCTGATAGATGCTCCTACTCAGATTTATGGAATTTTTCGTGGTCCTTTTATTAGTCTTCACTGTCACTAGGGAATGGACCACGTTAATTTCACCAATGTACATTGAACAATGGTGATGAACGTCTTACTCAGTATTTTTTTTTTTTTTTTACAATTTTCAGTTTCATTTAAACTGTTCACACATGCAGAGTAATACCCAAATCCAATTATTAATGAAAGCAAAAAAACCCAAATAGAATTATTAATGAAGGCAAAAAAGTAAAAGAACTGGAACTGGATATGGTAATAAAAAAAATAAAAAAAATTCAAATTCAATGATTCCAAAAACAAAAGCCCCCGGCGAGGATCGAACTCGCGACCTTTCGCTTACGAAGCGAACGCACTACCACTATGCTACGGAGGCTTGTTGTTAGAATTAAGATATTCTCTATATTTAGCATCTTAAATAATTGATAAAGCAGTTCAAGTAGAGATGCTCCCACCATTTCAGGTTTTCCTCTTTCTATATCCCTACCCCGTAGTGCTAGATATATAAATGTCCTACAAATTTATCTTCGATGTTATAAGAACATATATAATCAGGTTTTCAATCAAACACGACACTTTCTTCTAGTTAGATAAGACAACAAGCTGTAATACAGCCTCTGTGAAAGTGAAACAATGAGAGGCAGCAATTCAGCATGGTGAGTGAAGAAACAAGGGTCTTATATATTAATCTTCCAAAGTACGTATCTTGACAACTTTGACAAGTTAAACCTTCTTTACAAGGCAGCATGAATTACAACACTATAGATCTTACACATAGATTTATTGTGATGTTTGTCACAAAATAATCAAATCAGCATAGATAAGAAAAAAGATGGAAAACTGAAAGATCATCACTGAGAAAACAGCTTTCGACGTATGGATGATGGCTTGGCACGCAAGCTAGCTGCTTCACCAATAACAATTTCGTCGATCAAATCCTTAAAAATCAACCTCTCAATGTCTAAGACTACCCCAGAAATCTCAGCATGGAACACTGTCCAACTTTCTGACCTGTGCATCACATCTTCACACAAAATGCTTCTCAAACCATCATCATCATCCTCCAAGTTGCACTCAATTTTCTTGGCTTGAAATTGTTCTATCTCGAAAAACAGTTCCTTAAGAAGCTTTTGTGCATTGAGGGTTTTCTTTGCCAGTCTTGCAGGCTTCAACCACGGCTCAAGAGAGATGTCAACTAAGCCCAACTTATCAACAAGAATTTCATTAACAGCATCGAAAATGAGTTTCCGGTGAAACTTCTCTTGCTTTGCGTGAGTTGCCTTTTCAGGGATACATTCTTCTTTTGCAAGCATACTGCTAGCCTTGGTCTGCTCCAAAACAAAGAACAACTCAGGGTTGATGGGGTGACCTGAGGGATGGAGCTGAAACGTTGTCAGGCTGGAGCTCAGGTCTCTAAGTAGGAGACCTGAAGCTAACAATATTTCAGAAATGTATCTGTGATCAGGATTTGAATTCTCGCATAGTGATGCAATATAGTCTGTTCTGGCTTCATCATGACTAGAGTTCAATCGTCTAAGCTTCTGAACTAAGTTCTCAATGTTCTGCAATTTCTTACGATTGATCTCTGAGGTAACACCAGACCCACCGCTGGCAAGATTATCTGCAGGGTTCCATTGATCTTCACATACTCTGAGATTCGAATCTTCAGCATCATCACCTGTCCATCAAATGAATTAAATGAGAATTGATGCTCTTTCTAATGTACGATTGCATACAACAATTTAACCATGATCAATATGTGGGTCATGCAATGTTATATCGTTATAGTACACCATGGTTAATGGTGGTACAGACACTACATAGCTTCTCAAGTCCACTCATTTCAGCAAAATCACAATGGTAGCAATCATGTAGCAACTAAACTTTTCTACGGGGAAGGACTGCCCCCTTCAGTATATTAGGAACATATTATTAGTACCACTAGTTCAACTCAATCTAATGAGTTGAAACTTTTATTTCATTTTTGGGACTTTAGCCATACAATAACACGTTCTCATCTTACGTACGATCATTTCAGGTCTGACCACATCCAAGTTAAATGTAAGAAAAAAGTTAAACAGTACCTTTGAGGGCATCCGGCAACTGCTTTACTGGAGATAGAGCATCATCTCTATATGCTGAGGGATCAAGTACAGAGACAGGACTAGGATGTTCTGGAGCAGCTGTAGCGAGTTCCACAGCAGATCCATCTTCTTCTAACCTTGCAGTTAACTTCTGAGAAGTAAAAACAAAACATATAAGCTAAACTTTCAAACTGGAATGACTGGAAGCAGAACATAATATCAAGTACAACACCTACCTGTCGCATTGACGGAGAAGCTAAATACTTGGAAGCCTTCAAAGATGGACTCTGGCTATCATTTGTATCAGTAACTCGTACAATGTCAGACTCTTCCATATCTATGTCGTCTCCTTGGAAACTCGACCTTCTAGATTCATTACTTATCTCACTCAACTGGTCATCACTTTGCTGCAAGTTGGAAGATTTTGGTCTGAGTTTTCTACCAGGAGAAGTTGATTCTGTTGATTGCCTGCTGGATTGCCTGTTGATTCTTGGTTTTCTTGTATCAGATGGCGGGGTAGGTGGACGAGATGGCTTCCCTAACTCAAGCTTCTTCTGCTGTAGTCTTGGGCTCACAGATCCTGAGCTCTTTGCTGAATGTGTTGCACTGTTTTCCTTTGGCAGAGAATGTGTTGATTTTACATTCCTGCCACTTGGCTTTTTGTCAGTGCAGCCTACAGAAGAGTCCTTCCTACTGTTCTTAGGAGAATGATCTTTAGTTGTTCTGCTGTTAGTTGAAACCCTCCTGTTGTCTAGTGTTCCCCCTCTAGGAGCAGTATGGACATCAGAGAGGCCATCCATTGAAATCATTGATGAAGAGGGAAGACCAGACTTTTCGACAAGCTTTGCAGGTTTCATGATCACAATCGGGGAATCAAAATTTCTCAAGGAATCAGAGCTTTTAATTCTGGAAGACATAGCATGGCTGTTTCTGTTCCGTTGATTCACAGACCTTGGGTTTGGATTGGAACTAGAACATTCTGGTTCACAGTCCTTTTGAGTTCCAAAATTTGAAGCTTCCTCTTCTTTTTTGGTCTCTAACAGCCCTTTTGCTTGCATTGCTTCCAATATCTGTTTAAGAGCTCTAAGATCCTTTCCAGATTGTTTGAATTCCAGATCATCTAATCTCTTCTCTATCTCACTATAAACAGAAGGGAAGGAGTTTTGGGTCCTTACTTGAGCATTTACAGGTTTGGAAGATAGTTTCTGAGAACCTCGATGTCCATCCTGCATTTTCCAAGGTGCTGGTTCAATTGGAAACCTTGAACTTGAAACAGGTCTCATTACAAGATCCGGATTCTTCCACCTTGGTGATGTTGGTTCTTTCGGAGAGTTTCTCAGGGAGTTAGGAGTACGAATAGGCCTGTATAGATTGTTTGTCTTCAGTGGTTTTGAGAAAGGATCACTTTCTGCAACTGGGCTGGTTTTGATCAGACTTAATTTACTTCCAGAATCTGGCAATGCTTCTAAGCCCATCAACTTCGCTACAACACTAGGTCGACTCTGAGTTCCTGCTGACTGAGGTAGACTAGGATCCCTGCCATTGGAGCTGCCACTATTCTGAAAACCTTTTGAAAGATGATTTAATCTTGAGTCGGTGTGGGAACTGCGCATTGAACCTTCTCTGCTATCCAGTGAAAGTCTCGGCAACTCTTTTGGCTTGGGAGTAGACCTGAAGGTATCTCTTGATTCAAAGGATAAACGATTCATCTCTCTCCCATCATAGGAAAATCGTGGAGCATCTTTTGGAAGGGTATGCCAAAAACTATCTTTGGATTCACATGAGGATCTTGGATGGTCTTTATCTTCATTATACTGCCAAGGCGCTTCTCGAAGTTGAGCAAGAACTCTAAGAGACTCCCTGAGATCAGCAGGCATATTCTTCTTGTCATTGGTCCTTACTCCAGTGGATCCATCCATTGGTTTAGAAAGCTGCAAGGGTCTTGGAGAGTCTCTGCGGTTCACTGCATTACCGGCTGCTTCATCTTTGATTGTAGTTTTCAGTGATAGTCCCCTAGCTTCCCTATGCATCGAGTCCTTTACCACATCACGGAGATCAAGGGACTGCCTTCCAACTCTAGGGGAGGTACTTAAGTGGTTAGTCACTGAATCCCTTGAGGGAGTTTCTTCAGGGAAAATGATTCTGTCAAAGGAAGAGGTTCCTGGTTGTGCTGTTCTGTTACACTCCAGAGATGATAAAGAAGATGAACAAGTCGACGAGAAAGAGGCCCGTGATGACTCTGTTGAGAGTCTGTGTTTCTCATTCACATTTTTGTTCGAACTTATGTCCTGCAATTCCAAGCAACACAAATCAGTTTCAGACCAGCAAAATTTGCTAAAAGCACAAAGAGATTCATGGATTCCAGTGCCATTCCACTAAGCATAAGACTGAATATGCACAGCCATACCCAAATGATTAGACAATATTCAATTTAAGAACCACAAACCATTATACATTATTAAGTCAATCACATGCATGTTATCTAAAAGCTGTATAAAATTTATAGTTCAAGGATATCTCTAAATACATACATATATCAACGTCAAAGGCCACACAGGAAATATTATCCAACTGATGTGTATGTATCTTAAAGATACCAGAAACATAGTTCTAAAAGATTTGCTAAAAGGAAAGGAGTCATCGTGTAGAGAGTGAATGAGTGATTACAGTTATTGCTTGCCGATGGTATGTATTGTTGGTCTCCCTTTCCAGGCCACCATTGCTGAAGTGAGAATTCCCTGTGAAACATATAAATGCATTAGTTGTCAATCCATAACTAGACTCTCATCCTAGGCTGCAACATCTACAGAATAAGATGTTATAGGCTGCATTGCATTACTCTCCTTTTAGGCACCAATTTATATGAATTAGATGTTTTAGGCTACTTTGTCAATCTTTAAACTTGCTAAAAGAAAACAAAATCTGCAAGAACATATAGACAAATCTATAATTAGTGACAGGGATGGTGATTGAGCTAAAAGCGCTAGAGCAACTAGGAAGAAGCCTGGAGCAACAAAGAGAAAAATCTTGTATGATGTTACCATAAACTAAGAGTGGTTTGAAATGAGTTCACCACTAGGAAATTACCTGGAGGAAGCCTCTTGTGGTGGCTAATCCTCCTACCAGTGAGGACTTGGTGTCGATCGAAAATTTGGAAAATCCCATTCATGCATCCTATTTGCTGCTGCAAATCTGGGTTGTCATCAGCTAAAGAATGCAGAAGTTTTGCAGCCATCTCCACCTCTTCTGTCCAAATCAGTTATTCACTCCCCACTTTGTAAACATCTACTCAATTTTCTTCAAGCAATGCAGATTCCCCAAAATTTGAATCCAAGGCACAATCTTTCACTGCCACACCTCTACACCCTCTGAAACCTATTTCACTGATTTCAGGCAATTGGAAATGGGGTCTTATCCATTCTCAAGATATACAAAATTGAGAAGCTGTAAGATTCAGACACCTCAGACCTTTACACAAGCTGACACCAATAACCAGATCAAGTACAAGAAATACGTAACTTATCTTCCTTTTTGTCCCTTTCTCCTTAAGGACTAGAACAAAATGCAAAGCCAATAGCTCAGTTGCAGCTTATTTCAGCCTCACTAACCATAAAAGAACAGACCACTTTCCTTATTGTTCCAAACACAGCTAGTACAGAATCGAATTACCTGCTTGTTACTGATCTTCTCAAAGCTCACTTCCCCTACAATTTACAGCCCACAGATGATAAAGAATAGTCCTTTCAATCACAGATCACAACTTCCACACAATTTCCTTTTTTGGGTTATTTCCCCAATCTCTCCACTTCACAACAACTGAAGATAACTAAACTAAGAAAAAATGTATACCCAGAAAACCAAACCAGATCAAATCCAATCACTGAGGGAAAGAAACCTTATTAGGTTTCACAGAAAAAAACTCGCAAAATACAATGCCTTGTACAAGAACCAGAGAAACAGGAGGGACCCATCACAAGAATATGCACAGAACAACACCCAGAGATAACATTTACCATCAGAATTGCCTAAAAGAAACTAAAACCAATGCAACATGTAGAGGAATCTTCTTTGCAGATCCAAGAAGAGATGTCTTTCCCCAATAGCACAAATGGGAAGACAGCTAAAACAGATTGGAAGGTTTGTTATTTTGTGGAAAATGTTCACCAGTCTTGTGAGAGAGTAAAGAGTTCAGCAAAAACAAATGAAAGCTTCTACATAGAAGGGAAGAGTGTTTGTGGGTCAGATGGCTCACAATCCATGTGGGATGAATATGTGAGTGGGACAATAGCTGTCTGCATGTGCATGTGATATTGTCAGTGAGTGAGAAGGAGAGTTAGATTATCTGTAACTGCAGAAGTCCCCAATGGTGGGCACTCATTTACCACAACCACCATTCCGAACAAACTTGGAAACTTTCTCAGATCAAAAAGATAAATAAAAAAGTAAGAAACTTTCTATAACTGAATGAAGGAACCCAATTCACCAAGTAAGCCAATGCAATTGAAAAAAATAAAGAAAAGGTTGAATCTTTTTCAAGGCTTGAACGTGAGAAGCGTGACTGGTGACTGATGAGTGGTTGCTGGTATCAATCCAGGAATTGAATAACATCCACTTGGACAACTGGTTGTTATATTTGTGACTTTGTGTATATGGTGACCATAAGTCCATAACTTGCTAATGTAAAACTTAAGGTCTGATATAAGGGGGTGTTTTATTAAAGTGTCATTTCAATATTCCGAAACATCATAGAATTTTTGTTTATAGGACTCTTATAGAACTCTTGTTTATAAAAGAAATACAAGTGAAAAAAATCTTTGTCAACTCTTGTACAGTTTATATATATAAGCTCAATAGTATAGTACTTTAGTTGGTATTTTGTAGCAGCAGTTCATATATGAAGAGATAAGTAAGAGATTGTAGCAGTTGGAGTCTCTAAGTTAGAGAATATAATAGGCTAATGGAAGCATCTAAATACATGCTAACCATGATGATTTAAGAGTCCTGCACCTAATCTCTGAAGTCATCATAATATTGTTTACTTAAAAGAGACTAAATTTGAAAATAATACAGGATGATACATTTTATTTCCCTTACCCCAGTATATATGTATTCATCAAAGATGTGGCTTGTGCCATTGTAATTTGGTCCCAAAATATGGAGATTCCACAAACAATAATACAACAGAGATTGTCAAACTCACTAAGAAATAGGAAGGAATTCTGTGTCAGATTCTCTAGGCACATGGTTCTCCACCGTGATATTGCTATGTCAATCTCAGCAGCCTCTAGGTTTTGTTCCACATTGACTCACTCTATGTCCTTCGAATAACTGAAAATTAGAAATATTTCAGGGTTTTTTTTAGGGGAAAGGGAGATAGATTCATGTGGTCGAAAAGACTATAACGATAGAACAATGTCAAGCTAG
The DNA here is from genome assembly GCF_000184155.1 of Fragaria vesca subsp. vesca. Lineage (NCBI taxonomy): Eukaryota > Viridiplantae > Streptophyta > Magnoliopsida > Rosales > Rosaceae > Fragaria > Fragaria vesca. The sequence continues at coordinate 7,557,881 of NC_020495.1, read as the reverse complement.
AGGATCAAAAGATCACCCATTACACCCAATGAAGTTGGTTTAGTGAAAACATGTTAGGTTACAAGTGGAATAGACGCTGCCATGATTCTCCTAACAATATAACGTCCTTGGTTCGAATCCCAGCTTGTGAGAAAAACATCATTTTTGGGTGGGGTCATACCTAAAATTGCTTTCGATTTCGGAGAGGTAGCTCACCCGGCCACCATTTTTCTATCCAAAGAAAAAAAAAATCACCCATTACATTCGTTGCGTCTAAATACAACCAAATGAGAATTAGATACAATTTAGGTTCATCTTTGTTAATAGCCTCGATATTACCCTGAACAGCTTGATCATCTTCATGGGTTCTCTATTAATCACATTTCCTTAGTAAATTCCACTCTTGTAAATCCAGCATTTCCTATTTGTTTGAACTCTAAAGAAGATATGGTATCTGATAATGATTGTTTCGAGTAGGCTTAGGATGCATGTGATTGCTAGCTAATAAGTACTTGCATGCATCTGCGTATTAGAAAAGGTTGATATATACTCGATGCCGATGAACCAAAAGAAGCCAAAATGAAAAGGCGAGTGTGATATTATAATAGTTGGTTGATGATGACTAAACCAAAGGAAGAGTTGAGCAAATGAATATGCTTGCATGAGTTGCATCTTTGGCCACATTCACAAAGTGAAGGAACTAATACACGTGCAATGCCTCAACTCTATTAGGCAAACACCAACTAATCCACATCTCAATCATCATAACCTATATCTCAAGGAACACACATTGCTCATTCACCACAACCCCCACAGCTTTAGCTATCTGCACTTTAGTTTGATTACCACATTATACCTCTTCCTTTCCAATTTCTCCTCATCCCCCACAAGTACATATATACAATCAACAATAGCCCTACAAGGAGTCCAATCAATAATACGAGGCATTATGATCAGGAGGCAGGGAGAGACAGAGAGATAATTGGCTAACAGTATGTGTTATCTATCTAACAAAGAAAAACAATTTTATGATGAACAGAAGTAATTCATCGATCTAAAAGTTAAGAAAAGCTGGAATGTATGCAATATTGAACATGGAAAAGTATCGAGAAGTTCTGAAACCAAGTCAAGCAATTGATTTGCCAGATGTAGCAGCAGATTCCAAGATGATCATCGTGGTAAATAAAAATCAGCCAGTACCAACCGATAATAGCCTTCAAAAAACTTGCAAACAAACAACACAAGAGATTCTAGAAATGTGCCTTCATTAACTAATGGACTTCAGTAGCTGTCACTTTGAACCAGCCATATAAATAAGCAGGGACCAATTTCTGGTTATAGAAGCCGGTTTAATTTTGGTTGGTGCAAAAGATGTACATTTCAAACAAGCTAATTGATAGCTGAAACAAGGCAGGCACATGGAATCATATTTGGTTGGTGTTGTATCCCTGCTGGAAATATAACAAAGCAACCCGGAAGATCTTCCTCAAACTCAAAGTATAAGATTTGCAGAACATGGTGGTCGGGTAACAAATTTCTATCAACTGTCAACAAGCCCAACTATCCGCATCAAGTTTAAAGATGGTGGCTACAATTTCACAACCCTGCCTCTGTCGTGTGTTTTAGTTCACAATGACAAACGAATGTTAAAGAGAGAGAGAGGACCTACCATCTTTAGAGGCACTTACGAAGATTGAACTTTCATTTGCCAAAGCTTATTCAGTGCATTGACCAACAATAAACAAAATTTATGCGCACATGACAAAAAATGATTGGTGAGCGCAGGTTTACTAAAGAACTAGGAATCAAATTTCTGATCTAGCCTAACATTCTACAAGCAATATGCCTGGTACATCTCATTTAAGCAAAACTGGGACAACAAAAAATAATAGGTCACAACAATACATGTTAATGTGAAAACTTACATATGGAATGGACCTGCAAACCATCGATGGGTTCAAGGCATGAAAAAGGCCAAAGTCATCTCAAGGGTTTTACATCCTCTATAACTCTCCTATAGAAGTTCCAAGAAGGATTTGATTCTGTTATGGGTTGCTGACCATATGGATTCTGTTCCACATATTTTTGGACATTCTCAGCCATAGCCAACCCTTCCAAGTAAGAACGGATATCGCCTCCAGGTCCTGCGATGAACAGGTGTAGGAAAGACCACATTACAGCATGTCATAATGTAAAACTAATACAATCAGTAGAACTCTTATTTTAGTGAATAAAATCACTAATACGACAATTATATCTTAAAATACAAGGTATGATATAAGATCACAATCCTGCTCAAAAAGGATCTTATTTTAGAGTACATAAGATAGGGAAACTAAGATATTAGCACTGGCAGGCCTAGCCCCCATGGCCAGTAGGAGCTGATGCACCCACTGAATTATGTATTTATTTATTTTGAATAGTACATCTAAGGTGTAGCAAATTCTAAAACAATGAACTAATTCTAGCATTTTCTAGCCTACAAGCACCCACACTGCAATTTATTTGTTAAACTTGAGTAAGAAGAGAGCAACAATTTCAGGCTATGAGTCTATTAAGCCACATTTTTGACTAAAATCCTGGGTCCATAACTGGACATTAAACCAAAACCACAAAAAAGAGTAAAGGACACAAAAACATGATAAACACATTAAATATAATGAGAATTACAGATTTCTTTGGTTACACTTCTTGACGACTTAGGAGTAAAAAAGAACCATCAGAAAATTCCACTGGAAATTGAAATTGGAATTCTAAAGAAGGAAAAGTACACAAAACAGACCAAAATGCTTGAAGGGCATGATGGAAAGACTACGCAACACACGGACAACATTTTGACCTACAGCATTACAGCATTGCTTTCATGTATACGATGCCCATATGTACAGGTCTGCATTGGTTATCTTTATTACATTTCCAAAGAAAAAGAGAATAACACCTACTGTGATGGTGTCTCACCTAATGAAGAATCTTGTCTGTTCCTGAACTGATATGAAGTGGGGAATATGGCGGTATTCACCTAAACGATAAAAAGAACAAAGATGAAGAATTAAATCAGCTGTCAACCTCATAGTAAAATCAGCCGCATCCTCGAGAGAAAAATATAAGATGTCATAGTAAAGTAACTGACCGGATTGCGCAAAGCCTTATATGGAGAATCATCCAATAATAATGTGTTGGATTCATTGTACTCTCCTTTCGCCCAGGGAAGACCAGGCACAAGCTTCTCCCACAATTTTCTAAGCTCTTTCAACACGAGGGGCTTATTCTTGTTCTCCTCCGTCTTGAACCTGGTAGAAGTGCAGTGCCATTGGTTCTGCAAAAGCAATAAACATGACAACAAAGTTGTAAAGTGGTTGATTTAGATAATGGAGAACCTATTTTGCAGAACCAAATAAAAATAATTAAGATCCTATTTTCCCAGAAGCAGAATTAATGAAGATCAGCTTAACACAACCAGAATTTACTCTAATCCTTACCCAGCAAAAGAGTAATTTGTGTTTGGAGTCCCCCAAAAGAAAGTCTATAAAAATGTCCACATTTCTCCTGAAAACAGGCGTAAAATATTATATACCAACAAATAAAAAACTGGAAAAAGTACATATATCAAGATTGGAGCTTACTTGGTTCTTGAAGACCAAACACCTACATTAAATCTGTCAAAGCAGAACTGTAGAAAATCATCGCAAAATGGCCTCTTAAAAACTGTGAAATAAAGAGGAGAGAATGAGGTTCCACACCACTTTAAGAGAATAAAGCTCAATAGGTATTTAATATCAAACATCACCTGCTTTCCGAGATATTATTTTGTCTGGTTTAAAACTGCTGGGGATAGAAACTTCCATCTGGACAATATCAGCAAGCAGCCCATTAATATCGAGAATGAGAAGCTTTTTCTGAGAACAGTTGAGAAGAGATCTTTCAGGTGATGAGTTTGACATCTGCAAGAGATTGCCCTCTCTTCCGATAGCAACTACTTCAGAATCAGCTATTGGAGACAAATGTGACAAGGAAGGAACTTCGTCAATCTTGGTTTCTTTCAACTCTGTACCATTATTAAGCGGTAGTGCCACCTCTGCCTTTTGTTCAGAGAATACTGAGACCGGAGACTGAAGAGATGGATACGTGTCTGGCATCGTTACTTCCACCAATAACTCCTTATTCTCATTCGTTCTGTGTTTTCTTTTTGAATTTTTTTTCTTCTTTTCTTGTGAGCAACCAAATGCTGCACTGGGCTTGGGGGTCTCTGAGGTTTTTGTGCTCACTCCTTCCACAAGTGATTGTGCATCAGTATGAAGTGGTGATACTTCTACCTCTTGTATTGCCGGTGAAGGCTGAAGAGAAGGATCTGCTTCTGGCGTCAGTATTTCCACTGATATCTCTTTACTTTCACTGGTTTTGCGCTTTCTCTTTCGATCTTTCTTCTTCGTTTCTTGTGAGCAGCTAATATCTGCATTGGGCTTCGGACTTCCCGATTTCATCGTTGTGCTCATTCCCTCCAGAAGTGGTTCTGCATCAGTATTAAGTGGTAGTGGCACCTCTAACTCTTTTTCAGAAAGAATAGGCTGAAGAGATGGATCTGCATCCGGTGTCATCACTTCCTCTAATAGCTTGGTTTTGTGCTTTCTCTTTCGATTTTTCTTCTTTGTTTCTTGTGAGCAGCTAATATCTGCATTGGGCTTGGGACTTTCCGAGTTCACTATCACACTCATTGGTTCTGCATCAGTATCAAGTGGCGGTGGCACCTCTAGCTCATGTTCAGAAAATATTGCAAGCAAAGGCTGGAGAGATGGATCTGCTTTCGGCGTCATTACTTCCACTAATAGCTCTTTACTTCACTAGTTTTGCGCCCTCTCTTTTGCTTTTTCTTCTTTGTTTTTTGTGAGCAGCTAACATCTGCATTGGGCTTGAGACTTTCTAAATTCATTGTCATGCTCACTCCCTCCACATGTGGTTCTGCATCAGTATTAAGAGGTGGCGGCACCTCTAAGCTGTCATTGGTTTTGTGCCCTCTCTTTCGCTTTTTCTTCTTTGTTTCTTGTGAGCAGCTAATATCTGCATTGGGCTCGTGACTTTCTGAATTCATTGTCACGCTCACTCCCTCCACATGAGGTTCTGCATCAGTATTAAGTGGTGGCGGCACCTCTAGACTGTCACTGGTTTTGTGCCCTCTCTTTCGCTTTTTCTTCTTTGTTTCTTCTGCATTTGGCCTGAGATTTTCTGAGTTTACTGTTCTGCTCATTCCCTCCACAAGTGGTTGTGAAATCTGTGCTTCTTGTTCAGAGACCATAGCAAGAGAAGGCTTAAAGGATGGATCTGCTTCTGCCATCATTGTTTCCACTAATAGCTCTTTATCCACGTTAGTTTTGTGGCTTCTCTTCTGTTTCTTTTTCTTTGTTTCTTGTGAGCAGCCGAAATCTGCATTGGGATTGGGACTTTTGGAGTTTGTTGCTGTACTGATTCCCTCCACAAGTGGCTCCGCAACAAGCTGCTTTAATGATATTTCAACACAAGGCTGTATACAGGGATCCACTGCTGGCATTTTACTTTCCATAACAGGAACGCCGCAGACTTCATTTTTACAGTCATGGAGTTTATGGCTTTTCTTCCCACTCCTTTTCTTGCTTTTCACTGAGAAGCTCAAATCCTCAATGGGTTGTGGAACTTCTAGCTTTTCATCTATCACATGTACAAGTTGAGGCTGTACGGCCTCAATGGGTTGTGACATTTCTACCTCTTGATTATTTGTCTCAGTGGTTTTACACCCTTTCTTCTTCTTCCTCTTCTTATTCTTATTTTGTGGAAAACTCAGCTCCACATTTGATTGGGGACTCTCTGAATCTGTTATTGTAGTAATTTTCTCTGTAAGTGGTTGAGGTGCTTGTTGATCTGAGAGTTGTACAAGTGGAGGCTGTAGGAAGGGACTTTCACAGCTTGTATCATTGGTCTTAGAGGTTTCACACCCATTCTTTTTCTTCTTCTTCTTCTTCTTTTTTGAAGGAAGACCCGGCTCCACATTTGATTGAGGAATCTCTGAATCTGTTATTGTAGCAACTTTCTCTGTAAGTGGTTGAGGTGCTTGTTGATCTGAGAGTTGTACAAGTTGAGGCTGTAGGGAGGGACTTTCACAACTTGTATCATTTGCCTCAGAGGTTTCATACCCTTTCTTTTTCTTCTTCTTCTTTTTGTGGAAAGACTCAGCTCCAAATTTGACTGAAGATTTTCTGAATCGGTAATTGTGATATTTTTCTCTCTAAGTGGTTGTGATGCTTCTTGATCTGAGAGTTGCACAGGTTGAGACTGTAGGGAGGGACTTTCACAACTCTTATCACTGCTTTCAAGTTTACACCTCTTCTTCTTCTTTCTCTTCTTTTTCAGTAAACTACCCAGCTCCACGTCCGGTTCAGGACTCTCAGAATTCGGTACTGTGCAAGTTTCAGAAGTCAGCAGACACAAATCTTCCACCGCCATCTTGTCTCTTCCTTTACCAGGAGTCGAATGACATAGACAGTAAGAACTTGAATATGCCTACAACCAGAGATCACGAAACAGTATTTAGACGAAAGTTTGCATAAAGTGACATGTTCAATTTCTCATTAGCAACAGAACATTATGATGCTCCCAAGTGTTAACAATAAGTTCAAAGAAAAAATAAAAAGATAAAAAAGCAAAAGAAACTTCTTGAACTAATAACCTTAATCCTACTTGGTGATCATTTCAACTAATGCACTTAATCTTTCAGCAGCTAAAACATACCTACTTTGCTCGTTTTAACATAATAAAACAAAAGGATCCATTATTCGAATGCACAAATGACTATTCAAAACAGAACTAAGAACCCAACACAATGCATTGATAAACAAGAAAGCCCAAAATCTCAGCAATACAAATAATCCAATACTCATTCAAACCCAATACTGCTAGAACGATTCAAATTCGAAACGAGAAACCAGCATAATATTAAGCATTCATGAAAGTCTATAACTTTACCAGATATCAAACAAAGTAACAAGGACCCAGAAAACCCAGTAGAGCCATGGAAGTGTCTGAATACAGAATTCAAATTTGGGGGAAAACTAGAAAACCCAGAATCGAATACAGAGAGAGACCTGTATCTATCACCACAATCAATACCGAAAGATATCTAAAAGCTCAATTAGCAAATGGGAGCACCTGAATCGTCGTCCGCAGAAACCCTAATTCTGATAAGAGGAGAAAGAAATTTACGAGCTTTGGGTACTGGGCGGCTGCTTAGAAATCCAACTGTGGTTTTGGAGTTGCTTTGCTTCGTTTTGCCTGGGCCTTTTCATATTCCTTAATTTTTTAACCTTTTACTTTTACTGCACCTTTTTACTTTTACTTTCTTTATTAGGAAGGTACCATAGTGAAAGGCTGAGCATTGGTGAAGATTATATTTATCTTTTACTGTTTTACAAGACCCTTGAGCAATGTTCACACTTGTTGAGAGCAAATTCACCTGTTAGAGCCGAAATTAGAGTTGCGAGAGCATGATATTCATTCGAAATTGGGTGCAATTGGTAGTACCTCAGGAGATTGTGAAAGAAGAAAGAGGTTCAATTCGAAATTTATCTGTAATATCAATAAACAGTGTCCATTTTATGAACGTGTATCTTTTACTAAATCGGAAATATACAATAATGATATTCGAAGAGACATTAACATTCATCTTCAGCAGCTGCCACAGTACCTTAAGCAAGGTTGGAAGTCATTTAACTCGTCACTCCGAAAATGACATCCCTCCAGGGTTAACTTTACAAGAAACCCGAGATCTATGACAAGCAAGAGTTCGTTCATATTCCCTATTTATCTGCGAGCTCTCGATGCCTACGGAGGAGTTCCAACTCGAAAAAACTGTGTAACGCCTCGTCAAAATTTCTGCCATTGCATGCTGGGTGATCAAATCATAGCTGAGGTCTACACCTTGACATACTTATCAACATAACCCTGCAGAAGTTACAGCGAACAGGATGAAGCTAAAAGCTTGAAACTATTATTAATACAGTAGTAAAATTGCAGAAGTTCCTTATTCTTCATTTTTTTCATGCCCAACATTAAATGAAGCAACCAAGAGCCAAAGTAAGTTCAGACAATGGGCTGCTATTCAGAATAAGCAGCCGTGTCAAGTTTTAAAGCTGTTCAATCACAATTTCCTTAATTGTTGAAAAGAAAAATCACATTTTCCTTGTTTTTATTAAATCTTATTTGAAAATTGCTGAAAGGCATGAAGACATAGCAGGTGGGCATAAGTAAAGGGATGAGAAAAAGTAGTTACCATCACAAGCTTTGTTAGTTTCCGCTGAGATGAGTCAATGTAGTGATTTATCTTTGCCTCGGACTTCGGTATCTGGTGACTCTTCATGGCTCCAGATACCTTATCAACAGTCTTTTTAACAATGGTCTTAAAGGCTTCTTTGCTCATATTACCCTGCCGCCATGATGGCTTCAGAAGGTCCTTTACAAAATCTGCAACAGCACTCTTGAAAAGTCTAGTTGACCTGGAATCCTTTTTCTTCCTGCTCTTCCCTCCAGATTTCACCTGATCAATCTCCATCTCTCCTACAGCCATGTTTGCTCCACCATCATCATTACTAAGACTCTCATCCTCGACGACACCCACTTCTGCATCTGCTGTCTCACCATAGCCGTCATTATCCAGAGATGTAGCCGATGCAACAGGGCCAACCTCTGTATGTTTCTTGTTCTCTTCCACATCTAATGGCTCACAAGAACCACTGAACCTCACCATCATATTTGAATCATTGGTGGCTGTATGCTTTTGGCTCTGATCATGTTTATTGAGCGGATTTCCCGATGGCTCAATGCTGTCCAAAAGTGGATCATACTGCTCACTAACTGACTTGCGCAAAAGCTGACTAACAGCTCCAGCAGAACTTGGCGAGGAGGTTGTCTGTCTTGATCCAGCACTGCCCACTCCTTGCCCATCGACTGGGACTTGGACCGGTGTATCAAACATGTTAGCAGCAGGCGCATTCTTTCCTTGAATGAGAGTGTTAGAACTAAACTTGAAGCTCAATGGTTGCTCAAAAGTAGCTGCGTAAGGATTATGATGTGTTTGAATTCTAGATTCCCCAAAATCAGGAACTTGAGAAAACTGACTTCTGTCAGGCATATCTGGAGGGTATCGGGACATGGGCCCATCTTTCCCAGGGAAACCCAAAATGCTACCACCTACAGGGTATTGTGCACCAGTCTTCCCAGGCACACCCAATATGCTATCACCAACACCATAGCTAGGCTGTTGGTTATGTGAATGAGGATGAATTTGTGATGATGAATTGAAAAGTTCCCCGACTGGGAAATTGTCGCCAGAGAAATTTTTCATCTTGATCCTCGTTAATTCCTGTGAAGGAGGTGGGGGTTGAGGGTGTGTGTGTCCCTGAGCAAAAGAGTGTGAAGGATTTACATTCTGCACAGGAGCATGTGTAAAGCGATCTTCTCTCATATGATCAGGGCCCCCAAAATGTTGATTTGACGGATTGCCTGATCCGAAATCTTCCCTGTTTGGTGGAGGATGAGGAAGCTCTGACAACGTAGGATACATCTGATGCAGAAACTCACCCTTAGAATGAGGGGATTCAGTTGGGTAAGAGCCGTAAGGCCTCATAGAACTCTGAGAACCGAAGTCACTCCTTGGAGCCAAGTGATTCTGCTGAAAGTGTGAAGAAGCATCTTGTGCAGCAGTTCCTGGATTTAAAGATGAATCATATGGTGGTCGTGGAGGTGGCGGTGGCAAGGATGGCCAAGTTGATTCTTGTGATACAGGGAATTGGGAAGGTTGGTTGGATAAGGGACCTTGATAAGCATGTGCATGCATAGTTCCTGTAGGAATGGACTGAACTGGATAGGGTGGCCTCTGGCTGTAGTCCCTATGCAACTGTGGCACATGAGCAACACTGGTACCTTGTGATAGTGAAGGAGGAGGAGGAGGAGGCAACTTTGAAGGATATGGACTATTTGCAGCAGAAAAACCGGGCAGAGGTGACTCTTTAGGAGCCAAAAACTGTGATGAAAACTGTCCTGATGAAAGTGGTTGAGCATTAGAACTTTCGGTGGGACATGATTGAATTGATAAGATTGCATCTGCTGCCGGCTCAATACTAGAAACCTTATATGGAGAAGTCTTGGATGGTCGATCAGGTGGTGAATCAGATACAAGAGAAGCTTCCATCTGCTGAGATGGATAATAAGCCTTTTGAACCTCTCCCGCAAAATTAATGCTTCGAGATTGTTCAATTGCCTGAGAAGTATCACGCCGTGACTTCATATTATCAACACTGCTCAACATTTCAGCGGATGGGTGGTGAGATTCAGGATTGTGAGCGCTGTGTTCCTCCGACTTCCCAAGAAGAGTTTGTTTCACTTGCACTGTAGCAGCTGTCATTTTAGAACTCTTGTAATCAGTTTTATCAGTATCATTAAACTGACCATCTTTTGTGATCATATCAGGATAGATTTGCATCTCCTGACCTTTGGCTTCACCATGCAGTCTCATGTCAGAGCTATCTTCAATCTCTTCATTAATCCTAGATTTCTTCACACTAGACTGAACTTCTAGATGCTTTTGCTGGTTCCTATGGCGCCATGAACCATCATTTCGGTCATGCTCACTGTGCATATACCGACAGGATCCTCCACGGGAGCATTTGCCTCGAAGGAAGTCGAAGCATTCTGGAATGTGGCGTCTGTCCTGTCTCTTATTTTCATCTCTGAACTCACCTGCACGCCTAAATGTGGGAGACCTGCTCCTGCCTCTTTGATTCCTAGAAGACCAACTGAAACACCAATAATTCAGAAGAATATTATGACTCACAGTAATACCTTTATCACTATGACAAGCAAACACCCACGCTGCCCAAATCTTAAAATTTAAGTCTCCATAATCTGACAACCAAAAAGATACACATATAAAGCTGTAGGAAGTACCTGGGCGAACGGTTTCGCTTCTCTCTCCTCCTCGGAGGACTCCTCCTCCTCCTACTGTCAAGAGGAGACCGACTGCGGCTGCGGCTCCGTTTACGGCTGCGACTACGACTACGACTGCGGCTTCTGCCTCTTTTACGCCTCTTATTATAATGTGAACCATCAGAGTTACTGTCACTGGAACCTTCTCTGACCAATCTTCCATACTCATCCACCTTTGGCAGACATTCAGACTTGGTCTTTTTCCCTTCTTGAGACTTGTCCCTTTTGAAAGCGATATCAATAGGAGATCCATTCAATGCATCTTTTCCCTGGAAAGCCTCATGACTCTCAATGATTAATGTTGTATCAGTACTCCTAACATCTTTTTTTGTATCCAAGGAGAATTTAGACCTTCTGGATTCATATTGCCGCCCAGACATTTTATCAGTCATGCATGGGTTCTTAGATCCTATCTCAAACTGAGACCCAGCATCTTTAGCACTACTTTTAACGTTAGTTGTAACTGATGATGGAGGTATACCAACATCACCATCTTCTGAACTGTTTTCAGAGGCATAGTCTTGTAGAAGTCTAAATGGACTGTTAACTGTAATATGGTTAGAAAACCCATCTGAAGTTGTTGCCTCAGCCGCTGCAGAAGCATCAAGTTTATTCTGATCATCAGCTTTGGGAATCGAAGATTTCTCTTGTTGACTTGCCAGAGGGGATTCAGAAGCTCCAGTTGAACAAATATCAACTCTGGATGGTGCCCCTTGAATTATTAATTGGCATTCGGACAAAGAGGACGGCACCTTTTCAAATGAGACACCCTGGGGATCAGTCCATTCTGGTGAACTCTGTGCTCCATGTAGGTGCTTTTTGACATCAAGCTCCCCATGATTGATATCAGACGTGCGGTTCAGAGCGTCAGATGAATTATGAACTTCCTGAGTTCCGTCAGACAAGGTAATATCATCTTGAACCCATCCAAAGAAATCAAAGTGTCAGCTCTCATTCAGTTACTTGAAACATACATGACAAAGATCAAAGAGTTTGTACAGAGCACAACACTAAGCAATTAGAATATCAGGTCAACATGGGCACAGGAGATTCCCAGCCCCAAAACTAGACAGCCGCATACTTCTGTATAAAATGAGAATTTATAATTGACTGAATATATGGTGATCAATAATTATGTACTCACAAATGTGCACCTTGCCTACCAATAAGTACTTAACGAACCTTCCGTACTACTATGCAAAAAACATAATTCAATAGGAGGCCAATATGTGGTGATCAGAAATTATAATCCTACAAATAACTACCTTCCCTAGCATGTACACTAAATGTCACAGTCAGACTTATGGATACTGGGAAAAAGAACTAAGTTTAAAGTATACTAACCTTCCATCTCCATGTCAGAATCAGCAGGCAAGCTATAACCTGAAGAAACCATAAACTGGTCAGGTTGAGATGAAGAGTCAATCTGCGAAGACTTTGATGGTGATTCAATTTTCCCTTCATTCATAGCACTAAGTTGGCAGATAGAATCAATCTTATGAACTATGTCATCTGATGGCTTAGGTGGAGGTGAAGAAATGTTTAACATCACACTTCCATTTGATGATACTCCATCTCTAGCAAGAGAACCTGCTTTTTCACATTCACTTCCACCTTGAACATTTTGAGAGTGCTCATGCACAGATGTGAAATGTTCGAAATTGTTACTGGCTGTGACTTGGTTATTCATGCCCCTCATTTCACCCAAGCGAAGTTTATTAGACCCATGATCAGGATCAAGGTTTTGCAATGAAGTTGAAGGTGAAGGAGCGGTGGGCAACGGTGGAGCAGGTGACTGAGCAGATGCCGCTTGAGGGGGAGGAGGCGGTAATGCTCCATGTGGTACTGCAGCCTGTGACATGTTTGGGTAAGGAGCAGCATGAGGAGTCACAAGTGCCGGTGGATGAGTCCGTTGGAAATTCTGGTTTCCTGTAGTTGGAGGACGCTGCGCGTTATGCCATGTGTTTCCACCATACGATGGACCTGTAGTCATCATCCCACTGAACAAAACAGGCGGGCTTTGGTGAGCAGCAGGAACAAAACCGTGCTGGTATAAATAAGGACCTGGCTGCGGTGGGGCTGCAGATGTAACTACATTGTGTGGTGCTGTAAAGGGAGGCGGTGGTGGTGGCAGGGGCGGCGGACGCTGCTGGTTTGCAGGTGGCATTGGTGTCTGACCCTGCGCAAACGGCGGACCATAATTAGGTTGGCCATACATTGCAGATGGCTCAACTCAATGAAGACCTCCAAAACTCTAGGTGTCCTGCATCAAAACTAGTTTGCACAGATTTTAACTTCAGCAAATCCTTCTCCTGAATTCATCAAAAACCAAAATAAACAATTTACACACAGTGTATATCGAAATCGAAAACTCAAACCAACCAATTCCTATGTCCCTAAATCCGTTAAGCATTTTAGTTTTATAACAACAGAAGCATTCAGTTACTTCATTCCGAATTTATAAAAACCGAAAATCCCAGCATTCGGTGAAATCCAAATTCCACTCTCAACAACCAAATAAGTAAAATCTCGTTGAGTAAAAACGAAAGGTGATAATGAAAGCAGTGTAAGACTTACCGGATGAGAGTGTTGAAATCGGTGTTATGGATTCGGAGGGATTTGGAGGCGGGGAAGATAAACCCTAAAACGCGTTGGGATTTGAAATTGGTTTCGTAGTTATTGGGAGGGGATTTTGGAATTGGTTATGGTAATACTGGAAGTTTGAGTGAGAGTGTGAGGAATCGAACTTCTATAAACCCTGGTTGTTCTCTGTGTGGTACTAATCGGAACTTCCAACTCTGCGTTTAGCTGCGTGAGAACGAAGAAAAAGTCGAGTGCTTTTCTTTTTCTTATTTTTTTATGTGCCTATCTGTAATTTTTCTTTACATAAATAAAAGCCGGTACGATTAATAAAACGGTTAAATACAATCGGGAGCGGTACACATACATCTCTAAATTACGATGTCCTTTATAAATTACAATATATTCAAACATACACATACTAGCAAACAGTGTTATGTCGACTACTCTATTAGTATTTACTTTATAACAGGTGACACATCGTGAAGACAAAGCTCCCAATATGCTGACGAGCATAATCAAATCTGACGATACGCCTTTCATCTTGCCATCAGGGGGTGGAGGCCATAATATGTTTTGTGTTATCAAATTGTGTTTCCTCCAAAAATTAAAAATATAAATAATCGTGTGATATATTCAATTATTATGTAATGTCATGTACAGCATAATCGGTATTTATTCGTTATCTATGGTGGTGGACGTTTTTTCATAATGTTTATGAAAACAAATACATCGCTCTATCGTATGTGTGAACTTTTCGTAAAAGTTGACTCTTGAAAATCATAAGATCAACATTTGCTATCATGTAAAAATCAATACTTGTTATTCGTGATTTGTGAAGTATTTTAAGTTTATCATTTTTCAATCACATACATGTGTTTTAACTGAAGTTTCATGTTTCGTCAAATACATGAGTAGTACACACATTCTCAAATGGCATAACTTACTCACTCGTAAAGGATGAGTAGTACACATATTCTCAATTGGCAAAATTCAATAATACTGATGCATTTTTTACTTTAAAAAAATCAACATATACAACGTTATGCAAAATAAAATATGTGAGAGACGTGACTACATAGCTGAGTAGATTGATGCAAACTATACACTTGAGAAAAACCTAACATGTATATGGTTACAACATAAGTGACATAAAAAGATTACATTCCAATCATTCCATTACATAAAAATTTTGTTAGATTTCCACTGTTTCCATAGAACCACTCTCATTGGGGGTTTTATACTATAGCACCACCCCGTTTGGGTCGAAAAAGAGCTCAAGCCCAACAGACATCAGCCCACCTCACACCGACAACCGACCCTTGAAGCCCAACCCAAAAGCACTTCCAAAAATATCTAGAAAAAGATCACAACGACCCCACAGCCCACGCGATTTTGAATTTCATTTCCCTATATATAAACGTTACCTCTTACTCATATCCCACTCCTCGCTCGCGACTCAGATCTGACTCTCCAAATCCACCCAACCCCTACTTTTCAGGTAACCGCCTCTCTCTCTCTCTCTCTCTTCTTCTTCTTCTTCTCCGCTTTGTCTTCATTTTCCCCAATTTAGGGCTTCCATTTTGCCCTAGATTCCTGTAGATCTGCTCTATTCGAACTCGGATTTCGATTTCGCGGTCAGAAATGTCGTCGCGAATCGCATTTGTTTCTGCATAATTTCGCAATTTACAGCCCTGCATTTGCATCTTCTTGTTATGTTTGTTATTTTTGACGATGGAGTTGCAGGTTTTCAATTCGATTAAGCGTTATAAAGCTAAATCAGTTGTAGAATTTTAATGTATTGAGACTGTTCGAGCAGAATTGTATTGTGATAATGTTAGATTACGTTGCTGCTTAGACATGGTTTCGTGCTTTTGTTAGTATCGGATTCTCATGGTTAGACCGGTTGCTTTTGTTTAGGCAGAGATTTTTGTTTAGTAATTTTAATTGCAGATGTCATTAATATCTTGAATGCTTTATCTCATTACGAGTCGGGGTGTAGAGATCTGTAAAACTTGAGATGAGACTCTGAGTTGCTTAGGTTCTGATTATATATTTTAGAAATCAAGTGGCATACAGATCTCTTTTGCTTTTCCCGGCCTGTGTTCTTTATTCATGTAACTTTTTGTGTCTCGGTTGTTGACATGAATTGTGGCATGAGGGCATATCATGTATTCGATCTATTCCTATGCACTTGAAAAGAACTCTTCACAATGCAAATTGAGGGTTTTTTTTCTTGTTGTGGTTTTGTGATCCTGATTATTGTTTACTGCTTGCTACTGTAGGACATAGCAGTCATAGCTTGTTATTGGTTGTCGTCAGGTTGGTTAATTGTTTTAAGTGGGTGGAAAAATGTGTGCAGGCTATACTTTAAAAAGGTAACATGCGTCGTGGAGGGAGTAGTGGAGGGGGAGGCAGTTCTTTGGGCTATCTTTTTGGAGGTGGAGAAGAAGGTCAGAATCCTGCCCCCAAAAAGGTTGTAACTCCCAAGGTTCAGGTGGAAGTTGAACCTACTCCTAAGCCTACTGCTGCTGCACCACCACCTGCGGAAGTGATCAATAAGGAGACTCCAGCAGGTGTTCCTGGGAACACTTCAAACAACTACTTTAGAGCTGATGGCCAGAACCGTGGAAACTTCCTCACAGTATGTTTTGGCTCTCAATCATTGTTTACTTTGAATCAAATAACTAGATTGTTGAAGTTGTGATTGGCAATATCAGTATCAGGGAATGTGCTTTAGAAGTGTTGCTCCAAATTTTTGATTTTTAGGTTTCCATGCTTGGGCCTCTTGGCCACCTGTATGTGTGTATGTACTGCAGTGCGCACATTCTTGTTATTACTAGGATTATGAACATCAACATCAAGAACATCAAACAATAATCAGGCCCATGAAATGGCTGATAGATAACATTATCAGAGATATGGTAGTGCTGAGAAGACCTAAATTTGTTCCTTGCACTTGAGATCTATGCACACCTATGCTGTTCTGGGACAATGCATTCTCATTGTAGTTTGCATTACTTGCTACATTGATTAGTCTGCTGATTCTTGAAAATTCGCTTGACAGGATCGTCCATCCACAAAGGTCCATGCAGCTCCTGGTGGGGGTTCATCTCTCGATTACCTGTTTGGAGGTGGTGGCCAGTAAGGCCTTTTGATGTTGGAATCGTCAGTTCTGGTCCTTGAGACCTCATGTAGATGATTTCTATTATGCTGTAATACTGTACTGCTTCCTGCAGCTAGAATTTGCATTCCGGCTTTGTTACAGTTAAATTTCATGTGTTTAATGATCTTGGTTATCAGTTCAACCCTCGATGTTTAACCAGAGTTCTTTATCTGATCTATCCCAGTATATGTAAAATGATTTTGGTTATCAGTTCAACCCTCAGTGTTCAACAAAAGTTCTTAATCCCTTCAAAAACTAAGGAAAAGCTCTTCCGATCTATCCCAAAGTTCCAACTCTTACAATATCAGTATTCAGTAAACCTTGTTACAAGGCATGAGCTTGCAAGGTTGCGGATTTCAGTGGAGGCAATGTTTAACACCAAGACATGAAAATATAAAGAAACCACATTTCCTCGGTACAAAAAGTGCCAAAAACGACCTGAGAAAATATTCTAAGATTAATTTCCATCAAAAGAGATTGTACAGATAACAAGACAAAGATTCTCATGGAAATAGAACCAGAAGCAGAATGTGATTAGCTGCAATAGCAATTCTTTTGCTACAGAAAGAAAGCGACCAACTTCTGATACAAAACCTCGTCTTCCACAATGTATGAAGCGGGTTGAATCGGAACTAATCACTAGGTTTAGACGAGTACAACATACAACTAGAATCCTAGACCTAGCAATATTTGAAGGTGACAGATTACATCAGTTAGCAAATTCTGTATATCCCCCTCTACATCACATGCATTCATGATCGCCTTGACATGATAAATGTACAAATAAATGTGGTTTTTCTTTGGGGCATGTTCAGAGATAATCCTCAACCAAACTGTAGTTAAGATATTGCTGCACTGTTTCCTCCGGTTGTTATCTGTCATCACAAAATCGGACAGCTAATGAGCTCATCAGAAGATAATATGCAATACTAGTTAAGTCAGATTCATTAAGGTCACCATGGCAACTAATCGTTTTGGTCTGTCATCGGATGAAAAACTATGTATATATACGTATATATGAAATAAAAATAAAATATCATGTAATTGATCTTTTTGGTTTCCATGTTCCATGTGATTTGAAGTACATACAACTGGCACGATAGAAGGAAGTTCTGAATCAATGAATATGCTGATTTTCAAAACGAATTTATACCGTTCATATCTAATAGCTATATGCTACCAGATGAGAAAATAATACTAGTTCTATGTGAATCTGTTGATTTTAACCAAGCTTGGTAATGATGAAATGTGTATCAAAGAAAATGTCATGAATGCATGCATGCCTATGTGCATGTAATGCAGCAAGCCTCCAACAGACTATATCAGAAATTAAATGCTCATTACAGTCATACCTCGGTTCTGTCATTTCCTAGACCTTCAGTGTTCGATTTTAGAGCATCTCCTAGATTCGAGGGATTCACCAACTGCACAGGGTTAGAAGAAACCTGCATAACAGTCCACATTGTTTCACATCAGAAAAATTTACAGTGCAAAGGGATGCAGTGTTGTTGTAAGATATCTTTAAGTAAACTTTTAAGATTGCCAAAAACAGCACACTTCCAAGACCTGTCCGCTAGCAATCTCTTGTGATGTGGACTCCTGTGCTTGAGCATTGACCGGCTGTCTGAGATCAATTGCCTCTTGGCCGATGCCTTTAGACTCAGTTGACTTGCTGTTACAACCACCATTTGACATTATCCCATCAACCTCACTGGCAACCCGCTTCCTGAAGTTACAATCACAAAATCATATTTAAAGTTAAAAATTCTACATGGGAGCAGCAGTGATTGATATATCGTTATCGTGATTGACCATTACTTACCTACTGGAATTAGGAGCTGCGGGAATACAGAACTCTGACTTGTTGGAAAACAATACACCACGAAGTGGCTTTCCATCAATAACAGTTTCAATTGTATATCCATCAAACAACCTTTCAGTAACCTTTGCTTGAAATGACCTCTTTGCCGGCGTGGACTGATTCAATGGGATAACTTGTTCACCTGCAGTAACAGATAACCAATAAAAGTCATCTGCATACATATGTTAACTCCTAAATCATGCAGCAGAACCTTAAGGATGGAAATTTCAGCTCCTATAATTGAAGATATGGCGAGCACACTCAAAAACCCATCCACGGACAAAGTAAATGTATTTAGATCATATGCATGCAGGGGACAGTAAGAATCCAAACACAAAATGATAGTAATCTCTTAGACAATAGTTGCAGGAAAAAGCACAAAGTTTGGGACTCCTAGAAATATATGCAAAGCCAATGAGACTCTAACCGGAAAAGTATACTCACCAGATTGGCCATAAAATGGAATTGTCCCATGCTGGAAAATGTCAGCACCAGTTCCAACTGGAACAAGAGCTCTGTCATGAATTGGAGTGAGATTTTGTTCTTGGCACTTTAGCTTTAATTGCTTCCTCAATGATAACTTTTCGAGCCTCCTTTCACTCTCTCTGACAAGTCCTAAAATTAGAAATTATATCAGATCAGCAAAACTTTTATCAAATTTCATACTCTAGCAAAAGTATCTAAAATAAACAAATATAATAATTCAAGGGAGCTTCCATTTAAAACCAGGAAATTCCAAAGTTACCCAGTGGTTTAGTGAAACAATGTTAATTCAAAAAGGATTTTATTTTAAGAGAACATGAGAGAGAGAGAGAGAGAGAGAGAGAGAGAGAGAAGACTTGAGCCTTAAAAGGAGTACTCAGAAGAAGCAATAAGAAAATATCTATGATGTATTGGAATTGGAAAGATTTAATTTGCGAAGCTCCAGTGCAGATCAGCTCAAGGAAGCTCGGTCGTGACCAAATTTCAATAGTTATATAATAGGAAATACTGAGAAGGGTAAAGTTCAGGTTCAAAAGTTTATTAGTTATATAATAGGAAATGTTCCATGGTACCAACAAAAGTCAGCTGCTTTATGTAATTCCTAGTTTCATGGTCGATATAAGGAAATGTTTTACACTATATAGAAAATACTGAGAAGGGAAAGAACAGGTTCAAAAAGTATGAAAGCCGAAAGAGCATCACGAACATGGAACACTGAAATCCTGACTCTTAGTTTTTGTGACAATAAATCAAAATGAACAATGATTGCAGGAATATCTGGAGAAAAAGGAAACAATTGAAGTATAGGATCTTCAATTAAGGAGAAGAAGATTCTCCTTTTACCATACAGATCCAAGCTTATGGTATATGAGAAGCACTTTCTTTAATTAAACGATAATAAATATAACATTCACTATTTCGTGATGTGCAATTTGTTGGGATTTGGGATGTGGGTGTTCAGTGGTCTATGTTGAGCTTGATAGTGAATGTTTGATTTGCTGATTTAGGGTTGTTTACTCGATTATATTAAGGAAGATGGGTGGGGTGTTGTCAGGTTTAGAAGTGCAGCGGATACTTGCACTATTCATGGGAAAATGATGAAAAATTCACACTTCACCTGTGTTCAAGTAATACATGTCATCCAGTCCTTCAAGACTTTTATTGCAACCACCAATAAACACAAGAACACCTCCTTTTGCAGGATCCAAACAGTCCCCAGCAACCGAAAATCTAGCAGAAGGTCCATCACCTGTAGTTATCACCCTTGTCCACAAGCCAGTATCTGCACCAACATTGGGAATAAAGTAGTGGTATCATTAAAAAAGCAAATTTATAATTGAGCCAACACATAAAAGGAGCTAGAACACACAGTACATGTAGACATAGAGATATCAAACCGACAAATAATCCACAAATGTAGCCAAACCAACAGATAAGGGAAAAACAGAACAAGCAGTGCATGTTCTGAGTCTCTTCAGAAATCAATAAATTATTTTTGAATCAGTCCAATATATTCTAGCTAGGTAAGAAATGATATATGGTGCTTGTAACTCTAGTGGTGAAGAACATTTAGTGTACAGTCAAGGTCAAAATCAAATCCCTGCTCCACCAATATCACCAATTATGTAAAAATGAAATAATATAAGAAACATTTATTGGATGAATGGATCTCCACCCATGACCCACCTACTCTTTTAACATTTCTAATAAATTTAATAACATCAATAATAAAGGAATTATTTCCTAACTTCCACAGCGCAAAAGCATTAAATTTTTCCGAACATTACTTTTTACAAAAGAAAATATATACAGGTAAATTCAGCCATAACATTGAGGCCTGGTCCTGCCAGTGCATCTCAGTGAAAAAATTTGAAGAAAAATAGAATCAACTTATTCAATGATATCCACGATAGACCCACAGGGAGCTACAAGAACTCAAATATGTGGTTATCTATATAACTAGTGTAAAATACTCCCATGACTCCTATCACATATCTCAATCCTGAAATTCAGAGATTTTCTTTCTTCACATACGGTCCACACATGTATGCATACATATATGGAAATACTAGAATATGTTTTGGAGAAGTATTAATTACATACCAACATCAAGCATGTAGAGGTCATTGTATAGACTTTGTGCGTCTGTGAATCCCCCAAAAACAAATAAGTTCTTCCCAAAAGCAACCGTAGAATGACCACCTCGGGGTGGTAGTAATTGGCCGGAAGTGTTCAGCTCCCTCCACACTAGCGTATCTAATGCAGTTCAGTGATGCCATTATTATTAAAAGTACATATCTAAACAACATTCCAAAGCTAGACAAACAATATTAACTAATGAACGATTGCTGTGTAATGCACTTTGTAATGGTCAAAGAATCTAAGAAAATAACACTACCTGCATCGAGAATATGGACATCAGACAAATAGTAATCATGCCCATCTTCCCCACCAATCACAATCACTGTGTTCCTTGAAGATGAGCAAGTATGGCTATCACGAGGAGATGGTGGCTGGCCCGATGTTATAGCTTTTTTCCATGCAAAGGTCTCTACAAGAAGGATGAAGAAAAGATTAAACTTGTATCATGTATAAAATTTATCAGGGGATGCTCAAGCCCAAGTAAATGCATAATCCAAACTAACAATCAGATGAAGAAAGCATACCTGTATTCAAGATGTACAGATCATTGTAGTAGACTTCCTCATTATTATTTGCTGATTTTCCACAGCCACCAAAGACAAATAGGCGCTTCCCAACAAGCGCTGCACTATGGCCTTCCCGAGCTTCTGGCCCCTCACCTCTTAAAGTTGGAGATATCCATGTATGTGAAGCTACAAAAAGCATCAGGAACATAAGCAAGTACAGACACAACATGCACATCACAAAAGTAGGTAATAAAGACTCCAATATAAGCCTGAACTGGGAATGGTGTTGGCAAACTTTGTGAGTTCAAAACTTTTTAGATTCATCTCATAAACATACTGCATACCATATGCAGAATAAATACATAACATCTAATTAAGTTACTCCACCTAAATTTTGTGGCTAGAACTTGTAGCTCATCAAAAGACACCAAGGAAGGCATTATACAGGAGAGAAATCACTCACAAGTGTCGAGTATATGCAAATCCTTGAGAGGGTTCGTCCCATCAGTGCCTCCAAACACAAATAGATTCTCACCAACAGTGGTACAACTGTGGCTGTCCCTTGGAGTTGGAGGTGTGCCTTTTATCACTGGCCGGCTCCATGCATGCGTAACTGCACTCAGCAACTCACAATCAGAAAATGAACAATCTCCATAACCAAAAGAAACCAACTTCCCAGTACAGCAATAAAACCCTAAAAACCAAATCCCCACCACTAGTCTTGTATAACATGAATCAACAAAATAGAAAATCCCAGTCCAAATATGGAAGACAGATACATAATCCCACAAATTAAACCCCAACATGCACATTAACCCACACAACACATCATAAAAATCCAAACTTTCACCCACAGCAATCAAGAAACCAACAATGGCGACCAGAATTAGCAGAAAACAAATAAACCCAGAAATCTAAGAACAAAATTGAGCATCTGGGGAAGACCCACCAGTGTCAAAGACGTGAACTTGGTTGGTCTGACAGTTATCTCTGCCATAACCACCAAAGACATAGAGCAACCTTCCTTCTTTAATGGCGTTGCAGGTGTGGCCCCACCTCTTGCCTGGGCCATATATGCCATTCTGAAGCGACACTCCTTGTGGGTGGTGCTGAGCTTGGTGTGGAGGTTGAAGATGGACCCTTTCCCACCTCATTTTGGTTTTCTGGGTGTTTACAAATTCAGAGCAGAAATAGAGCTGCCGGTAGAAAAGTGAAAGATGTGAAATTTTGGGGATGAATTTTTTTTCATTCGGGGGGAGTTGAGTGGGATTTTTGTTTTTATTGGGAGTGGCATCATGCAGTTGGGGTAATAAAGAATAAAAAAATGGTAAAAATGAAATATGGTTTTCCTTTTTAGAATTTAGATTTGAATACATAACTCATAAATGCGGTTGAGTTCACGAAAAATAAAATAAAGCATTGTCAGTAGATGACGTGTATTTATACATAAATATATGGATGTCAAAAATTATATAACAACATAAACGTTGGTCTCCACATAAAAACCGCATTGTGTATTTCGGTATTTACACGTTGTCTATACACGAATAAAAAGATGTAAATTTTTTTTCTTTTTTTCTTTTTAGATCAAACGTGAAGTTTGTTGTCCAATACCATTTCGTAAAAGTTCCCCATTTTATGTGGGAAGTCGTGCATTCGATTCTTAATAAACATGTTGTTGTATCTGAGTTGTTTATTTTTTTTATAAAGAATTTGAACTGTTTATTCGATCACAAACAAATTTAAAATTGATAACGATGGCTTCCATACATAAAAAAAATTTCGATTACTACCAAACATAAAATTTGCTCAGAAGATTTTACCTTTGTGGATATTTTATAATTTTGACTGACCCAAAAGGACAAAATGAAAAATTATATAATTTTTTTTCCTGATTTTGCGTTATTTGCGTTACATGCAATATGTTAATTGAATTTTTAAACACTTTGAGGCTTGAAGTAACGAATATGTTTTGGACTTATGGGCATCTACGAATCAGGATGAAACTGGAATTACTCGTAAACTGGGCCAACACAGCTATTCTCACGAGCCCACCTGCACTAAGCCCATTGAGTAGGCCCAAACTCTAACCTCAGTAACTATTTTCTCTGGCTGAAGGTCCAGAGTTGCTCTTTTCACAGGCATGAAATGCTTTAAACAGAAGAAATAAGCAACACTTTCCACACTAAATAGAGCTCAGCTATTCCTAACCGTCTGAATATGACATTAGGAAAAGTTGAACAAGTCTTGGAAGAAGTTTGTGTCATTGAATGAATCGGTAATATAACTCGAGAAGGAAAACCTACTCGAAGGCACTGACTAATAGCTAACATGCTGGAACATCTCAGTTTCCTACACATGACATCTACAAAATGCTACCTAAGTAATCTGCAGACTCGTCTAGAATAAACGACGCCCCTTTCGAAGTCTTGCCCAGGCTATGGCTGCTACTGCCGCACCGCCCAAGTGTGCAGCTCCTGAAATCTGACTGTTTCCCTGCAACAAAAAATATAATGTCATATATACTAGAAAATAGTGACAGCAGAGGACTAGCGGTTCGATGGCATGGGGAAGAAAGTTATGGAGTTCGAAGTTTCAAGCGCAGTAAGGTACAATGAGGTTAGCTTATCACACCTGAACAACAATATGCAGTATACAACCAAAATGGTGAACAAAATCAAATTGCCAAAATACTCGGTTTAGGTTTTTTTTTGTTTGTGGAAATAAATACTCAAGTTTAGTTTTGAAACCAATGGGTGATGATCATCATGACTCAACTCCAACTCTATTTGAAGGCCGATGCACACACAAATGAAAATGGTAGAAACCAACATACCTCCATTATCCTTAAGATATCCTTTCCAATTAGAAAGATCCCCTAAAACAGAAAAACCAGAAGTTAACTTATTTAAGTATTTGCATAATGACATCAACAAATGACACAACATAGAAGCACACTTACCAGCAGCATGGCAGGAACTGGTATGATAAACTCTAAGTAAAGAGTAGCTGTGGGGTGAAGAAATATATCAAGCAACATGATAGCATTAACGGCACCGCTTGCCCCCTGAAGGTCACAAACAGACTCAATAGTTAAACAACTTGGATTTTCAAGTCATGCTCCTGACAGAACATAAAACACTAATCAAAGTCAGGTTGTCGATATTTAGTCAAACAATCGATGAAAATAATGAAGCTGGTGGTATGAAGGTCTATATTAAACGATTCAGTATTCATCCCTTCTTGCCTCTGTATAACAAGCTTCATTCAAAACATAACTTGCATTATGCATGGCATAATATGCCAGAAAACAAACAGTGACTTGAATAAAGAGACAACGCCTCTAAATGCCGTGCATAAACAATAATTTATGTAGTGGTGCGAACTGAGAAACGACAAATGTTCTCGGAGAGAAGTTAACTTCCACAGTACATTTCCTTATATTCAATGGTTAGATTTCTTTATAAAACAAGGAGAAATAAGGAGGTGGAAAATAAATATACACCCAAACACATGCAAAAAAATAAATCTCACATTTTGATTTTTCATTAATAACTTCATTGGATGGATAATTCAGACTAAAAAAGTATAACAACCCTTTCATGATTTAATTTCCTTTGCTAATTATTCATAGGCTGATGAAGTTTGTTGACAAAATTATGCAGAGAATCTACTATCATTTAGTAGCCTGGTTGATAACATACCAAAGCTGGAGTCTTAGAAGCATCCATCATCCCAAATGGTCGGTTCTGCAAAAATCAGATTGTGAGAAACATTAGCCATATTCAGTTCACTGAAATATAATTGACATCTACTTAATAATGTTATAATCTTTTCGGGCAATTTAACCACTAAACCATCTACAGTATCTACTACTTGGCCAGAAATTTTACTTGCGGACAATTATCTTTGTTTATAAAATACCGACTCAATGCTTCATGTTGGTTGTTTCATGTGAAAACTGATAAAGTTGTTATCTTTACTTCTTTAGTATCCTGGTACCTTTGATGATGCAGCCAGGAAGGCATGGTGCACCAAGTAAAAGACTGAGCCACCAATAGCTCCAGCTAGATACAACTTTAGCAAAAACTCAGGCCCGAATGTTCTTCCAATCTGGTCAATACACCAAAACCAGATCAGCAAGATTGAAATTTGATTGAATTCACCACTTCATGCAGATTAAACTAAACAAATAACTTGAGCAAACTTAGCTTTATGATACAAGACATATATAGTAGCATACACGAATCCTTTAGGATGTATTTTAAGAAAAATTTGATGCAGTAACAAGCAAGAAAAATAACTTATGAGGACAATGAGCTTACATTGATCCCAAAAAAATACAGTCCAATCATGTTAGAAATGATATGCCCAACATCAATGTGACTAAATGCAGAAGTTATCAATGTGTGAAGACGCCCACTTGTAACATTGTATACTGAGAGCTGCTTAGAGAAAATCAAGAAGTTACAAAATTGAAGTTAGAAATGAGCAGCTATAAAGAGTCTTTCCATCAACATATTGTTTCCTTAGTTGTGCACTCATAACTTTCGTCAGTTATGAATAAGAACTCACAGTAAAATTCTTGTACATGAATACAGGGTCTGCTATCTTCCATAAAAGAAAAACAGCAACATTAGCTATAACCAATCCCAAAACCATGTCACTGCTTGATAACCTTCCCAACCATGATCTCCTGCAAACAGAAGATCTAAGTTATTCACAGAAAGGATCTTGCATGTACTTTATTAAACGACAAATATGGTATAAAGCCAAACTCCAAAATCTGCTGTTATGTTTGGAAGTATTCTTTTTGAAATCGTCGATTTTGAAAGAGTACTTATTTTGTAGCAGTATCGAAGAAGCAAGCTGAACCAGAAACTGAATATCAAAATAGCAAAGCTACACTTCATTTGTAATGCAGACCGAATCCACAAGTAAAGCAAAATTACCCTAGTCATAACTCATATGCAGTAAGTCTTGCAAGTGAACAAACTTATCACATACCAGAACTCATTTTTATTTATTTCAAAAACACAGTAACTTCACATTTTCAACTTGCAATGATATTAAGGCATAAAAGGATCCCACACTAATCTTCCCACTAATGTAAATACATAATCAGGTATGCAAGTACCAACTACAAGCAAATCAGTTACTTGATTGCCTAAACGATATAAGTCGTATTATAATACCAAACCATAATGTCATACACAATTTTGTAACAGAAGATATAAATGGCTATTTGCAGTCAAGAATGCAGGAGCTTTTGTGATGAGTAAAAGCAGGCAAGTAGGCAACACATAAACAGAAAAACTTGTACAGTCCACCATTCAAAAACCGAAACGTGTTGTCCTTTCAGTTCCCTACCACATTGCTTTTCTCTCATGGGTCAATTTAATCATAACCCAAACTCAAATATTAACCAGAAAAAAGAAACCCAATTTCCCACATACATGAAACTTCATAACACACAAAACAAAAGCAGAAAACTTTGTTCAACTCCCTAACTTCATTGAAATTTAATCACACACTTTGACAGAGAACAGATACATTACCAGGCACTCTGATTAGAAATGCGACTTGGGTTCAAGTCAAAACTCTGTCTGGGAAATTTGCGTTGGAGAAAGGCAAGCCTGCAATCCGAAAGTCTCTTGCTTGATACCCTCAAAAGGGTATTTGCGGAACCCAGCAAAAAGTGCCTCCTGATTATTGGGTTGGAGAGAAAGCCATGAATTTTGTGAGTGAGATTGTGCTGATGGGGAAGTGGGTGTGTGGGGAAGGAGCTAAAGAAGTGATTTTGGGACTGGGTTTGGGGTGGTTTGGTGAAAGAGAAGGTTTTGTGAGGTTGGAAGTGGAAAAAGGAAGAGCTTGTGGTGGTGGTGGTGGTGGTGGAGGTGGTGGTTGAGAGGTTTTTGGTGAGGTTTTGAGGCTAATTTCACAGAAAGAAGCCTCTGCATTTTTGGAGGTTTGGAATCAAGGAGCTCTTTGATGGGTTTTGGGGGAAAGTTTCTTCCTTTCTTGTGTTGGAGATCAATGGAAATGTAAGGGGGTGGAATATTTCAAATGCAAGAGGTGAAAGGAAGTGACTTGTGAGTTGGGACCTGTGAGTGTTCTTTTTTTTTTTCTTTTTTTTTTTAAACATGGACCCGTGAGTGTCTCTCATCATATATTTGGTAATTTGGCATTAAATCTTCTACTGCAAGAGGTGACGTAGGTGGTACTCTGAAATGGTAAATCCTTTTACGGTACATGAGGTATGATGAATTGGACAACTTGATACCTAGTGGTGCCTTGAGGTATCGAAGTGTTATTTTCTAAAGACAAGGTAACAAAAGTATGATTGATCATATCTCATGTATCATAAAAGGAATTTACTTTACTTCTGAAAATATGTTTATGTAAGGAGTAAAAAGAAAATAAATATGTTTATATAAAGAGTAAAAAGAAAATATAATTATTCTTATGATCTACAGCTCTACGTATTTTGAATATAAATTAACATTATTAAAAACAACATTCGATAAGCTGAAATCAAACTACGTTTACAGCAAGATAATCGGCATTCCAACCGAAAATCTTATTCTAACAAAACCAACTCCATACAAGTAGCTATAACTTCTTTTCTGGTCTACATATTTTGGATGAATGGTCACGGTAACAAATAAGTTTTGGATTTTACAGTTGTAGCTCTTATGTTTCACATTTTGTCATTTCTCCTTGTTTTTTTACTTTTACCGCGTAAAAGCGGGTCTCTGCTAATTGCATATACGTAGCCATGTAGGCAGCGAGTCGCCCAGTCTCTGCTGTGCTCACCCAGAATTGTCAAAAATGGCTTTGAGGGTTCTAACCAGAACCATACTTACCCGCTTCACATTCACTTTAAACCCCAAACAAAACCCATCTCTCCTCCACCAAAAGTTCCAATCTTTCTCATCAAACCCCAGATTTTCCCAGCAAATTTCCAATCTACTCCAAAGGTACGGCTTCCCATCCTCCATTGTTCACAGTTTCATATCAAAGAATCAATTTTTACTCAATTCAGAATTTCATGAGTTAGAGAAGTCTCTGGTTATTCTTTTGTCATTCAAAATTGATCAGAATTCCCTTGTTTCATTGATATGTGATTGCCCTGGTGTTTTGGATTTTGAGTTTCTTAAGAAATGGGAATTGGGTTTTTCAAATTTGGGGATTTTAGGTGCTTCCCCATTGATGATCAAGAGTGTTTTGGAACATTCTAGGAGGTTTCAGATTGACCCAGATGGTGTTTTTGGGAGTGTGGAGGCTTTGAGGGGTTTAGGGTTTAAGGATGGTACTGTGTGTAGGGTTTTAGAGGGGTTTCCAGGGGTGGTGTTGATGAATGAGAGGGAGATAGGTAAGAGAGTTGAGTTCTTGGTGGGATTTGGGATTCCGAGGAATGGAATTGATCGGGTTCTTTGTTGTTTTCCAGGGGTTTTAGGATTTGGGGTTGAAGATAGATTGAAGCCATTGCTTTGTGAGTTTAAAGATTTTGGCTTTGGTAAGGATGTTATCAGGAGGGAGATTGTTAGAGAGCCAAGAGTTCTAGGCATGGAATTGGGTGAAGTTTCGTGGTGTTTGGAATGGTTGAGGACTTTGAAATGTAGGGAACCTATCAAGGAGAAGATTTACAGTAATGGAGAATTCCGAGCTGGCTTTGAGGTGAAGTTGAGAGTTGACTGCTTGTGCAAACATGGGTTGATACGTAGGGAGGCTTTTGAGGTGTTGTGGAAGGAGCCGAGGTCAATCATATATGATGTAAAGGACATTGAGAGGAAGATTGAGTTTTTAACACAGAAGATGAAATTCAATATTCGTTGTTTGGTTGAAGTTCCGGAGTACTTGGGTGTGAATTTTAGGAAGCAAATCCTTCCTCGGTTCAATGTGATAGAGCATTTGCGATCAAAAGGTGGGCTTGGTTGCGATGTGGGGTTAAAGGGTCTGATCAAGCCTAGCAGGCTTAAATTCTATAACCTGTATGTGAAGCCATATCCGGACTGTGAGAAGATATTTGGAAGACTTTCAGGAGATGGTAAAGTACGAAACCAACATCCTGCTGGACTATGGAAACTATTTAAGCCACCAAGTTATCCAGAATCGAATGATGATGTGAGGAACACAAAGTCATTTATGGAATCACTAGGTCATTGATTATACCAACGATTTTATCAGATGGACTTCTGCATCTTGTAATATGGGAATGGGTAGCATAATTGTTTAATGTCATGAATTCTTCTTTGGGTGCATAGAGAACATACTCGACGGTATTTGGCAGTTGCCTTTCAATTTGGGTACATACTGCTGATACATGAGTGACTGATATCTTTCAAACTAAAGAGGTGGTTTTGGGCAGAAAGATTGAACAAGACATGCAAGAAAGTGAACTGAAGGGCTGGGATTCTTAAATTCTTTTGGTTTTAGAAACTAGAAGTGATATAAGTCAACCCTTTGCTTCATTTAGAGCAAATATACAATTTTGATGTCTATCGTTGACAAGTATTTGAATCAACCATCTTTTCTGATTCACATCTACTCATCACCTTGCCCAGAAGTGATCTTTGACTTGTAATTATGATTATTACGGTGCATATGAAAGATGAGACAGAGAATGAAGAAGCTAGTAGCAATGGAGCGAGCATCCGATTAATTATCCACTTATAGAAGCTCGAAAGGCATGACTGGATTTGGCGGCCCGGTATCTGGTTTAATGTAAGCAACAGTATTGATGTCCAGTATATGAGAAGACGCGAGTCAAGAAGTTGAATCATAATAGATTATGTTGTTTTCCCATTGAAAAGGGAAATGAGGAAAACTTTCTTCCTTGTCCTTTGCAATTCCTAAAATATATCTCTAAATCATCAGGATGATTAGAATCTTACATCAAGAAAAGTTCAATATCCAAGTTTGTGTTGGTGAATGATTCAGTAATATAAAACCTGCCGGAAGGCACTGATCAATAGTTAAGATGCAGGAATATCCTACCCATAACATCTACAAAATGTTGCCCAAGTTATCTGCAGAACCATTTAGAATACCCGAAGCCTCCTCCGAAGTCTAGCCCAGGTTACCGCTGCTACTACAGCGCCGCCCAAGTGTGTAGATCCCTTGACATGAGCGTTTCCCTGCAATAACAATATAATGTTATCACAACATTACTAGTACCAGAAACAGTGAGTGAGGTTGCTTTGTAATGCCAAGTTGCTAGGTTATCTCTCTTGAACACTGTGGAGTGTGGACAGAAAATAACAACAGACACAAAACAAGCAGTGTGAAAATGATAGAAACCAACCTCCATGATCCTTGGAATATCCTTCCCGATTAGAAAGATCCCCTAAAATAGAACAAAGAGAGGTAACCTGTTTTAAGTATTTGCATAATAGCGGCAACATCCACACAACACATAAGAAAACGTACCAGCAGCACTGCAGGAACTGCGGGGTGGATGAATATATCAAGCAACATGATAGCATTAACAGCACCACTTGCGCCCTAATATCACAAACAAACCGAAGAGTTATGTGATGTTCCTGACATAATATAACAACGAATCAAAGTAGGTTGATCAATTTTGGTCAAACAACTGATGTAAAGAATGAAGCTGGTGGACATTTGAATTGTTCATGATCTCTCACAACTCCATAATCACCCTTATGCCAGTGACTTGAATAAAGCGACTGCCTCACATTGCCATTCATAGACATTTAAGTTATGTAGTGGGGAGGACTAACATATCTCTTGGAGAGAAGTGAAGTTGCTTTTGTTTCAGGAACCATGGTAAGATGTGACACCAGACACTTCACACTTGGTTCCTAGTTCCTACATCACAAGTCTGTAAAACAAAAAAAAAGGAGAGAAGACCCGACCTAGAAACCCAAAGATCAGAATGCCAATGTTGACAAAAGAACAAAAACATCACTTTCATGGTTTGTAGGCTAGTAAATTTGTTGGGATACGATAAACAGACAATCTCCTTTCATTTTCTCATTTTCTTTGAGAATGCCCAACAGAATGTAAAGGGTTGCTGATAGCTTACCAATGCCGGTTCCGTACGGATTTCCACTCTCCTTCGCTGCAAATAACAGATCGTGAGAATGCTAAATATTACATATTTAGTGAAAGTGGAGTGAAATACCAGCAATTTAATCATCTACTGAAGAACTCTTCTATCTTTACAATCCCATGTAACCTTGATTACGTGCTAACTTCATCAACTTTTTTTTGGTAAGATATTTCAGTGGCAGATAATTGTTCTTTTTAGCTTACAAAGCCTTGATAATCTGTGTACCTGTACCGGAGTGGTCTGGTACAGGAAGGCATGGTGAACCAAGTGAAAGACTGAGCCACCAATAGCTCCAGCTATATACAACTTCAGCAAAAATTCAGGCCCGAAAACTCTACCAATCTGATCAATACACCAAAATAAGAAACGTGAAAATGATTGAAACTCCATAAAGGCTATGCAAGAATCAATTTAATTAGTCAAGCAAGCCTAGCTTTATGAAACACTCTCCGACTAAACATATTTCAAAAAATTCAGTAGCTTAAAAGAAAAATTTGAACCTGGAACAAGAAAGAAAATGAGATTCTGAGGAAATTGAGCTTACATTCCTTCCAAAATAACACAGTCCGATCATGTTAAAAATGAGATGCCCAGCACTGGCATGAGTAATTGCAGGAGTTATCATTGTGTGAACGTGTCCAAGGCTCCAAGCATAAAATTGAATAATGAGGTCTATTTAGAGAAAATGAACAAGTTCAGAAACTGAAGTTAGAAATATGATATTATCAGATTATATAGTGAGAATACTAAGAAGCTTTACATAATCAGGAAGAACTCATAAAGAATGTCAGGAAAATAGGACAGAATAAGATAAGTTAACAACACAGTACTTCACAATTCACAATAAAGGACTCACAGTAAAATTGTGGTACAAGAATAAAGGGTCTACTATCCACCATGAAAGGAAAACAATAACATTAGCCAGGATCAATCCAAAAACCAAGTCATTACTCGATATGGTTTGAAACCATGAGCTCCTGCAAACAAGAGAAATAAGTTATTGCACATGAAGGACCTTCTGTTAAACTAAAAATATGGTCACAAGTAAAAGGACTATGAAACGCATTGTTGTTATTGAAATGAATGCAAAAGGCAAAAAGCAAATTGCATAACTGCACTGTTCAATCCCATATTACAAACAATAGTTAGTCATCACAAATTGCATAACTGCATTGTTCAATCCACTACCCTCATCCCTCAACAACAACAAAAATTACAAAATACTCTATTATCAAAGTTCATAGCTTTCGTTCATGCCTAAAATAGACAATGCATTTTGCTACCTAAGATAGAAGTAGGAATAATTTGTAAATTTACTAGCTTTCCTTCATTTTCTTTCAAATGTGATTGAAAACAAAAACTTTACCTGACACCCTGATGATAATTCTTACTTGGTTTGAAGTTAAAACTCTGTTTGGGAAATTGGGTTTGGAGAAAGGCAAGCCTGCAATCCGAAAGCCTCTTGCTTGATAACCTCAAAAGGGTATTTGCGGAATCCAAAGAAAAGTGCTTTCTGAGTAATGGGTTGGAGAAAAAGCCATGAACTTTGTGCTGATGGTAAAGTGGGTGTGAGGGGAAGGAGCTAAAGAAGTGATTTTGGATCTGGGTTTGGGGTGGTTTTGTGAGAGACAAGGTTTTGTGAGGTTGAAAGTGGAAAAGAGAAGAGCTTGTGGTGGTGGAGCTTGAGAGGGTTTTAGGGAGGTTTAAGGCTAAATTTCACAGAAAGAAGCCTCTGCATTTTGTGAGGTTTGAATCAAAGAGAGCTCCTTTTGGTGGGTTTTGGGGAAAAACAATTTCCTTTCCTTTCAATTTTAGAGAGCAGAAGATGATCAATTTGAAGAGTTCAAATGCTGAGAATTGGACTAATTGGAGTGTCTCAGACTCTGAAGGAGGAGGAGGGTCTTTGTCCCTTACCATGTCGGTTCGTAAATTGATGTTTGGTGTTAAATGACAAGTTAACAATTTAGAGGAACATTAGTATCATTTGCAATGAGAGTAGAAGAATGTACTCGGACCTTGTTTGTAGTAAGGTTTAAGGAATGAAGCATGAGAATCAGAGACAGAGATCTTCATATACAATCGGAAATTAGAATATGTAAGATCCAAAGATTCATAAACCCAAGGAAATAGTACAGTTGTAATATACTTTGTAATATACCTATATAAGCAACACCAAAGGTCAAGGTCAAGTTGATTCTCTCTCTCCGAGTTTTCTTTCATAGGCACAAATGCACAATGTGCTTTTGAAAGAAGGAAATAAGGTCAGTATACAGAGAATAGTTGTTCTTTCGTTTTTCCCAAAATGTATCTGAACCATCAGAACTTCACGTTATACATCTCAGTCTTCTACTTGACGGCACTGGCTAGCAGTAACATGTGCCATACCTAAGTTTCCTACTCAGAACATCTGATACATGACGCCTAAGTAATCAGGCTGCACAGCATTTAAACTCAACGCGCCTCTTCCGAAGTCGTTGCCCAGACCCAGACTATGGCTGCAACTGTGGCACCACCCAAGTGTGTGGATCCTGAGATAAACATGTATCCCTGCAATAACAGTATAATCACTATGTCTGCTAAAAAAATGACAATGAAAGTGGTTTGATGGCATGTGAACACGAATATGAAAACTTTAAGGTACCGAGATTCAGTGAGGCTCTTTGGTCATGCCAAGTTGAAGGTTTTCTCACTTCAACAGTAAAATGGGCAGAATAAATGCATGATGAACAACGTCTAATTGTCAGGATTTTGTTGAAAGCGTAATGAGTGATGAAAATCAACTCCTACTTTATTTCAAGGGCAATGCACATAGACAAAAATGGAAACGAGAGAACCCAACATACCGAATTCACCCTTAAGAAATCCTGCCCAAGTAAAAACATCCCCTAAAATAGAAGAAAGAGAGGTAAGTTATAGCAAGTATTTGCACTATAGCCTCAACGTACAGCAGTAAAAACATCCCCTAAAATAGAAGAAAGAGAGGTAAGTTATAGCAAGTATTTGCACTATAGCCTCAACGTACAGCACATGACATAGAAGTGTAGAACTGATAGAAGATAACTTACCAGCAGCATGGCAGGAACGGGGATGATAAAGTAGAGTCTAGCAGTGGGGTGGAGGAATATATCAAGCAAAATGGTAGCAGTAACAGCACCGCTTGCACCCTATATATTTCAAACAGATTTGGAAGTTAAATGACTTGACTTATAAATGTCATGTACTCAAAAGAATATAACGGCAAATCAAAGTTTCAGCTTGTCAACTTTTTGTCAAACAATCGAATGAAAAGGAACCCTAAGCAAGGCATAAATTGGTTCATTACCTGTCATTATAAAACTCACCCAATGTATGCCAGAATGAACAGTATTTGAATATACAGATTGCACCTCATAATCCCATTAAATCTTTTAAAGTTATATAGTAGTGAGAAATGACAAATCTTCCTGACATAAGCCAACTTCCACAGTACCCTTTTCTTACGGCAACAATGGTAACATTTGACACCAGACACTCAGTTCCCACTTCAAAGTTCTTTAATAATAGGAGAAGAAAGGAGATATACAAACTCCAAGCTTATGCAGAAAAAGAAATATATTATTCTGATTGCCATTTATAAACTTCATCTCATGGATAATTCTATGTTAATTCTGCCAAAAAAGTAAGCAAATTCCTTTGAAGAGTTATATTATCTAGTACTTCTCTTATTGATAGGCTTCTAACATTGTCGGATATGATAAACAGAGAATCCACAAGCCGAATTTGTTGTGAAATGTAAAGTCCACAAATCACAAATGTAAAGGGTTGCTAACACTTTACCGATGCTGGGAAAACAAAAGATTTGCGCAGCTTCGATATTGGCATGTTCTGCAAACAGCAGATCATGAGAATATGAGTACTATATATAAAAGTGCTTTGAAATATCATCAATTCAGTAATGTACTGGACAATTTTATGATGCATTTTGAGTAGAACTACCTCTTGCATGTATTCTTAATTACAGTTAATTCCATTAACAGTATCAGCTAATTTGTCAGAGATTTTTACTGCAGATAATAACAATTCTTTTAAGGTTACAAAGCTGACTAATCCTTGATAATTGTTGTATCACACAAAGCTGATTGGGTTGTTATCTTGAGTACCATGGTACCTCTGGCAACAAGGACATGTAGAATACCTGTGTCAGCTGATCTTCTGCCTAGCTAGAGTACCTGCCAGAGGACACTTTCAATCATCATCTGACTTATTAATAGTTATTCAGCAAAGAACCTGTTGCGCCAAGTCTTTGAAGTGGCTTTCAGTCAGTAATCTGACAAGGAAAGTATATGGAACCTGATTCGGATCCGATTTAACATACCAAACCTCACATCTCGTTTCCGTTACTGAATTTGATCTACAAACCATGATGGCAAAACGGTAAACCACAACGCAATTAACAACAAGTCTTAGCATCTTACTGAAACACGGTTCCATACCCCATCGGTCTTCTCGGTGGCGGAGAAGTGGCAAATCTCCCGGCAGCGTCGTACTAACCCCCTTTCACCTCACCGGCGATTCCATAAATGCCCTTAGCTTTTAACCAGGTCAACCCGGAATTCCCATCGCTGTCCCTTGAAATCCACTCTGTGCGGATGGTGTCCCGTAGTCCAGTGCTTTCCGCTATTAAGATAGAATTCTATCAGATTTCAAACTTGAAACGATTGAGTCGGTGGCAGGCGTGAATCAGAATACCCACCCTAAATAGGCAAAATAATAATAATGTTATTGAAAAGGAGGACTAGTGAAGATATGTCGGTTCTATCGGTATAAAAAGAAGGGGTGTATCGATCAAAAATAATAATATGTTGTATGATATTCTGTATTGTTTTAGATATTTTTTATATGTGTCTCGGTTCTTATCAATGAATAAGATGATGATTCTCTTATTATCTCTTTGTCTATACATTTTATATTTCATCATAATAATAAAAGAAGGCGTGTGAACCAAAAACCCCCAAACCAAACAATCTCAAAAACTCGAAATGCCTGATTCCAGTTGAAATCTGTCATTATGAGATTTTTTAGGAAATCATTAGAGCGTTTAGACCCGGACGATCCCCGACGGTGGGAGGAGCCTACTGAACCCTTTAGGCTGGATCTCTGGAAGAATAATGGTGTCGTCGTAGTTTCATGTATATGTTTTTTGTTTTTGTTTTTTTATTTATTATAATTTGGAATTTGCTTGCTTGCTTAGGTTCAATTTGTTTAAGTTTCACTTTAAAAGAACTCTTTGTTTTTTTTTTTTTTTGTTTCCTTTCAAAAAAAAAACTCTTTGTTTTTGTTTATGGCTGCTCACTTTGCCGGTTTTAAATATTTTTTCTGTTGTTCTGTCGACAGTGGTAGAAGTTATGCAGGAAGATGAAGAAGCTGAAAAATGCCGCAAGGCAGAAGAACTAAATAACTCTCGTCCTTTTAAAAAGAGGAAAATTAGAGCAAAGAGACTTGCTTATCCATCTTGTATAAAGGGTGTTCATGCACAACAACCTTATTATACTCATACTTCTGTCAGGTCTTGTAATTGTTGTGGTATCACCCATTGGCGTCGACATTGTCCAATCCGTGATCAAGAGTTTGGATCAGACACTAGCCCTGAATCTGCTGCCGGTACCGACAAGACTTTATGTTAAACCCGTTTTTACCTTGCTTTATTTGTCTAGTGGCCTCTGTGTGCAGAGAGGATATATGATTTGTCTCTCGAACTCTAGGAGATGTTTAAACCGGAGCTTCGTTGAAGTTGTTATCGTTATTTGTAAATTAGATTTTTAATGTCGGTGTGTTTCCAATTCTTACTTTCTTTGTTGATTTCCAATTCTTACAGACGGTTTTCCACAAAAACTAACTTTGGTCGAGTAGTTTCCGGAGAGAGGCGGAACGCAGGCCTTTCAGAGGAAAGGGAGGAAATCTGAAAGCTTATAATTGGGAGCAAAGGGTTAGGTGAGTAAGACTTTCGAAAAATCCCATTGTCTGGGGATATGCTTGATAATCTTTCTGGATGTTCTTTTGTTCATTAATTATGCCAATCTAGAGCTATTGTTTTGCAATTCTATATCATCTATTGATATGAGCATCAGTTTTCGAATTATAGAAGAATGAAAGGGTAGCATTTAGACTTGGTTTCTTTATTTCATGGGTCGAAACATCTGTTATTGGTAAAATTGCATTGCTCTACTATATCCAGAATTGATTTCTTAGACTCGACGGGTACTTCGAGTACTAATTAATCGATATATTACTTGCTTAAATTGACAGAGTAACAAGGCGATTATTGAAATTTGAAATTAGGCATGTTGTAGTTTGTTTTCAGTATTGATCCAGTTGGATTCAAGGATCAATCTGGTTCTTGAACTCCTTAGTGAACAGAACAAAAGAATGCGAGCAAAGAATGTATATATAGTAAATTAGTGAGCATATGACTAGTTAGTTGCATACATGCAGGAAGAGCCTACTCTAAACAGTCGAAGGGTGACAACAGCACCAAGTGCCCAACACAAACCAAGAAACTAGGACTCATCACTGATCAGTAGTTGGGAAATTATCAACTCTTCTTATACTGTATCTGGTTTATTGAAAGTATACATGTCAATTCCACAAGTTCAGACAGAAACTCAGAATTACTATTGTTGTTTAAGGTTATGCATACACCAGCTCTGTAAATTATATGGACATATGAACATAGTGTATATGCATATGATCAAACTTCACTACTACTAACACAATAATAGACACTGGGATTAATACATCAGATTTGCGGCAGTTCAAATTAATCGCATAATTTCAACCGATTAACCAAAGCAATAATGAGAAGTTTTCAAAGCTTGCTAGACAATTAACAAAGAAACCAAGTCAATATGAACTAAAGGTTTGATACAGAGTAAGTAAAAGAATGATCGATGGTGTGTACGTCAAACAAGAAAAGCTTGTTGCAGAGTAGCTAAGTGCTAATACTTACGAAAATGCATGTAAGGAATAGAAGACATAACCGAGTTCAAAACTTGGTTTTCTTTTGCTAATATTCACAAACTTCAAATATGTGAATACAGATTTCTATTTCTGGAATTTTTTGATACTTGAAAAGAAAAGAAAAAATTAAAAAAACAAACAACAGAAGAAAAGAAACTACTAATCATAAAGGTCTTCATCAGCTTCACCAGCATTAGTAGCTGCAAAAGGATATATCAGAACCAACAGCAGTGCCCGAACCACTTCTCCAGCTAACCGGATTTCAAAACAAAATTTGGGTAGTTTACAGGAATCATTTAATGACATTGTGCTGTAAGCAAAAAAAAAAAAAAAAATCAGAACCAGGAGCACGAAAGCTTACATTCGTCCCGAAAAGATAGAGACCCAACATGTTAGAAACGATGTGCCCAATTTGACTGTGACTAAATGCATAAGTTATTAATGTGTGTACTTGTCCAAGTTTGAACTGAAATACTGAGATCTGCTCATAGAGAAATGAGTATTAATATGAGACTAGAACACTAAGCAGCTATAATGAGTCAGTACACAGATACAAAACTAAGGACTCACAGTAAAATTACGGTACATGAATGTGAAGTCTGCTATCTTCCACAGACAAAAAACAACAATATTAGCTGTAATCAATCCCAAAACCATGTCATTGCTCGATACCCTTTGAAACCATAATGATCTTCTGCACACAGGAAATTAATTTAGCTGGTAAAGTTTCTACCTTTCCTTCATTTTCCTACAAAATTCATTGAAATCAAATCAGAAAACAATAACATTACCTGACACCCTGATGATAATTCTGACTTGGTTTGAAGTTAAAACTCTGTTTGGGAAATTGGGTTTGGAGAAAACCGCGCCTGCAATCCAAAAGCCTCTTGCTTGATACCCTCAAAGAAAAATGTTTTCTGAGTAATGGGTTGGAGAGAAAGCCATGAACTTTGTGCTGATGGTGAAGTGGGTGTGTGGTGATGGAGCTAAAGAAGTGATTTTGGGTCTGGGTTTGGGGTGGTTTGGTGAGAGAGAAGGTTTTGTGAGGTTGGAAGTGGAAAAGGGAAGAGCTTGTGGTGGTGGTGGAGGAGGAGTTTGAGAGGGTTTTAGGGAGGTTTGAGGCTAATTTCACAGAAAGAAGCCTCTGCATTTTTCAGGTTTGGGATCAAAGAGCTCTGTGATGGATACTGGATTACTGGGGAACCCAAATCCTAATTACTCAGAGAGCAGATACAATTCATCAGATGATCAATGGAATTGGGGGAGGTGTGGAAAATTTCAAAAAAGGAGACTTAACATTTGAAATGCATGGTTCTATACTACTTGGGAATGTGTGCTCAAGTTTTTTTGGCATGATTCTTTACTACTTCTAGAATCTAAATGGGCTTTTAAACTTCAAGCCCTCTTTAGATTCAAATCCATATAGGCCCTATAAGGTTGTGGCTTAAGCCAGCCATTTTGTAAGTTCCTAATGGAAGTTACTAATTAATTTAGGGCTTGGGGTTGGGGTCGACAAAGTTGGCGTTATTATCAAGGATCTCCAGTTCTCCACTGTCCTAGGCTCCTAGCAACTCAAGTAGTCGACCATTTATAGGCTTTCTGAATCAAGGTTGATGGAAGTTCTAGAATTTTGAAAAGAACAATTTTTTTTGTGCAATCTGAAGTATTTGTTTGAGGAACAAATAAAAGAACCACCACAACCAGATCACCGCCGTGGTGTCATCACACCACCATCATATATAATACCAGCTTTCAAACCCCGATATATAACTAGTGAGAGAGACAAAGACCTTAACCACAAAGCTAAAGGAAAAACCGATAATCTGAAGTCAAATCTAACTCCTCTTTTGCTTATTCAAAATCAAAAAGCAAAGGCGGGTTATTCGTCTGGCAGAAAATTCAAAGTCTCTTTCTCCCAAATGACTACCATGCCATAAGCTGATTTGTTTAGGGTTTGGCATGGCCGGGTCACCTAACTTTTGTTGTTCCAAACTATACTACTGTCAAGACTAGATCAATTTGCATGTTTTCGATCTTCAACCATGGGTGTGGTCCGTGTGGAGACTGGAGAGGATGGATTTTTTTTTAAACTGGGATTCAAAAACTGGGATTCAAAAGTTTACAGGTACGCACCGTCCTCCTTGTATATCGAAACCCACGAACGTACATGATCGTCCCCCCCCCCCCCCCCCCCCTAACCCCTTAGGGATGCTTTCCTTCTGTTGGCCGGTTTGGTGTTTAGCTAGCTAGTTGATAATTTCTGTGATTAAACTAGCGGAGAACTGCATCCAAGGAATCCTGCTGGATTATATATGATGCGGATATAATTGGTTTTACAGAAAGCACGAGTTCTTAATTTACGATGTGAACAGGTCGAGTATCTACTCTCATGCATGCTTAGAAAACAAGAAGAAAAATAGAAACGAAGTAACCTGACATGCAAGCATCTCCACACCAAAAATTCTTTCTGTCTGCATAGTTCCGACAAGTCGTTGAAATAGTAAATCAATCTCTCACATTTTCATAGGTTTTCGATTTTTTGAGAAGTACTACAATGCCATGGTCAAGAGACCAGAGACGTCCGATCGTATTTGAAGAAAATTCAGCGGATCATTTCCATCAAAAGAAATATTATCTGATCAAATCAATTTGTTCTTAATTTATTTATGTGCTTACACACACACACATATATATATATATATATATATATATGCCTTGCCTGAAGGACCCTCGTCTAGTACACTGTTATGTGTGTATGTATATATCATGCAGATCTGCAAACCAATACTATCGATCATATATGTGTATACATCGCATGTATGCAGATCATAACCCTAATTCCCTAAATACAAAACTCATCAGGATCTGCACGTATACGTATGTAGCTCGTCATTCCCCTTATTAACTTGTATTCTTCCAGCAATTAAAAATATATCCTAAAACCCTTAGATTTTGTTTAATTTCTTGGTTCTAGATAGGTAATTGCACCATATATATATATATATATATATATACACACACACTACGTTCGTTTTCGGCCGCGTCGTTGCTGTTCGGGTTTTTTCTTTTCGTTAAGTGGAGNAGAAGAAGTAGAGATGTAGAAGAGAGTGAATGAGNATATGTCTTGNTATATATATATATATATATATATATATATATATATGCTTAGAAAGCAAGCAAATGTCCAAGATCCTGCTGGTAAAAGATCCTGTTGTTTGACCCGATATTCAACCTAGAAGATACGCATGACATGACGCACTGTCTGCAGGTTGTTTACAGAATCTAATATTATCATCTTATTTACACAGTACTATGATGATCACTCGGTATCTAATTACTTTTAACCCGGATTGGATCTGTGAGGGAACAAGTGCAGGCTTGATTAGGTAATGTGGTAAACATAGAGAAATGGACTTAGGGTTTACGACCGATTTGAGCAAGTTTGTCTAACACAATACCACCTTACTTCATCCAACGCAGTCAAACGCTTCAACATTATGTCTCTGTGTTCTCTTGGTTTGAAACATGCTGTGCAGGGTCAGGGTTGTTTCGTATCAAAGACAGGAGGCAGAAGACCCTTTTCAAACCTTATAAACAATTCCCATAGGCTCC
The DNA here is from genome assembly GCF_000184155.1 of Fragaria vesca subsp. vesca. Lineage (NCBI taxonomy): Eukaryota > Viridiplantae > Streptophyta > Magnoliopsida > Rosales > Rosaceae > Fragaria > Fragaria vesca. The sequence goes on along the minus strand of NC_020495.1, from coordinate 7,515,474 downwards.
GGAATTCCATTTCTGTTGTTATTTTAGCATACACACCTCAACATGTTAACGTCCACCAAGAAAAATTTTACTTGGTCTTATAATATATGTCTGAATCGAAGAATAAGTTGTTTAGTGCGAAGCTTAATTAGTTTGAATTGGCAAACTTTAGTGCAGCATGCATATCTCTCCCAGTAAATGCCAATTTCAAATACAGCTAGCTATTTAGACATTTAGTTCCTTTCGTTAACGTTTTTCTTTCTGGGCTGGAATCAAATCATTTGTATTTCATTTTGGCCTAACCCTCCAATGTGAATCGTGAGTGATCGGCGTGGATGATTACTATTATTAATTTGTACCTTTTTTTTTATCAACACCTAACGTAAGACTTGTTAATTTTACATACACACATATATGTACGTACCTAATACACACAGACACATATATTCTTATAGAGAAATATAATTAAGGTCATCGCATTGCTGATAAATAGCTAGTAGTGAAAAGATATCCCGCGGTTATATACATGCAACTAGTGCGCGCATAGTCTTAAATGCAACAATTACTTATGAAGTCTAATAAAATTCAAATCCCTCTTTAATTAGAGGTTAAAGTTCATATTTACTGAAAACTTTTGAGGATTAAAACTCATAAATATGAGCAAATAAAAAGCTACCTAGCTAGAAAACATGTCCCCTTGTAACGATTGAGATTCTCATCCTTTGAGTTTTGACAACTAGCTCATATACGACTCAAATGATCGAAAGATCGTGTTTAGTATATATATATATATATATGAGGG
>NC_020495.1:7509538-7514673 GCF_000184155.1 Fragaria vesca subsp. vesca | reverse complement strand
GGCCCTTCTAATGAGGGATCCATATTTTTTGTCATTTTTAGGGATAGATCTATACCATTAGATCTGTTTTTTAAACACCTGTTCTTCAAGCTATCTAGAATCAATGGCGATCGAAATCTAGAGGTTAGAGTTTCAAACTTGCTAAGAGAGATCGAGATAGAGAGCTTAGATATATTATACTCTATGAACGAAATTTCAAACTTGATAATTTTCCTATTCTTCTGTTTATTTACTACTATTGTAGTTTGAATTTCTGATCTTGGATTTTGAGGATAGGAGAGATAACATTTTATTAATTAGACTTGCTGTTCAGAACATCCAAGAATTACTACAAGTCTACAATCTTACATAAGCTTGTCTTCTTAAACTAGAACAGATAACAGGCAACAACAAAATCGTGGAACTTGTAGTGAAGAATTAGCATCACTGGTGACATATAACATAGGCATGAAACATTCATCAACAGGGGCCATTGAAATCGTAAACCTCCAAATGGTGGGATTGATTTTGCTAGCTCTCGATCAGTCTTCCATGCCACTGGAAAAACAATGTCGCGTGTAGGTTTCGTAAACCTGCAAATGGTGGGATTGATTTTGCTAGCTCTCGATCAGTCTTCCATGCCACTGGAAAAACAATGTCGCGTGTAGGTTTACATTTGAGGTTGTAAAATGACATTACAGTCTCACGTGTAGGTTTATTTTAGCGAGAAACGATAAACTCATGTAAACTTACCATCTCCGTTTCTTGCTAAAATGACATTATAGTCTCGCGTATGCGTGAGCTTGCAATCCAAGTAGGCAAGTACCAACTTGGCACAGTGGGCACAATCATAATTTCTCGAAAGAGACGGCCCAAAGTAGGGTTTTTGATTCTTCAAACTTCAAAGTAAGAAAAGCATAATTAACCCAGGGGCATATAACCACAGTAAAAGAAATGGTTAATTACCGGGGAATCCCGAAAGCCACTCACTTAATTTCTATATAAACCTCACACTCTTCTTCTTCCTCCCATCATCAAAAATACTTCATCCCTTCAGCTTTTTCCCACTTCGGTTTCCTCTCTCATTTTCCTAGTAACACTCAAAAATGTCCATGGAAACCAACTCTCTGTTCATTCCCCCTGCTGGGTTTTCATCAGTTCTGAGCCTCGAGCTCTTTCTCTGTCTCTTCGTCTTCGTCTTCATTTTCTCTTTCTGGCTCTCACCCGGTGGCCTGGCTTGGGCTCTGTCCAAGCCTAAGCCCCGGTCGGCCATCCCCGGCCCTTCCGGGCTCCCTCTTCTCGGCTTGGTCCTGGCCTTCACTGGCTCTCTTACTCATAGAGTCCTAGCCAAGCTTGCCGAGAGCTCAAGGGCAAAATCTTTAATGGCGTTTTCTGTCGGGTTCACTCCCTTTGTCATCTCCAGCCAACCAGACACGGCCAAAGAGCTTCTTAATAGCTCGGCTTTCGCTGACCGACCTATCAAAGAGTCGGCGTACGAGCTCTTGTTCCACAAAGCAATGGGTTTTGCGCCATTCGGGGAGTACTGGAGAGGCTTGAGGAGAATCTCTTCCACCCACTTGTTCAGCCCGAAGAGGATCACATATTTCGGAGGGTTTAGGGAGGAAATCGGCCGAAAAATGGTGGAGGAAATGAGGGTTTTGATGTTGAAGAACGATGAGGTTGAGGTTCGGAAGGTGTTGCACTTTGGTTCCTTAAACAATGTGATGATGAGTGTGTTTGGGAGGAGCTATGAGTTTGGAGAAGTGGGTGAGGGTCGTGTTCTTGAGGAGTTGGTGAGTGAAGGGTATGAGTTGCTAGGGCTTTTCAATTGGAGTGACCACTTTCCTCTTTTCAGTTTGTTGGACTTGCAAGGTGTGAGGAAGAGGTGCACGAAATTGGTGGGAAAAGTGAATGACTTTGTTGGGAGAATCATAAAGGAACATAGGGTGAAGAGGACTGAAAGTAATGGAGTTTTGGGTGGTGCTTCTGAAAGTACCGGGGATTTTGTTGATGTGCTTCTTGATTTGGAGAAGGAGAACAGACTCAGTGACTCTGATATGATTGCAGTTCTGTGGGTAAGTTAATCTGATCAGTTTTGAACTAATTAATTGTTTTTGCTTATTAACTAGGTTAAATTTGCTGTTTCATCATTTACTAGGATCTTAATGTTAATGAAATTAAGTATTTTTGCATAAAGCAATTAAGTATTTCATGTTAATAATATTCGTTGACACTACGTATTCCTATTATTTATTGCAATCAATTGTATATGCTTGTTATTGCTGTGGCACTTTTCTCTCAGTCTAAGATTTTCCAATAAAGCTAGATAGGTGTTACATATGTATATATATGATTCTCCATATGCTCTTGGTTTTTCTTTTGGAATGAGATATTTGAGCTTTCTGATGCTTAATCACCTTTGTTCAGTTGTACCGATTTATATAGCAAAATGAACTTCTGTTTGTTCAGAATATTACACTAATCGGATTTGCCTATTGTTCATGTTGAGGTTGTATCATTGTGAAACCTTTATATATGTTCAACCTAAAATTTGCATATTTTCAGGAGATGATCTTCAGAGGAACTGACACAGTGGCAATCCTACTGGAATGGATTCTTGCCCGGATGGTTCTCCACCCAGAAATCCAAGCCAAAGCTCAATCGGAGATCGACACCGCCATCGGCAGCCCTACTCGATCAGTAACTGATTCCGACCTTCCCAATCTCCCTTACCTCCGTGCCATAGTCAAAGAAACCCTAAGAATGCACCCACCAGGACCACTCCTCTCATGGGCTAGGCTCGCCATCCACGACACCCACATCGGCCACCACTTCGTTCCAGCCGGCACCACCGCCATGGTCAACATGTTCGCCATCACACACGACGAGGGCGTGTGGCCTCGGGCCAATGAGTTCAAACCAGAAAGGTTTATGAATGAAGACGATAGTGTTTCCATAATGGGGTCTGATCTGAGGTTGGCTCCTTTTGGATCTGGAAGAAGAGTGTGTCCTGGTAAAGCCTTGGGGTTGGCCTCAGTGGAGCTCTGGCTTGCTGTGCTGCTGCAAAGCTTCGAGTGGCTCCCATCTGATGATGGCGTGGACTTGTCTGAGAACCTGAAACTTTCTTTGGAGATGAAGAACTCTCTGGTCTGCAAGGCTGTTCCTAGGGTTGTGGTGGTCTGATTGAATTGTTAATGAAGTTGCTGCTTTGTGAGATCTGGTATGCTGCAGCTGGAAGTTTGAAGTTTTTTTTTTCCCTATTTCTATTTTCTTAAGCTTTTGGTAATTTGAAAAATGTACCTGTTTGGTTTTGGGATTGTTCTATATCTTTGTAGGGCATACGTTGTGGTAACAGTTTGTGTGTACTGGCTAGAATGTTAATTACTTGTAGACATGAAGCTTTTATCATCGATCATATATCAATATGCAATGCCAGTTTGTGATTTGTTTATCTCGACCTAGCTAGCGTGCAGAGATTAAACGTACTACACTTATATTTATAACCTAGTTTTTTCTGAAGAAATATATATAGCTAGCTGACCAAGAAATAATCTATTAAGTCCTTTCGTCGTTGTAGATACGCAGAAGAAGATTCAGCAGATATAGGCGAGGGGTTTCATAGAATTTTTTTTGCTTAGAAATAGGGTGTCAGGATTGATATATTTTTCATTTTATCTTATGACGTACGAGTCCAAGAAACTACTAAGTCTGGGTGACATATGTTTTAGTAGTATTTATAGTTTGTGCACGCAAGTTCAGTACTAAGAGCATCTCCAACAACTTTATCAAAAAAAATTTAAAATAAGGAAGCAAAAGCTAAAATCTTCAAAAAAATTATGTTCAAAATCCAACAGTTTCTCTATTTTGAGATTTCGTCATTTAATACAACAATAAAATATACTATATCGTCATTAATTATAACAAAAAAAATATTATATATTTTTCATTGTAGATACGCAAAAGAAGATTTAGCAGATATAGGCAAGGGGTTTCATGAATGTCAGGATTGATATATTTTTCCTTTTATCTTATGACGTACTAGTCCAAGAAACTAGCTACTAAGTCTGGGTGACATGTTTTAGTAGTATTTATAGTTTGTGCAATTCAATCAACATGCACGCAAGTTCAGTACTAAAAGTATCTTCAACAGCTTTTTCAAAATTTCTCTAAAATGGGGAAACAAAAACTAAAATCTCTAAAAAAATTATGCTCAAAATTCAATAGCTTCTCCCTTTTAGAGATTTTGTCATTTAATACAACAATAAAATATATTATATTATCATTAATTATAGCAAACAAAAATTATATATTTTTCATTGTAGATACACAGAAGAAGATTCAGTAGATATAGGCAAGGGCCGAGGGGTTTCATGAATGTCAGGATTGATATATTTTTCATTTTATCTTATGATGTACGAGTCCAAGAAACTACTAAGTATGGGTGGCATGTTTTAGTAGTATATATAGTTTGTGCAATTCAATCAACATGCACGCAAGTTCAGTACTAAGATGATATGCATGCATAATCTTCCCATTCAGTGGCATAGCTAGAATTTTCAGTTACGAGGGTCAAAACTAAAGCAGCTATGAGATTAATAAATAAGGGTTTTTTAAATAATACATCGTAAAATTATATTTTTAATTCGTGATTGATTTTCACTGCTCAAATGTAAAATCATTCTCAAATAATCAAATTAAGTTGTAGCGAATAGGTTCAGAATTTCTCTTATAAAAATGATTATGCATGTACATATAAAATAAATAGTTAGATCGATAACAACTAAACCTAATGTTTAACATTATAAGAAATACACCGTAACTATTACCGCTTATTATGATTAATAACATCATTGGCTAGTTGATTGGATTTACGATGAAAGAAGCTACTGAACAGTGGCGTAGCCAGATACCACAAGTAGAAGGGTCAAGAGTTTAAACAATAATACCTCACAAAATAAAAATATAATTTTTATTGAATAATATAAAAACTTATAAATCATTAGAATACTTTGAAAACAAAAGCTAAATAAAATAACAAATCTCCCTAAAGTAATTATAATTGTCCTCGACGATTGCTCATATTTTGAAATTTTAGAGGAGCTTCAGATGGAGTCGACTGTTCTGCTGCTTTTATCTTACGATACTTTTCAAATAAA
>NC_020495.1:7503348-7508126 GCF_000184155.1 Fragaria vesca subsp. vesca | reverse complement strand
AATTCATAATGATTTTTTAAAATCTAGTTGAATACACCCAGACTTTGATAGATTTTTAAAAGTCAGTATTGAATACACCTAGACTTTCAAATTCCATAGACTTCTTTAAAACTTCCACTAATTCCATATACAATACACCCCCCTAAGTTACCAAATATGCAGGTAAGTCATGTTGGGTTAGTCGGTTCCGGGTTAGTCGAATGGTATTTTTTTCTTTCTTTGAAGGGTATGTAAATTGATGATTAGAATTACCCATTTTAAAGTCTTCTACAGTTCTACTTACATTCGAATTGAAAATTATTCAAATTAGATATTGATTTATGATTACCATAATATCTATTGTGATGAGATCACTTGAGATTGCAAAGGCTACAATATCTTGCAGGAGAGGAATATATATAGCTAGGGATGGGTGCGACTGAGAAATGATCGAGAATCATCAGTAAAAGAATCGAAGGCCAAAAGCAGCTGCTGCTAGCTACTTGGTTCCAGGTTAGTCGGTTCTTACAGGTTTAGGGCATGCCCATTCCTGTCTTTATTTTGCTAAGCTTTGGTTTTTGGGTTTTTCCTTGAACCTTAGCTTTGGTTGCTTTTTGGTTGAACTCCATAGTAGTTTCGTTATAATTAGGTCGCTCTTGGGCTATCTAGCATGGTTTTTTCTATCGTTGCCCTTGCGGATAAGTCATATTGTAACTACTACTTTTTTCGTTGCAATATCAAACGCTTTACGTCCATGTTTACAAAAAAAAAAAAAAAAAAAAAAAAAAAAAAAAAAGTTAACCAAATATGCATGTAAGTTGACTAAAACGAGAATTAGGTAGTTCAGGTTGAACAATGTGTGTTTGGGAAAATTTCGACAATATTAAGCCTATACGAAAGGTAAAATGTATCTTATATTAAACTTTTGTGTTAAGGCTCATGCACACTAAGTTGAAGTTAACATGTATTACTCTTAAGACCCGTCGTTGTGGTCCAAATAATTTTTTGTTTTGGTGAATCACATACTGTATGCTTTAGAATTTGTGTCCTTATAATTGAGGCAACCATTGATCAATTTGCTATGAAACAGTCCATTTATGAACTTTATTCTTGCATGATGTGCGCATCTTATGATCTCCTGGCCTGCACGTATATAATAGCCTTTTGAATGTGAAGTAACAAGAGAAAATAATTAAGGCTGCTCATATATATCATTAGCATAGGTATGGAGTATATATGGGCAATTCATCGATCTGTATGATTAGCATCAACTGAGGCCTGGCTACTAGCTAGCGACCTGTATCAAATTAGTAAAATTAACAAAAGGAATAGACTTCATTCCCTGCTTTTGATTTGATCATTACATGTAATGCCAGAAACTTTAAATGATTTGGGAATAAGAACCTTATATCATGATAATAATGCATATATCATCATGATATCGACATGCATGGGTCGATCACTTCTTTTAGGACGATCCAAATTAATCCTTCTCAGGAATATATATGTCGATCAAGGAAGATGTGCCTGTGAAAAGCTTCGTTCCTTTTCTCCAGCTGATGAAAAGAAAGATGCAAAACAGATTTGAATATCCAATTAAACCAACACTATTGTATTTTGTCTACATGCATTTTTATCCACATATATAGATGCACCAAGTAGCTAGCAGCTGCTGCTTTTGGCCTTCGATTCTTTTACTGATGATTCTCATTTCTCAGTCGCAATCCCTAGCTATATATATTCCTCTCCTGCAAGCTATTATAGCCTTTGCAATCTCAAGTGATCTCATCACAATAGATATTATGGTAATCATAAATCAATATCTAATTTGAATAATTTTCAATTCGAATGTAAGTAGAACTGTAGAAGACTTTAAAATGGGTAATTCTAATCATCAATTTACATACCCTTCGAAGAAATTAAGAAAAAATATCATCAATTTATATCTCAAAAATACTTTTCTTAAAAAGATGATGTCCTCCCTGAAAGCTCACTCTACAAATACGGTGGCCGGATTTTATTGATCGCGATCGAATACTGTCAACAAATGGCATATACTATTTATCCGTACAGGTGTAGGGTGTGTGCATCATCTTCCACATAACAATGACATGATCAGGAATCCAGAAAGATGAAAAAGACTATGTATTCCTTGGTACGATGCATTAATATTATAACTACAATAATTTACCCAATTGGCATGCATGGGTCTCATAGTTCAAGTCATCGATCAACTCCTTATGTCCAGAAAATAAACCATACTATATATTTCATGCATGTACATGATCGACTCTATGCAGGCTCTAGATCGGGGCCATTGTGATCATGTTATGTAGGAAAATTTGTACTATTGGTCACAAAACTATCTACATATATATGATTATGATGAAGCATATATACCATATCGAAGATATTGAATTCAGAAAGTTTGTGAGGGATTATGATCCATTAGTAATTGGCATGGCATCTCTAGGTAGCTAGCTAGTATTATTCGAAGACTAATTCGTGGGTTACCGATCGAGGGAATTTAATTAGGTTCTGTGTTAGTGTTTAGTAAAAGAATTATTACTGGTCATCATCTGAAAGGAATCCTATCTTTCAGTTGATCATCAACTAATCATATCTTCAAATCGAAGCATTTGAATATCAATACTAAGTGTGAATGTTACGACTGTAGAGTAAGGACGGGGTAATCATCTGAATACTATTTTGAACAGCTAAAGAGAAACAGCTAGCTAGCCTCGTATATTTGATTAACATAATTTATTTAACACTACTCATCACAACCTTGAGAACTTTTATACATGGATGTATGTAGACCCAAAATGATCTTCATGCTTTGCCATGAGATCGAGTATTATGATTTTGGGTAGCCAAGTGTGTTCAATAAAAAACAGCAATTAACCTGCAGAGACTTTCATACTGTCTTGAAAACCCTAGCTAGGTTCGAAAGGCTAGAGAAGCCTGCATATTCGATTTGCATGCTTAATTAATTTACCAAGAGATCGAATACTATAATTTTGGGTAGCCAAGTGTTCAATAAAGAACTGCAACTAACCAAAGACTTGCATACGTACTGTCTTGAAAACCCTAGCAGCAAGGTTCGAAAGGCTAAATAAGAAGCATGCATATTCTCCATGCTTTGCCATGAGATCTAGTACTATGATTTTGGGTACCCAAGTACAGTGTTCAATAAAAAACAGCAAGTAACCAGAGATCGGACTTGCATACGTACTGTCTTGAAAACCCTAGCTAGCTAGGTTCGAAAGGCTAGAGAAGCATATATGCATATATATTCTCCATATTGCTTTGCCATGAGATCGAGTACTACTATGATTCTGGGTACCCAAGTGTTCAATAAAAAACAGCAAGTAATTAACCAGAGACTTGCATACTGTCTTGAAAACCCTAGCCAGGTTCGAAAGCTAGGCTGATTAAAGAAGCAAGCATATGAGCAAATCATTATATATCCACCACCGTAATCACAGAATCCATGTTAATTCTATCTAAAACGATATCATATATATATAGATTGTACTATATTTCAAGGGGTTGGTCCCAAGCTTATATAATTTTATGATCATGAGTAGTAGTGAAGTGCGGCAGGTGTATTGCGCGCATTGTTTATTGGGTTCACAATAATATGTTCTTGTTGGATGCTTCTCCAACATATGTTTTATTTTGTTAAACACGTGAAAAGCTAGCTCTCACCCTAACAAAGGGCCACTTGGTCCTTGATTATATATATACATAGTGCTTGATTAAGCCTTAATTAATTAATTACGATATAATTATTTGAGCACAGCCGTGGTGTCATTAGAACCATGGATCAAGTAATAGAGACCTGTCCTTGTGATCCCAGGGAGGAAGAAAACCAGACCCTCTGGGAGGGCACATGAATTCTTTAAGTCCAAAGTTGATTAATTTGCAGTGTCAAAGGTTTCATACTATGGATAATACATCAATATCAATTATATTGTATAGTCGATCCGTACGTAATTTTGGTTAATTATCGTATCCTTGTTTGTGCTTAATTATTTTTGTTAGTGTAAGATGGGATCCACTCATAGACATGCCTAATTATGTGCATCATTCTCTGTTCATCATTATCTTTCTGATAGATTATTATTTGATTTATGTGATCTCAATGATGATAATCATAATAATTATTGATGCATCATAATTGATTACAACTACGCTAGCTAGGTTGGAGATCGATTCTATCCCTAGGTAACCACCGAAAATACTTACTTCTTCAAACAAAAAGAAAATCGCCTCAAAGTGTGATACAAAATCATCGATCACTTCTTTTCTTTGTATTGACAGAACTGATGAAAGCTTTAGAGCTAGCAAAACCTTCTCTTTTTTTTTTTTGGTTACAAGTAGGGGTTAAGATTCCCAAAAACAAGATAACTAAGCAATAACAAGTCTTGGTAGTAAAATACCATTTTTGTCTTCTTGAAGCTGGCCATAATACAAAAAGGCGGATTCTAAAAAAAGATAGGTGTCCTTGTTCAAAGAGTGTTCATAATAAGCTAAGCCATCTGCTGACATATTGCATTCCCTGTAAATATCAACTAAAGAGTTTTGAACACGGTAAAACAAGATAACTAAGCAATAACAAGCACTACCAGAAGAAAGGCTTTAGCCGACGAAAATAAAAAAATCAGGCCGACGATTTTTTTTTTCGTCGGCTAATTTAAAATTTTCGTCGGTTATGGTCAACTTTAGCCGACGAAAGTAATATTTCATCGGCTGAATAATTTTTTTCGTCGGCTATAGTCTGTGAACTTTAGCCG
>NC_020495.1:7484890-7501945 GCF_000184155.1 Fragaria vesca subsp. vesca | reverse complement strand
AAAGTTGTTCGAAATGTTGAGACGAAGATTCTGTCAAATTTTGGTCGTGATTGGAGGTGGCCGAAAGTTTCTGCAGTTTTTTTTTCAAAACCCAGCAACTTTAGCCGACGATATTTAAACCTATATTCGTCGGCTATAGTATTTTTTAATTTTTTTTTATAAGGTTTAGCCGACGAATTATGACATGTTTCGTCGGCTATAGTTATTTTTTTAATTTTTTTATAAGGTTTAGCCGACGAAATATAGTATATTTCGTCGGCTATAGTTATTTTTTTAAATTTTTTATAAGGTTTAGCCGACGAAATCTAGTAAATTTCGTCGGCTATAGTTATTTTTTTAAATTTTTTATAAGGTTTAGCCGACGAAATATAGTAAATTTCGTCGGCTATAGTTATTTTTTAATTATTTATTACACACTTTAGCCGACGAATATATTAATTGTTTCGTCGGCTAAAGTATGGGAAAAAAACAGACGACAGGTTTTTCGTCGGCTAACTGTGGGACTATAGCCGACGAAAATAAAAATTTCGTCGGCTAAAGTCATCACCGATGACCTTTTCCCGACAACACTATAGCCGACGAGCCTTCGTCGGCTAAGATCTTAGCCGACGAATTAAGATAACAGGCCGACGAAAATTTTTCGTTGGCTAAAGTGCTTGTCCTGGTAGTGAAGTCTCCGTCTTAAAATACCATTATTGTTTTCTTGAAGCTACCCATAATACAAAAAGGCGGATTCTAAAAAAAATGTGTCTTTGTTCAAAGAGTGTTCATAATAAGTTAAGCCATCTACTGACATATTGCATTCCCTGTAAATATCAACCAAAGAGTTTTGAACACGGTAAGGAGGCCATGAAGAGGATGGGTATCATCCCACTCCCCTTTAACCATATTAACTACAAGAGCAGAATCAGATTCAACCAAAATATGGGTTACATTCTGCCCTGCCATTTTCAAACCAATGCAAAGAGCCCATAATTCAGCCACAAGAATATCTCCTACACCAAGATTGGCAGAAAAACCACAAACCCAATCTCCATCACTATTTCGAATCAATCCCCCAGCTGCTATAGAACCATTATGAGACAATCTTGAACCATCAATATTAAGCTTTAAAACATCACAAGGAGGAAGAGACCATTTTAATAGGACCTGATTTTGAGAATCAAATATACTGCAAGCCCAGTTGAGCCTGCTATAATGGGCCTGGAAATATGAATCCCGGGCCGGTAGTGATGGCCCAAACCTCCCCATTTCTGTTAAACCGTTCCCCACCGTTTTCGATCTTTCGGATCCCTAAACCCTTAACCCTCTCTCTCTCTCTGAAAATGCGTCGTGTACCGCCTCTGCAACTCCGGCGAGTCCTGCTCCGCCACCTCACAACCTCTTCACCTCCACCGCTCCAAACCCACATCCCAATCCCCTCAACCAAACCCACCCATTTCCACTACTCCCAACCCACCATAACCACCGCACCAACCCTTCACTTCCTCAATTCCTTCTCCTCCTTCTCGACCCGACCCGCGCATCCAAACCCGGCCCAACTAGCCCACTCTCTCTCCACCGAACTCCTCCGCGACCCCACCTCCGACGCCCCCTCCGTCGCCCGCCGCCTCCAGTCAACCTTCCCCCGCTTCACTCCGACCCCAACTCTAATCCAATCCGTGCTCAGCCTCTCCGCCGACGCCGACCGCCGCGCGATTCTAGGGTTCCTCACCTGGCTCATCTCCCGCGATAATCTCGACCACGGCGACGAGATCCTCTCCTTGTTCGTCGACCATTTCGGGGAGAGGAGGGACTTCAAGGCGGCGCATGACGCGATTCTCACCGGCCGGAAACTCGCCGGGCCCAAAACAGCCTCGTCGAATTTCGCCGGGATGATCAGAGCAGGCAGGATTCCGCAGGCGGTTGCGTTCTTTGATAAAATGGAGAAGGAGTATGGGATCCGATTGGAGCGAGAAACTGTCAAATTGGCGGCGGAGAAGGTTTGCGAGAATGCCTTTGCGGCCGAGAGAATGGTGAAGCGTTTAGCGAATGAGGTGCCGAGAAATGTGGAGACTTGGAATGTGGTGATTAGGTGTTTGTGTAAGATTAGGAAGACGCAGGATGCGTTGCGCCTGTTTCATAGGATGTGTGGTGAGAAGGGGCTTGCCACGCCGAATGAGAGTACTTATGTTGTGTTGATAAGGGGATTGTATAAGGGGGGTAGGATTGAGGAGGGAGATGCAATGTTGGAGAGGATGAAGAAAGCCGGGTTGAAGGTGGATAACAAGGTGTATTACCGGGTTTTGAAGACATTGTGTAGTGTGGGGAAGTTTGATCATGCAGTGAGTATGGTGAACAAGATGAAGGAGGATGGGTGTGAGCCTGGGGTCAAGGTTTATTTGCTGATGATGGACAAATTGGGAGGTGATTACCGGGTTGATAAAGCGGTTAAAGACAGTAAGCCGGGGCAGTTGAAGCTGCGGCCAAGGCTGCACAAGCTGCATGAGCCTTTTAAGAGGAGGGAGAAGCCTGTGAAGGTGAAGGAAACGATCAGTGAGAAGGTGCAAAGGAAGAGGAGACGTATTAAGCAAGTAAGGTTGCTGTTTGTGAAGAAGCCGATTAGAGGGCTGCATCGACCCTTCTGATCACAGATGTTGGAGTTTTGATCATGTTTCCAAAGGGATTTGTTTTCATCAAAGTTACTGTGTCGCTTTCTATACTGGTAGTATTGCACTCGGCAATAAAAGGTTTCTCCTGTGTTCTTTTTACTCTAGTAATTTCACATGCTTTACAAACTCAAGCTTTACTCTTCTTCTAAACTTATGTCACACTAATGAACACAGTGTAACTTGCATATGTGAGTATGTGACGTTGTAGTTCTCTTCTGCAATCTGCTTACTCTGCTAAAGCTGTGTTTCCAAACTACATATAGTGAAAATCGTAGTTAATGATTTGAGTTATGGCAGTAGCATTGGACTCTCTTTCGCTGCTTGTTCATGATAGTTAGGTTTCTGTGGTGGAGAATTATTTGTGTTAAGATGATAGTCAAGCTTTCGAATTCATGTAGTACATGCTCATAGATCTGAGTTCAGCAGTCGCTTCTATTTGAGGAAAAAAATACGAGTTGTTGTATCCAGGAATTGAGCCATGAACAGGGTACAGAAATTGACAAAACTGAAAGAACAGTTGAATTGGCAAGACAAACGGAATCAATATAGTTGGGTGTCATTTATCAATATGTTTCTGGGTCATGTGCAGGTTCTATCCATTGATATAGTTTTACAGACACAAGTGAATCCTAATCAAATACTAATCTACAGTCCCGATTAAGTAAGCCGCCGCTTTCCCAAGCTTATAGGCTTTCCTTCCAGAACCGAATTGATCTGTCAGTCCCACAGGAAACAAATGCCGCTTCAGTTGGTGAGTGCTCGAGCCAGCGGAAAGCACCATTATGATTGGAGGGCCACCTTGCTACTACTTCTGCTGTCAGAGCATCCCAGACAACAATCTGCAAGCACCCTAGATTTAGTAATTGAAATGTAGGCACCACTATTCCAGTTAGATAGATAAGAGTTAACAAACCTCATTGCTTGGTTCATCCATGGACAGTACAAATTCCTCGGTATCATTAAAAACAGCCTGCATAAGTGAAAAAACACTTATAAAACGAATACATAAACAGTTGTCACAGACTTGATAGTCTTTTGGATTCCCTGGAACCGGGGGGTCATGATAATGAGGAAGGATATTCAAGTGTAGTGGAATGCAAGGTTCATAATTGGTTGGATCGAGAAGAATTGTTTTTCAGGATTTGTACATACTTGAGAAGAGGACTTATTTAGCCTTCTCTGGTATATGAATGCATACTTAATCCTTTTCAGAAGAAAGGGGAGTGAGGAAGAATCGACATCAATATAAAGACTTGAGCACACTGCTCAACCTAAAAGTACTTGTATTATTTGTTTCTTAAAAAAATGAAAAATAAATCTCCAAAGGTCTGTCTGACATACCTGACATCTTAATTGAGTATGTGCAGCTCCTATATATTGTTTAACCAATTTTCCAGTGCCTACATCCCAAAGCTTCACAGTAGAATCCTTCCCAGACGAGAGAACAAACCTAGAAAGCCAGCATTTAAGTCATACCACGATAAGGTTCCAAGATCAAGATTTAGAAATTCAGAAGTGAATCAACTAATACAACAATATATTACTTCTTTCACACAAATATCCCCACTGTTCCAAGTCCTCCGCATATAGAACAACAAAATGCTGAAGGATACATGAATTCGTTGTCCATGTCACCCAACAATCATGAAACAACTTAAATGCGGAGACATCGATTCTCAGCAGACATCTCTCCGGGCATAGATACATTATATGATACATACCTTTCGTCCTTGGTAAAATTTGCACTGGTGGCCTCTGCTGTGCCATGTGCACCAACTATGGACCGTATGCAACTGGCAGTTACACCATCCCATAAGCGAATAGCACTATCTTTGGAAGCTGTAACATACACGCCACCGGTAGCTGAATACCTGATCTGATGAGCAAATATATATACTTTAATTGCTATTATGGAATAGAATCATTAAAGCAATACCTGATCCATACAGGAAAACAGATCATTAAAGCAATTAAAAGAGATAAGGTCAGCAATACCTGATTTATTGCTCCGTTAACATCAATTTCTGGGGCATTTGCAGATAGGTAACACTGGAAGCTATTGATATCATATAAGTGAGGAATTGGATGATCAGTCCCTGTGATTATTTGGACATGAACCTCATCAAAGTCCAATCGCTATATGATATCATCAGATAATACCAACTCATAGGCTGTTTTTTTTTTTTTTCATTGACAATTAAGACAGAAAAGCATATTACCAGCTAAAAGAAACTCTCCAGAAGGATGAAACGATACTGAACACACATTGTGTGTATCCTGTTCATGACAAGGGAAACTATGTTTTTTTAGTAACGTAGTTCTAAGTTCTAAACGATGGAGATAAATTCAAGAGTATCAGATGCAAGCAAACCTGGATAACTCTGAATGCCCTCTTTGCAGTCATTTTGGAATAATCAAAGAACCTGAAAGTAGCAAAAATAGTTGGCTAAGAGTGCATAATGAAATCTTGTTTGTTTACAGCTAATGTGATATTTTTTCAAGTGTTTTTGACAGGAGTGGAATGGCAAACTGGAAATAAGGGACAAAATTAGAGTACAAAAAACATGCTGTTCTACCATTGCAAGACCATAAAGTTTATTCATGAATAGATAATGGGGTATACAATATGGAATCAACCTCAACTTTATCTGAGAGAGAAGAAAAATCCATACTTTATTGTGTGATCTTTTGCCCCAGATATAAGTATAGAGCTCTGAGGATGGAAATCCAAATCATTTATGGGCTGCAGTTGCATTGAAATAACATTAGACAGTAGGGACATCCAGGAGTTAAGAATTAATACTATTAGTTGAAGGCTTATTTTTTGTTTAATGCTCCTACCCATAGTCATGGGCTCAATGCATACTCAACATAAGTACTCTTAAGCTTCTTTTTTTTAACAATGTTTGTGGGATGAAAGAAGAAATATTTCCACAGCGGCAAATATTAGAAGAAAGGTTGATTTACTTGTAAATGGTCATAGGGTTTAGGGTTGAATGTTTGTGGGATGAAAGAAGAAATATTTCCACAGCGGCAAATATTAGAAGAAAGGTTGATTTACTTGTAAATGGTCATAGAATGTACGTATGACAGGTCGCACAGGTCCATCTCTTGCCTCTGGAAGCATCATTTGCTTAACTTTTGCAACCTGAAACACAGAATATCACTATGATTTAGATCCAGCCCATGGTTGAAAAGAAAACCAAACTTAGAGCTAATAGAAGCATTACCTCAAATAGCTTTATTGACGTGTCTGAACTTCCAGTAGCGACAAACTTCCCATCAGGACTAAACCTTGCACATCTGGCAATATTCTAGAAAGTATAACCCATCAGTCAGAACCAATCTACATCATGCCCGAATTAATACAAATATATATGTAATGCAATGTCTCTATTTCCTATTTATGTATACCTTGTGCTCCGAAAGATGGCGTGTCTCATGCTTTGGGAAACTCTTTGACGAGCCTTTTGTTTCCTGGACAGCACTGTATTGACAACAGACAGATCAAGTTATGAGTTATTATGCTAACCATCTAATTAGCTATAAGATACAAGCACATCATAGATATAGCAAAATGCTTTGGAACCACTAACTCAATTGCTAGGATACTCATTCGGATAACGTAATTACCCAAAATCAACAGAGGCAGTGTGAAGAGCCGACGTTCCCGAAGGTATCAAGGTACCAAAATCATTAGCAAGAGAAGAAACCCCCCTTACCACCTCATCTTTCTCCACTGCAAGGCCCTGTTATCACCTTAGTACCGCCAATACTCTCTTTTTCGAGCACAACCAACTAAATGCAACACTCAAAATAAGCCTTGAAATGCAAACCAAACCTTAGCAACCAGCTGAACAAGCTTATTAGCCGGGACTTCAACATTCAGTGACGTCATTGTTGCTGAAGCAACAGCACTTGCAGCCTACGATGGGGTAAACAAAAAGTCCATAACATTCACAATCACATATTTTCTAATGGAAATTTCTTGACACTACTAAACCAATCTCAAAACAACTGAATATGCTACCACTCTTAACCAAAAACCCAAAAAGATTGAAACTTTGTGAGACCCAAATGCTTATGAGGCCTCAGCTGGGTCATGTTCACACCTTTGATTACTAATCCAAAACTGAACCATTGTCTTAAACCAGAAGAAGAAATCAAAGCAATGAAAAAGATGAGAACTTTGGTTACCTGGCGAAGATTATTGTCGCGAAGATAGGCGACAATGAGAGAATTGAGCTCTCTGTAGAGCTTGGCATCTTGAAGAGTCTGCTCTACGCCGCTCTCCATTTTTGTTTTCACTCTAAAACCCCTCTTCTGCCAAACCGTCTGCTTCTGCTTCCGAGAGTTCTAAATCCTTCCGCAGCGACGTGTCGTTTAGTCATGGTGTTGTACTTGATTCACACGACAATGTACACTTGAGAGAGAGAGAGAGAGAGAGAGAGAGAGAGAGAGCTTATTTTAAGGTCCTTCACATTTCACTAAATTGTCAATATACTCTTCTTGTGGACAAGTTCACAAGATTAATCCCTTCAAAATCCCCCCAAAAGTTTAACACGAAAAGACATATCTCGTATTCGAACGAATCTTAATACCGGGCTCTAATCCTACTCGAGTGTGTCAACCTTTTGTGCATCACACATAGTTGATACGTTTCTGAAACACACTCTTTATGTAGCGCAACGCCACTATACTATGAACAACAATCTTTTCAATTTTATAATCAGTTTTATGAAATGATGTAGGCATACAAAATGTTAAGTTGTTAGTACTTCTTCTAACTTCTTTTGCAGATAGTACAAGAACTTGCATCGTAGAATAACAATATATTCGTTGATATGTTTAGATCATTAGAAATAGCATAATATGTGTTTGGTACCTAGTCTAGTTGGTTAATCAACTCATCAATCACACTCATATATAGAATATTCACACCAACTAATTTAAGATCACTAGCTACTTCTATATGTGTGATATTATTTTCTTCTGGGTCTTAATGAAAAGAGTGCATGATTGTCCAAAGAATATAATACCAATTTGTGACTATAATTTGGTTGTTGGGAGCAAGATTTGGACAAAAACATCTCTTTCCCATTGCACAAGCTACCATTGAATTTGCTCTCCACCGACACTAAAGGATGCCTTGTGGCCCATACACTTTTGCTGTCTTGCTTCAACACCCATTTTATATCAAATCGCATTTTGTCTCCATGAAATATATACCATGTATTTGTAGCCATTTCCAATAACACCCCTCAATTAACATGTGTATTAGTTGCTCATAAACTATATCAACAACCCTAATAACACTGAATCCCAAGCGAGTGACTCGAACTATTATCTTCAAAACGTTAATCAAATGTGCTTAGATGGTCTATAGATCAGAATCGAAAACACATGCACCAACCGACCTACATTAGAGTTACCTAAGTTCTCTTTACAATTCAGTGTTCACCTCCACTTAAGGCCTTTTTTCGTATATATAAACATTTCACCCCGCACAAACAAAATTCTGGATCCGCCAGCCGAAATGCAATAAGGTAAAGAGTCCAAAAAAAAGAGACCTATTACAAGGGGGGTATATCTGAAAAAAAATAAAATCAGAGGGGTATATCTGTCAATAACAAGGGGGCTGTGTCACTAACAGCAGCAATAACTAAACTCCAGTAATGTATTAACTGGTAAACTGGATCACTAAACAGTGATTAGAGTGACCTTTAAAAGTCACTTGCCATGTGAAAAAGAAACCAGCCACGCCCAGTTGGCCATTTCCACATCTCTATCTCTCTCTGTCTCCCTCTCTCTCTCTCCATTTTTCTTGGCACCAGAGATCTTGAACTGCTTCAGAGCTCAAGCATCTATCACTGTTTGGACTAAATCTGCATCAAGGAAAATGGAGTCCCAGTGCCTCTCAGCCACTGGATCCATAGCTAAACTCAGCAGCTTCACCATTCTGCTCTTCTTTTTGGTTTCCTCCCTCACTTTCACTTCCACAGGTAACTACCCAGATTGAAGCTTTCTCTCCATGCTTCTAAATTTACTGTCTTGTTAGTTTTCTTCTAGTTTGGTTTTATGGGCTTTAGTTAATTGCTTCTTAATTTGTTTTCATAAATCAAAGTATTGATCTTTCTATCTTGTAGTGAAATTTGTTTCTAATTTTGGAAAGATTCAGTGGATTTCCCATTATAGGTGTTCCAAATTTGTTTCTATTTGGTAATAGTATAAATGCCTTTGAGACAATGAAGTGGAAGTAGTTGTCTTTGAATCAACAAGTACTTTGGTTTTCCGATGAAACTTTGTTTGATGTATTAATCATTGAATATAATGAAGTCAACGTGTTAGGAAATGTTGAGGATTGATGTTTGTTTTGATGGATGTTTGTGCAGAAGCTTATGATGCGCTTGATCCACTTGGGAACGTCACGATTAAATGGGATGTCATTAGTTGGACTCCTGATGGATACGTTGTAAGTATTTATGAGCTCCAGCTTTCCTTTTATGTTATATTTCTTGCCTTTATTAGATGCTTTCGAAGCAGGATTATGATTGAGTTAGACCTGATTGTACATTTTAGTTCCTTAGTTTTTGGTAATCTTAGAGCTTTCTTGAGATGAAATAAGCCTGTAGATAATTCATGTTCTCGGCTGGTGATTTGTGTTTACTTGTAACTGAATCCAGTAAAAGAGGAATTTAGAGTTATTTTCCTCTTGGTGTTGACTAATCACATCTGAAGTTCTGCTTCCCAAAGATTATTATACTTGATTTTCTGATATGAAATATATGGTTTGGATTGGCAGGCCGTTGTTACAATGTTCAACTTCCAGCAGTATCGTCATATACAAGCGCCAGGTTGGACGTTAGGATGGACATGGGCAAAGAAGGAAGTAATCTGGAGCATGGTGGGAGCTCAAACCACTGAGCAAGGAGACTGTTCAAGATACAAAGGCAACGTACCACATTGCTGTAAGAAGGATCCCACAGTCGTGGATTTGTTACCTGGAACTCCTTATAACCAGCAGATTGCAAATTGCTGCAAAGGAGGGGTTATGCAATCATGGATCCAAGATCCAGGGAATGCTGTAAGTTCATTCCAGGTCAGTGTGGGTGCTGCAGGAACCACTAACAAGACTGTTAGACTTCCTAAAAACTTCACATTGAAAGCACCAGGGCCTGGATATTCTTGTGGGCGAGCAGCGATTGTCAAGCCAACCAGATATCTAACAGCGGATAAAAGAAGATGGACCCAAGCCATGAGTAAGTTCCAGCGACCTAACTAATCATAAGTTCATAACTGATGAAGAGAGTATGGGCAATGAGATGACTAAGGTGGCATTTAGAGTAACCCGGATGTGCAAAACTCTATAGGTGTTAATTTAGACTGCAGTAACTAACTCCTAAATATGGTATCTGTTGACATTTCAGTACATATAGTTTTCGCATAGGGAAAATCTTGTGTAGTTTCAAGGTGCACTTTAGATATCGAAATGGTTCAATAAAGCTGCAAGTCAATTGTGTATGGCTTTATTTTTTATTTTTTTAATTATAGTGTGAAAAACCTAGTTTTCATGTTTTTATTTAACATTTCATCATCTCTTTGCAGTGACCTGGAATATTACTTGCACATACTCTCAATTCTTAGCTCAGAAGACACCTACTTGTTGTGTTTCTCTCTCATCCTTCTATAATGACACCATAGTAAACTGTCCGACTTGTGCATGTGGTTGTGAGAACAACAGTACAAATCCTGGGAGCTGCGTAGAGTAAGTTCTCTGACTCATGAATCGTTGTGTTTGTGTATCTAGCTTTTCTTTTCCCCCTCCATATTCTTCTATTGGGTATTGCATTACTTTATTAATGTTCACGAGCTAGATTTTGTAGTAATAGTAGATCCTACATCTTTCTTATGCTGGCACTTGTTTGCAGGCCAGACTCTCCATACTTAGCTTCAGCTGTAGCAGGTAATGGAAAATCTGCTAATTCTCCTTTGGTCCAGTGTACTAGCCATATGTGTCCAGTGAGAGTCCATTGGCATGTGAAGCTCAATTACAAGGAGTACTGGAGGGTGAAAGTCACAGTTACGAATTTCAATTACAGAATGAACTACACTCTCTGGAATCTTGTTGTTCAACATCCCAACTTCGATAATTTGACCAAGATTTTCAGCTTCAATTATAAGTCATTGACTCCTTATGCTGGCTTGAGTAAGTTTTTGGTGCCCTACTTCAATCGAAATTTTAGATTTTTGGAGTTGGCGGCTCTTTGTCAATTTCTGACTTGATATCTGGTGCAGTTTTAACTTTCTGACATAAATTTTGTCTATGTAAATTGTGATTGTGCAGATGATACTGCAATGCTCTGGGGAGTCAAGTTTTATAATGATTTGCTCATGCAAGCTGGTCCTCTTGGAAATGCACAGTCAGAGCTTCTATTTCGGAAAGATACGTCAACTTTTACTTTTGAAAAGGGATGGGCTTTCCCCCGAAGGGTTTATTTTAACGGTGATAACTGTGTCATGCCACCTCCAGATGCTTATCCGTGGTTACCAAATGCCAGTCCTAGACCAACCATTTCCCTACTTAGTCCGGTCATAACTATCGTGGCATCTTTGGTATTCTTATTGGCTTATGCATAGTGAGTGGGTAGACAAAGTAAGGTCTGTTACGTCGAAAGAATTGTAGTATTTCCATCAAGTTCAGTCTGCATTAAAGCTTATGGAAATCCGGTTGATGTGGTCAAATGTGTTGGTGCTGTGACCTCTACAATACAAGTGGTTCAGCTGCACTCCAGTTTAATGGTGGCTACAATATTCTGCCTGAAAATCTGTTACACGTATAAACAATTTATTCTTACTGCTGTTTTTTTGTTTAAATTCAGCTGTTGTATGAATCCATAGTGAATATGTTCTCTTAGCATTACGAGATATTTCATGAAGAAATCAAAGCTCATGTATGATTTTTGTTCAGTGAACCAGTGTTGTATAACAGTGATTAATATTTATTTTCCTCGAGTTGAAAATACAGTTCTATATGTAGAAAATGAGCCGTTTGGTTTGCTTTGACAAAATTTCAGACATTTCTGAGAATTCAAATGTGGGTTACATTTTGACACAAGTTGACACAAGCATATTATCACATTGGATAAACCGACCAACCTTCTATACTAACCTCTTATCAGCAATGGCCTTTTAATATAGCAGTTTCTGTCCTCAGTAGAAATGTGATCAATATATACAAAACATTATCAGAAGCAAAGAGGCTGCCATTTTTAAGATTGAAACGGAATCTACATGACCGGAGTTTGGAAGAGAAGGGTAGGCGTCGGGAGGAGGTAGCCTGCATTCATCACCGTTGAAGTAAACCTTCCTAGGGAACGCCCACCCCTGCTTGAATGTGAAGGTGTTCTTGTCTTTCTGCATAAGCACCTCAGACTGCACATTTCCTAAAGGCCCGGCTTCCATCAACAAGTCATTGTAAAACTTCATGCCATAGAACATTCCAGTGTCATCTGCACATAGCAAGCAACAACTTTAACATGTTAGTATCAGACTCAAGCTGATTCGATAAGCATTGTGTAACTGCACAAAAGGAACTTACTGATGGACTGGTAAGCAACAAGGGGCTTGTAATCAAAGCTAAAGACTTGAGTGATGTTATTGAGATTAGGGTGCTGTGCAACGAGTGTCCACTCGGTGTAGTTGAGCCGGTAGTTGAAATTCGTGACAGAAATCTTGACGCGCCAATAGTCCTTGTAATTTTGCTTCACATGCCAGTGCACTCGGATCGGGCACATATGGTGTGTGCACTGCAACAATGGTGTGTTATCCTTTCTCGGTGTGTTGATTCCTGCCTTTTGTAGTAGTTTTGAGTCTCCCCTGTAGCCAGAATTGCATTATGTTCAGGTGTGTGAATATGTTGGCCTATTCTATGTGGATAGGTTTGTGGAGGCTTACTTGATGCAATCTTTCTTATTGTGACAACCACAAGAGCAAGATGGGCATGGAACTACGGTTTCATTGTAGAAAGATGAAAACGAAACGCAGCAGCTGGGGTTCTTGGAGGCAAGTAACTGTGAATAGGTACATGTCACATTCCATGTCACTGTAACACAAAGATGATTAGAATGATATGTTTGGAGACATTTGTTTACATTTTCAAAGATCTTAGACTTAGAGAGCAAGATTATCTTACTAAGTGCTTGAGTCTTTCGCCTACGATCAGCTGTGAGGAAGACAGTGGATGGCACAACCTTTGCAGGGCCGCAAGTGTACCCTGGTCCCGGACCAAGCAAGGTGAAGTTCTTGGGAAGCTTGACTGTTTTATTTGAAGTTCCGCCTTGCCCGACGCTCACCTGGAAGGCCGACACTGAAGCTGAAGGGTCCTGTCCCCAAGATGCCATGACACCACCTTTGCAGCAGTTGCTGAACTGTTGGTTGAAAGGAACTCCGGGTAGCAAGTCAACAACTGTTGGAGTTTTCTTGCAACAATGTGGCGTGTTTCCTTTGAATTTGGAACAGTCTCCTTGCTCTGTCGTCTGAGCTCCCACCATGGTCCAGATTACTTCTTTCTTCGCCCATGTCCATCCTAGTGTCCAGCCGGGGTTCGCGATTTGCCGGTACATTTGGAAGTTGTTCATGGTGACTGCAGCCTAGTATAATTCATATGATCATTGGAAAGATGATCTTTGTGTGAAAATGAATGAACAGACACAAAATGATCCACAATGATAACTTACAACATAACCATCTGGTGTCCAAGACATGACATCCCATTTGATCGTTATGTTTCCGGTTGGATCCAACGGGTCATATGCCGCTACAGAAATCACAAAAAATTGGAAGCAAGCAAAGCAAGTTAGTAACAGAATGAAAATGTACTTTTGATTTGTATTTATTATCAAAAATTTACCTGTAGGTGATACTAGCACACAAAATAACATGGCCAAGAATGTGATCTTCAGCCAAGAACAACATGTTACCACCTCAAGATGGATTCTGTGAGCTGGATCAGCCTGGTTATGGAGTTCCATGCTGAAGCAGGTTTCACTGGATCAGAAACTCTCCGGCCGGCGAGTACTTAAAAAGGAAAAGAAGAGGGAGAAGAGATATAGAGTGGAAGTGAATGTCTGGATGTCTCACCTACTGGTTGTTAGGTACCATTTATGTGATATTTCATCTTATTTGATATTTTCATACCCTCCTTTTTCTCTATGTCTCACTTTCACATGGTACCTTATTTAAATTCAATTAGTAATATATATGGAAATGGTGCATATGTTTGTGTTTCTGTATCTTGAAGCAAGTTTTGGTGTCGACGATCAATGATGTAAAAGCTGGCGGGAGATCACTGGAGGGTCTGAAGACAACGGCCCAACAACGGACACAGCCTTCACACTGTTAAGACTTGGGACTCCTATACTGGACTGCTTCAAGTACAAGTTTTATTCCTTATAGCCTGAAATTTGAGTTGTATTGAACAAGTGACTTATAAAGAAAGCTAATAACATTGCCATGTGTCCACTGTATTCAGATTTGGCACACTTGTTACTCGTTCTGTGCATCGAGGTGTTTGAGACATTCATATTAGATATGTAATGTGTTCGACGAATTATTTCAAAGAAAGTAAAACAAAAGTAACGCACTTGCGTTGTAAGAAACTCCGAGAAAAACACGTTCAAAAACAACCACAAGATGACAATGGGGTTACAAATGAGATACTTATAATTGACCACTTCACCATAATTGATCTCATCTTCAAGTCTGCAAAGCTTCCTCTCGTCCTGGCTTGCAGGATCATACGCATACAGAAGATTCTCACCTGCAGTGTCCCTTTTCGCCCACAGAAACTGATCATTCCAAACTCCA
Source organism: Fragaria vesca subsp. vesca (assembly GCF_000184155.1). Taxonomy (NCBI): domain Eukaryota; kingdom Viridiplantae; phylum Streptophyta; class Magnoliopsida; order Rosales; family Rosaceae; genus Fragaria; species Fragaria vesca. The sequence goes on along the minus strand of NC_020495.1, from coordinate 7,487,429 downwards.
AAGAGAATCCCATTCCAAAGAACCAATACTTACCTGGCATGATAGTATATAGTTTCGTCTACTTGCCATTAGATCCATCATCACCTGCAAATTGTTCTGTCATCCCCCAAATATCACTCGTGCGCGGCCCCTTCCACTACGGCCTGCTCTATGTTACTAACCCTAACGAATTCCTCCATGAATACAGTCGAAACACATTACCATTGAATTCTGAAGGCAGTGTTATCTTCTGGATTTCCTCATCATGCAAATTGAACGAGAGAATATCATAATCACCTGCTACACGACTATTAGTACCAAGGACATGTCTTCTTGCCAACCAATACACCACTCCAGTTGAAGTAACAGAAGACTGCCAATAAAACTTGTAATCATCAAAAGGGAAACAAGCCTCAACTTCTCTCCATGAATTTTCGCTTTTAGTGAAGACTTGTGTTAGATATGTAAACCCTCCATTATAACCAGTCCGATCCTTGCTTCGTGAAATCATCAATATCTTGTAGTACGTCATTGGTGTTAATGAATCCAAACCCTACAATTTTTGAGAAAGTATCTTCCCCATCTAAAGACAAAGGTTCAGGAAGAAGCCTATGTTGTCCTGTTGTTGGGTTCCATACGATGTTCTCCGACGTCGGAAGTCCTTTGAGACAATAATGAAGGCAGACTAAACCGTTGCTAGATCTTAAAGGGCTGGTATTGTTACTGGAATCAAGGCATGCCTGATGCCTTTTATATAAGTGCGGTTATTGGGACCTCCAGATTTGCTCAGTGTACCTTCAGATGTTTTGACTTATTGAATTACAAATATAACCTCATACAAAATGACAATAATAGACATTGAATTTCACAAAAAAAAAAAATTAAGATTAGTATTCTTCCTTCTTTTTTTTTTTTTTCTTCAAGTTAACGATACAAAATGTGAAGAGTCTAGAAACCCTAAACCTAAGTGCAACCGTTGCTCAATCGCAAAGAACTACTACACCAAATGGAAGAATCTCCATTGATGAAGATGCAATTGGCCTTCTTAGGGTTTTCTTCTAGGTCAAAGGTTTTTGAGTTTTTAACTTTTTTTGGGAACATTAATCTGAATAGGTCATCGCCATTCTATAAGAGAAAGAGTTTGCAGCCCTTCCCTAGAGCTGTCAACACTGCTGGTATTGACAAGTACAACAAACTGCTTGCTTTCCAACAGACCCCTGTGTACCCCGGTTGTCAGAAGACTGTTCTTGAAAGTGTGATGGACGTAATGAAGATTAAAGTTGAGACAAAATCGACTGTGAAAGCTGTTAATGATTATCTACAGTACACTGCTTCGATGCTGCATCACGGTCATCGTCTTCCTACCACTCATCATAAGGTCCGATGTATCCTGAAAGATCTTGGGCTTTCCTACATCAAGATCCATGCATGCAGATATGACTGCGTTCTCTTTTGGGGTAAAGATCCAGAAGGGAATGACCTTGGTGGCCTTGACGCATGTCCGGTATGTCACACTGACAGATATAAGCTGACTCCTGCAGGCAACAGGAAACCTGTAAAAGTACTTCAGTATTTCCCTTTGAGGGATAGGTTGGAGCGGTTATACATGTCTTCACACACGGCCGAAGCTATGAGATGGCACGTTAATAGGGAATTGCATGACGAAAATATCCTTATACACCCTGCTGACGGGGAGGCTTGGAAGCATATAGACAGGGAGTTTCCTCATTTTGCGTCAGAGGTCCGGAATGTGAGGCTCGGGCTCTCATCCGACGGGTTCAACCCTTTTGGCAACATGAGTCTTCAATACAGTGTATGGCCGGTGATTTTGGTACCGTACAACCTTCCCCCATGGATGTGCATGAAGAAGGAATACAATATGTTGAGTTTGTTGATTCCGGGGCCCGGTTATCCAGGGAAGTGTCTCGATGTGTATTTGAGACCTTTGATTGAAGAGCTTAAATTTTTGTGAGACGTTGGTCATCCCACTTATGACAAGTACACGCACGACATGTTCCAAATGCATATCATGGTTGTTGGTACCATCAGTGATTTTCCTGCCCGTGGGATGTTGTCGGGCAACGTTGTTAGGGGATACAAGGCTTGTCCAGAGTGCCTTAGCGACGAGGGGAGCAGCAGTCATTGCAACAGATATGCAGATTTGGTCACCGTGCTTTCCTTCCATATAATCACGAATGGCGGTTCGATGAAAAGGCATTTGATGGGACCGTAGAACACGGTGTGCCTCCCAGAAGATGGACGGGGGAAGAAATTTTAGCAGTGCTTAATGAGTACGATTTTGGGCAGCTCAGCAATCATCCCAACATTGTGACGGCAATACCTGAAAGACCCGACAGGTACAAATTCTGGACACATAAGAGCATATTCTGGGAACTCCCATACTGGAGTAAGTTGTTGATCAGGCACTACCTAGATGTGATGCACATAGAAAATAATGTTTGCGACAATGTGGTGGGTACAGTGCTGAACTTGGAGGGGAAGACGAAAGACGGTCCTAAGGCACGCATTGATCTAAAAAAAAATAGCAATTAAAGAAGAA
>NC_020495.1:7483103-7484202 GCF_000184155.1 Fragaria vesca subsp. vesca | reverse complement strand
ATCATTTATATCATGTGTAAATTTGAGATGATATTTCCTCCAAATTTTTTTGACATCATGCATCACCTGATGATCCATTTTCCCGAGCAATTGTTGCTTACCGGTCCAGTACACTACACTTGGATGTATCCCATGGAAAGGTACGTTTTTTACACCTGAATTCCTCAATATATATACATGTTCAATAATCATAACATTTTGCAACTTGATTTCCAGGCAACTTGGAGACTACAAAGATTATGTGGCTAATAAATCCGCGCCTGAAGGATGTATAGCTGAAGTATATATTGCGCACGAGTGCGTCACCTACATGAAGTTGTATTTAGGAGCGTTGAAGGAAACTCCGCAAACCATGCCGGTAGATGTACCGAAGTTCAATCTTTCCATAGTCTCCAATGATGTTGAAGTGTATGGAATTTTGCCAGACTCCTACAAGTTGCAACCACATGAGCTAGTCATTGCCCACTGGTGGATATTAATTAACTGTCCAAAAGTTGAATACTGGAAAGACATCCATCTATATTGTCTAGACATTCAAGGTGATCTCGAGTACCACAACAGGGAGTTCGCAGATTATTTTGGCGGCTGGGTACGTAATTTAATTTTTCTGTACGTGTTTATGTTTATTGCATAATTATCCATATTTACAGTTGAATGGTTGGTTGCAGATGAACCATATTCAATTTGATGGTCACCCAAATTGGTCGCACGAACTAAGACTTCTAGCGATGAAGCCGATAATGTCAAGAGTTTATCTGATGTGCAAGGTGAATGGTGTGCAATTTATATGCGAACAAAGAGACAGCAGAAGAAGAACACAGAATTCTGGGGTCATGGCACATGGTGGGCGGAATGGAGTTGACTATTACGGTGTTCTCCATTCAGTGGTGGAACTCGTTTATGGGCAAGGCATGACAGTGCACCTCTTCAAGTGTAGATGGTTTGATACTAGGCCGCAGAGCATGAAGACCGATCAGTACGAAATATTATCGGTGAACACTGCTACAAGTTCTTACGAAAATGACCCGTTCGTTTTTGCCACATCGGTAAAACAAGTGTTTTATCTTGATGACCTTGCTAAGGGTGACGCGTGGAAAGT
>NC_020495.1:7477991-7479239 GCF_000184155.1 Fragaria vesca subsp. vesca | reverse complement strand
AGCGGCTATTTTAGATCGAAGAAGAGTTCGAAGGGCCAAAGGTCCGAATCGTCTGAGGGAACCTCTAGCAACCCCCAAACGACGTTTCAGGGCCAGATGACAGCCAGACGTGCGAGCCTTCTGGAGACGGCGCAGAGGCAGCCGGAGGTGCCCCTTTCATCGAGGCAGGCGGCCGTCCCTCGTTCCTCGAGGCAGCTGTGGCCTCAGACCCAGACGGAGGTGTCTGCACCCCGTATGCCTGAGATACACCGGGCACCCACTCCAGGTCCTACTTCTTCGGATAGTGGGTCATCTGGGGTACAGATGCCGCCGCCTCATCTGTTCCTTCCGCGGATGATACCGGCCTTACCTGTAGTCGATGGCTCAGGGACTCCGATTTATCCACTGCCCCCGCCAGTGGCTCCATTAGCGGCGTACCGGTTCGTGCCTTTTGATACGCCTCTTATTTCCGCGAGGGTATCATCATCGGCGACAGAGACGGAATCCGTTGCGTCCGCCGCGAGCGCATCAGGTAATCAGTGATGCATGATTACTTTTCTTATAATTAATAATAAAGGGTCTCCGATTTTAATAAACAATTTGGTTTATCATGTGATAGACACCGTCGGAGCGAAGCCGACAAAGAAGAAGAGAGGCCCCGTCACAGGGAAGGCTCTCGAGAAGATCGTGGGTACCGTGGGGAGGATCCTCATCAATACTGACGGGGATGGCCACATAGTATCGGGCGGGAAGTCGAGGACGTACTCCGGCCGCGTGGGAGCGCTCATTAGGGATAGAGTCCCTATGTTGTGGTCAGACTGGAGCGAGGTCCCGCAGGAGGTTAAGGACATGGTCCACAACGCGATGTCGGTGAGTTTACAAAATAATATTATGTATTACATTGTTGATTTCTCGAAAAACTAAACCAATAAACGGTTAAATGTAGGTGTGGTTTGAGGCTCCCGAGCACCTGAAGGACAGCTGGGCCGACGTTGTGCATGGGGGAAGGTACGTTGGGAAGTTAATGAAAAACAAAATTGTATGTGATATTAATAATATTTCTAATATTTTTGTTGTATCTGTAGGTACAAGGAGTGGAAGAACGAGTTGCGGACCCACTGGACTACGCACGGGAACGCACGTTCTGGTACCTCTGCTGAGTTCCAGTACAGGGAGTACGAGTGGCGTTGGCTTCTGACATCAGAATTCAACAACCCTCGTAAACAGGTATTTAAAAAAATTAATTATTTAATTTGTCATTAAGTACGT
>NC_020495.1:7467569-7476992 GCF_000184155.1 Fragaria vesca subsp. vesca | reverse complement strand
ACTATATATATATATATATATATATATATATATATATATTTCTTCAACTAAGAATTGCATCACATTTCTTCCATGGGACGCATGGATATATATAGTGATCCTACTTGCATATTGTACAGACTAGATTACAGTAAGACTAGCAATACGAAAACCAAAAGGGTAGCCAATATTGTAGAAGATAATGTAAAAATTGGATATGAATTATGAAAAGCAGAGTTGGGTAGATATGGGTATAGATCAGGAAGGGGCATCAAGCACTCATCACCATTGAAGTAAACCCTGAGAGGAAATGCCCAGCCTTGATCCAATGTGAATGTGTTCTTGTCCTTCTTAAGAATCAACTCTGTATAGATATATCCTTTAGGCCCAGCTTCCCTTATTAGGTCATTCACAGTTTTTATGCCATAAAACATACCAGTGTCATCTGCAGGTTCAAACACAATAAAAAGATGTTTAAGAAAGAGATAGGAATTACATGTACTATATCATTTAGCAGGTTATGATTAAATTGTAGACTTACTTGTGGGGTTGTATTGGATAAGTGGTTTATAAAGAAAGCTAGAAATATTAGCTAGTTTGTTGAGATTTGGGTGCTGAGCAACTAGTGTCCATTGTGTGTAATTCATGAGGAAGTTAAAGTTGGTGATGGTAATTCTCACACGCCAATACTCTCTGTAGCTAGCTTTCACATGCCAATGAACTCGGATCGGGCACTTGTGTTCTGTGCATTGTAACAGTTGTGGTGCATTTTCCTTGGCTGAGGTTTTCGATTGTAGCAGACTTGAATCCCTAAGGTCATTCCTGCATAAGTGCCTGTTATTAGTTCAATATTAGATAAGAAGGGAATATACGATGTTCGATGAATTGCCTCAAAGAGAATGTAGCGCTGCTTACACGCATTTATTTGCATCCTTACAACCACAAGCACAAGATGGACATGGAGTGATCAAGGGGCTGTAGAAGGAAGACATGGACACACAACAGGTCGGGTTCTTAGAGGCAATCAATTGTGAGTAAGTGCATGTCAAACTCCATGTCACTGCCAAAATTGTAGACAGAAAGAATTTTACAAGTTCCCATTTTAAAGTGATATGAAAATTAAACAGGGAAGTAGTAGTATTAGTGTACTTACTCATTGCTCTAGTTTTACTCCGGTGGTCAGATGACAAGGTAACCGAGGATGGCACAATGTTGGCGGCACTACAAGTATAGCCTGATCCAGGACCAAGCAAAAAGAATTTCTTCGGAGGCCTTACGGTTTTATTTGAAGTGCCTGCAAGGCCAACACTCATCTGAAATGCTGAGACTGCACTAGAAGGGTCTTGTCCCAATGATGTCAAAACACCACCCTTGCAGCAATTGGTGAACTGTTGGTTGTAAGGAACTCCGGGAAGTAAGTCAATAACTGTTGGAGTTTTCTCACAACAAAGTGGGGTGTTCCCTTTGAATTTCGAACAGTCCCCTTGATCGGCGACTTTAGCTCCCACCATGGACCAGATCACTTCCTTCTTTGCCCATGTCCATCCTAAGCTCCATCCGGGGCTTGTGATGTGCCGGTACATTTGGTTGTTGCTTATTGACACTGCTGCCTGAGTTTGAGTAATCACATATGCACGGTAAGTTAGCTAGCATGCGTTTACTCTCATTCGATTTACCTTGTTTAGTTTCAAGTTTGGCATATGTTATGAAGTTAACTGATTAGCTCTAAACCGCTCACCACATAGCCATCAGGGGTCCAAGACAAAACATCCCACTTGATATTGATGCTTCCATTGGGATCAAAGGGATCATAAGCCACTAGACACACGATCAAGGCCAAGTTAGAATAAGCAATGAGCTAGGCAGGTTAAGGTATGATACTCCTACTTAAAGTACTATTTCTCATACAAAAGTTCACCTGCAGAAGAAAATATTGCCAAAATCATGATAGATGCAAATAATGTGCTTCTTTTAGACTTGGTAATCCCCATGGCTCTAGGTTTAAACTTTAGAGTTTAGTTTGTTGGGATCTTTCTGAACAAGTTCATATGTTTCTTTGGATATTTATAAGCGAGCTAGTTAGCAACTAGGCTCTGAACCAAAAAGTACTAATTTGTTGTTAGAGTTTGTTATTGGGTAGTTAGTTAGACTGTAGTTTTCCAATTGTCATACATATACATACGTGTTAATATTCTTGCGTAATGCAGCATGTCATAATGTATTCTAAACCGGTTTAATTCCAAGAAGGGAGCTGCAGACTATGTCAACATCTTCCACTGGAATTCAATAGTGAGGGGAGAAGTTGATACTTGATAGAGCAGTCCTGCCGGCGGTTCTGTGCACAGAATTGGTGAACATAGAAGTGACCTCAAAGTTCCAGTGATTAGCCAATGAACCTGCAGATTGACTTTGCAGATTATACTTAAACTGGTTTGATGATAATCATCACAGTAGTCACTGTTGCTGGGTTGACATCTTCAGGGTTCCCTATTTATGTATTTGTTCTGACGCTTATCTATTAGTTTAGTTTTTTTTTTTTTTTTTTGTAGAGAAATGAATAATTCATTAATTAAGGGACATACCCAATTACAAAACCTGCAAATGCAAGGCTGAAAAACTACAAATAACAAAAAGAATATGTCTCCAACTCGATCAAAATAGAAAAAGTGAGAGGAAACATATATCTCACTAAACTATGAGCCGAAGACTCTACAATTGAAAATAAATATGCAACAAAACTAACAAATCTAACACATCCACCACACAAAATCACTAACATTGTCGTCGCTATCACCCCAGCAACCGAGAGGTGATGAGTAATAAATCGGAGCGTTGATGCCCGAGTAACTGATGTCAAACAAATCTCAATACACACATTATAAAGACACCCACAGCCCAGAGGAGAAGCTCCTCTCAAACAAACCTGTACATTCCACCATCAAAACCCAAGCCATGAAGGAGTTGAGACTGACGAGAAAGAACCGAGAACCAAACCGAAGAACAGAACCAAAACCAATAAAAATGGGGGGTGATGAGCCCACATGTAAGCACCCATAATCTAATAGGTAAGTGCTCAATTGCACACAAGCTTCTAAACACACACGCTTATCTATCAGTAGTTTAGGATACACTACTATATAACCGGCTGACCTGATGAAGCCGGCCGGCCAAAACCTACTATATATATGTTCATATGTTTAGAATTTCCAAATTAGCTTCCTTTCTCTCTGTTATGTTAATCGTGTATGTTCTTCTCATATGTCGTCACATCTTAACAACACACAAGTACGTGGAGGCTATACAATTACTTAGATAGTTCACCAAAACCTGAGTAACTATCTAAAACCACAGTCCTTACATTCTTATGAAACTAAAACCATATAGAGGCCGGCCTAACTGCATCACCTTTACATGGGAAAGCTTGGATAAACCATGCTCTTGTATGTTTTAGTGTTTTACTAGCTTGATCACAGAAAGGCTAACAGCATCAAAACCAAAATGTTAGCCAATGTAGAAGATGAAATTGGAATTGCATAATGATAGGCAAAATTAGGTAGATGAGGTATATATATATATATATATATATATATATATATATATATATATATATATCAGGAAGGGGTATCCTGCACTCATCACCATCGAAGTAAATTTTCTGAGGAAATGCCCAACCATGCTCCGATGTAAATGTCCTCTTGTCCTTTAAAAGAATCAACTCTGTATAGGTATCCATGAGACCCTGCTTCCATTAGTGGATCATTAACGTATTTTGTGCCATAAAACATGCCTGTATCATCTGCATATATAAATAGATTAGGCTGCTGGTTGAGGAGTAATGAAGAAAAGCAATACAGCATAGTTAGGCGTACTTATTGAGCCGTAGTTGTTGAGTGGTTTATAGAGAAAACCAGAAACAATTGCAAGTTTGTTTAGATTTGGGTGCTGAGCAACAAGTGTTCAATATGAGTTACGTAGTTCATCTGGTAGTTAAAATTGGTGATGGTGATCTTCGCGCGCCAATACTCTCGGTAGTTAGCCTTGACATGCCAATGAACTCGAATTGGGCACGTGTTCTGTGCATTGCAACATTGATTGTGATGTTACTGCTATAATCCCTGGAGCTGTGGTTTTCAAGTTTACCACGCTCGAATCCTTAAGGTCATTGTTACTGCATTACGTTCAATTCTTTTCAATATTAGTGTTTATGAAGTGTTCAAAGAATTGTTTCAAAGAACTTCAAAGAATTAGAGCTGTTAATCTTTATTTTGGGAAAACTGGATAAGCAACTTGTTCGTGTCAGAATTTGGATGAAATACAATGCAACTTTTTAACCTTATACACGTAAGACGCGTTGAAAAGTCAATGAACCAATACGGACTCTCACCTTTCAACGCTATGAGAAACCCAACATCAAGTAAAACACCCACTCATGGTCAAGTAATCGACCTTGAAGGCAAAAGTCGTATACGTGACTTCCTCGACTTTCAACCCACATTCCTAGAGCGCCAACACGCATTCCTCGATTGTCAACTCGTAGTCCTCGAGTGTTAATGGCCAAAGTCTGGAAGGACAGTCCCTCTAGCTCCATGCCTCTGAGACTACCAATGTCGTAACAACTTGATGGACTTCCATGAGACAACTTGAGTGACTATAAAATATCAAGAGTAATATTAATATATATAGGTACATAAATATACTTACATTAAGAGACTAGCTTCACTTACCCATGTAGGTGTCCAGAGCCCATGGCTGGTCTTGTCATGAACAGTATCACAAGATGGGTTAATTAGAAGGTTAAGGCAACACCATGCTCAAAGGTACATGTGTAAGAAAAACAATGATAGCATCATGCTAAAGAGTGTTGGCACGTCCAAAAGCAGTGGCATGAGCATGCCTTAGAAACAAGGGCCATGCTTCACTCAAGAACCCACAACCACTCTGAAACTCTATAAAAAGGGAAACCCTCCTCATTCACAAAGGGGACGGACTCTCATTCTCCAAAAGGAAAAGCTCCACCACCCTTCCCTTCCCTCATATCATCATCAGAGGAAGAGTTCGGCAACCCATCAATGTTCAAGCTGGAAGTCATTCTCTAGCTAGACCTTATCAACAAATCCCGATCCAGTCCCTCAAGTTGTCCTCACCTTCCAGCAGAGTTGGCAGACCCCATGGTCAAGAGATGAAGGTTCACTCTTGAGCATCAATCCCACCAAGTTCCACATCGGATTTCAACGGATTCCTCTTTGACTTGTTGTCGACGAAATTTCGCATCAACACAACTTACACACAATTATTCACATCCTTACAACCGCAAGAACAACATGGACATGGAATGATGATGGGATTGTAAAAGGATGACATGGAGACACAACATTTTGGGTGCTACGAGGCCATGAATTGCGAGTAAGTGCAATAAGTCAAGCTCCATGACACTGCAGAAATTAAGAATAAAAAGAATTCTATACAACTAGCCTAAACATGCATATACGAGTTGTTCAAACTCATTGCTCGAGTAACACGACGACGATCAGGTGAGAATGAAACTGTGGATGATACAATGGTTGCAGCACTGCAAGTGTAGGGTCCAGGACCAAGCAAGAAAAAGCTCTTCGGAACCGTGACAGTTTTATTAGAAGTGCCTGAAAGGCCAACACTGACGAACTGACCTGAAATGCAGCAATTGTTGAACTGTTTGTTGTAAGGAACTCCGGGAAGCAAGTTAATAACTGTTGGAGTCTTCTTACGACAATGTGGGTTTGAATTCGGAACAGTCTCCTTGATCGGTGGTTGAGCTCCCACAATGGACCAGATCACTTCCTTCTTCGCCCATGTCCATCCTAAGCTCCATCCGGGGCTTGTGATCTGCAATTTGGCTGTCTAACTAGGACCTAAATCTTATCGATCATCTCCTCATGAAGGTGAAGCAGTTAAAATGTGAAGCCATCTGAAATGACTTGACCAACGTGAGTATAGACTCTGTATAAATCAGAAATAGGTAAAAACCATATCTACTGGCATTTTGGCTGCTCAAAGTTTATTAGCAAGTTAACGGGGTCAGCCAACTTCTTGCATATTCACAGAAAGCGGAAGCAAAGTTGATTGTTGCGTAACATACGAGATTACGAGTAGTGCTTTCAGTTTGGGTTACAAGGCCCAAGTCTGATCTTCTTTATAACCGAGTTCAACCTTGGATAAGACTGGGTTACTAGACCCATAACTGATTGGGCCACTTAAATTGGCCTTATCGACTTTTTCGTTAAAAGCTTATTTGAGAGAAAAGAAAAATATAAATACACAAAGCGGGACAAGTTAAACCTGCAAGGTTGAAGGCCTGAAGCCACTGCAAGTGGTTCTTATTTAGTTTGATGTGTTCTTTAACCTAGGTTCAAACCTCAAAATCGTCAAAGTGATCAAACATTGTGTTGTTATGCATAATTTGAGCACTTCATATGTTTCGACTTTTGAGTGATTAACTTCTAGGACTAAAAAGCCTTTAGGTACCTTAACAATGTTAAAAAAATAAAATAATAAATAAATAAATAAAAACCTTACAAGGTTGAAGACAGGTCTATTACCACGTTACTTTGATACTACGTTTACTTACTTGAAACATGAAAGAATGATTACGATGTAAAACTATTCATGCGTTTAGTAACAAGTAAATAGATCAGAGTTATGTAGTGTAGCAGTATTCATGCGTTTACTATCACAAAAAAAGATATTAGAATAAGTGTAGGTCGCATCTTATTATCATGAATCGATGTTTCAATAACCTTTAACTTAACCAATTAAGGACATGAGTTTATAAATAACTCTCGTACTAATTTTTTTCTTTTCTATTTTCAGCTGTCTCGGATTCATGTTCTATTTCATTCCAATTGTCGTCAATTCATGAGTTTTTTCATCATTCTAAGTAAATGTGCCCTCAAGTTTGAATCTATAAACTCTATATTCTAACACGACTTGATTATACGGTTTTGAATTCAGACACTAAATTAAGGTTCAAATGTCACATATTTTGACGTGACCCGAGTCCGACAGAACACGACCCACCCGCCTACGGACCAAGATTTAGTTCAACACTTCAATGGATGACCAACTGTAACGAGCAATCATGGAAATCATATCGTCTGCAAAGTAAAGATGGAGATGGAGATGGAGAGCCAATAAAAAATGCCAAAAAGAGGAATAGAATACTACAAAAATGGAAGATCTTTGGTGAAAATAATTGGGTTGTTTTAGACTTTAAGTTGGCATGCAGTGGAAACCAGTTGGCTAAAATCCCTTGTCGGTGATCTACTTCTCTCTTCCTATTTCTATATGCAGACGAAGCATATGACACAGTCTTCCTTTTCCTTCCTTGCCCCAAATTCAAATTTTGAAAAATAAACATGTTCTCTTCACGTTATGTAAAACCCAGCTCACTCACATTGCCAATCCCCAGATCTGAAATTTGAAGATTCTTCTTCCAATTATGCTGCTCTGTTGGGCATCGTAACGACAAGTCGTACAAGTTCTTTGAATAATCCTATAGTACACATAGTGGGTGTTGCGTTTCATTGTTGAAGAAGAGGAAAGATTTTGTTTAGATTTTGTGACCATGGGGAGGGAATAGAGTAGGGAGTTTGGTATGGGGTGTTACTCACTTGATATGTTGGCATGCATGCATTTGCTACTAGTTTACCACATCTATTATGTGTTTGGTATGTGGTCCCATTATTTGTGCCCCTCGCTAAAATTTTAGGGTTAGGAGACTTGTACTTTTACCCCATATCTACGGAACGAAATTGGTTTGACTTACGATCCAAAAAGTAAAACGATTACACATTAGTGTGATATCGCTCTAGTTTCACGTATATAGAATTAGATGATGAACATTGGTAGTTCACGTATTTATTTTCTTATTATCCATCCAGCAATCTAAGTAGTCAAAGTAAAGGGTACCAAACTTTTAGGTATTATTGCATATGAGCGTGGTGCAGTACCATTTAGTGGTGGTCTAAATAACAAATGTAGGTTTCGTTTGGTTCATGGAAAGTAATAATCATGAAAGGAAAATTGTTTATTTCTTATGTTTGTGAATGCTAAATGAAATAAAATACTTTTATGAAGGTTAGGAAAATGTGTGAGAATGTTGTTTCTCCAAAACTTATAGGAATCACTTTCCCATCTTCTTTTCTTGTATTTATTATTCACAATATATTATTTTATTATTTTAATTAACAATTTTCCGGATGATTTTCCTTGTGTTACCAAACATCGGAACGAGGAAATTTCATTTTCCTTCTCTTTCCATTCCCGTGGGAAAGACAAAGGAACTATTTTCCTTTTCGCAAACCAATCACATTAACTTAAGACATTTTCAAATGTTTATCAGATGAACCAATCACATTAACTTATATCATGATATAACGGTGATTCAAAACTAACATAATATTGTACGTGTCAACTGACTTGCACACGTATGAGTTGTCGAGTTAGTCAAATTGATTCCACCGTAGACTTGGGCCTAAAACAACCACATTTTACGTTTCAAGCCGGAAGCCACTTGCAACTTCCGGTCTCCTCGGCAGCTTAGTAAACTGTAAATTGTGATTGAAGTTACTGTTGGAGTCTAGCTAGTAAATGGAAGAAGACAAGTGTGGACCAATGAACATCGGCCCCAGTCAAAACCCAAAAACCAGATCTAACGGCAAAATTGTCGGTAGAGAAGAGACAGGTGTCGAGGCCCAACTGGGTTTGGAGTATTTTCGGGTTCAGATTCCATTAGTGGACAAAGGCCAGTACAATACGGTCCATATATAATTCATGGGAATCATGGGTTGTATACTTGTATTGAGAGAGAGAGACATTCCACATTACACACTAATTGACAGTGAAGGAAAAAATTAGGCATCAACTCGAAAGGCCACCAACGACTTTGAAGAGGTCGCCTCCTCCTTCCTTGTAGTTTGGTTTTATACCAAACAAAAATAGAGAAAATAATGCAATCTTGCCCACATTCAACTTCAATTTTGATTAAGAAAATGGAACCTTACCAACTATTTAATAAAAAGTATCTGAAATTTTTATTCGACAAAAGAAATTGTATTATACACAATTTAGATGTCGATATGGAAATGTATGCATTTCAGCATTTGTAATCAAATTTGTATGTGTCTTTGTTTTTGTATGTGAAATAGTATACAAAGAGACCAACACATGACTTATGTCTCTTTGCGATGTCTCAATGTCTTACTGAATTTTCGCAAAAATGTGCTTCGAAACTGTGTCACAATGTCAATATTTTTTTGTTATTTTCTTTTTTCTCTCCACTCTCTTAAATATCGTCTTAAATGCATATAAATCAATTTCCTTGTTTCATTTGATACATTATCTCTTGGCTCGTCTACACACTTGACCAAATCTATCCCTCTTTGCCCACAAATGCAAAAGTAACAATTT
>NC_020495.1:7451240-7467068 GCF_000184155.1 Fragaria vesca subsp. vesca | reverse complement strand
ACTTACTTATATATATATATATATATATATATATATATATATATATATATATATATATATATATAAAGCCCTAATTTAAGAAACTCCAATTTCAGTTCGGCACGTGACTCCCACTTTCGGCACGTGACACCCACACACGTCTCCCCACTTTTGAAGGTCTTCAAATACAGGAGCGCACACACAGCACAAGTCTCACCTCCAAACCAGAACTCCTCCTCTCTCTGAAACCCCAGAAATATCTCTGAATTGCAGCAGCCATGGCCGAGTACAGCAAGGTCGCCCCGACGCCGCTGCTGAAGGATGAGCTGGACATCGTGATCCCCACCATCCGAAACCTGGACTTCTTGGAAATGTGGAGGCCCTTCTTCCAGCAGTACCATCTCATCATCGTCCAGGACGGCGATCCCACCAAGATCATCAAGGTCCCCGAGGGCTTCGATTACGAGCTCTACAACCGTAACGACATCAACCGTATTCTCGGCCCCAAAGCCTCCTGCATCTCCTTCAAGGACTCCGCCTGCCGCTGCTTCGGCTACATGGTCTCCAAGAAGAAGTACATCTTCACCATCGACGACGATTGCTTCGTAAGTCTCTCCAGATCCGTGTTCGGTTTTTATTTGACTTCGATTTGACTCTTTCGCCCTTGTCAATTTAACTAATTTTGTTGACTGGATCTGACTCTATTAGCTTTGATCTGTCTTGCCCATATAGATGTTAATTGTGTTTTGATGTTGCTTTGTTCTTGTTTGATGAGGAAAAGGTTGTTTGTGTAATCATTGCGGTCAATGTGTGTTTCGATCTCATTGCAATGATAGCATGGTCCATATTATTTGTATTCCATGAGAGTGAAGCTTTTGCATGACTTGGTATGCTTAATGTTGAAGCATTAGATTCAACCAAACATACAGTGTTGACTACATTCGTAGATCTTCATCTATATCCTAAATTTGAGTGGCCGCTGCAACTTGAGTTGAACTGTGGGTGGAATTAGTGTTCTGATTTCGTTGGTATGTCTTCAAATTCTTTTGAAAATTGAGTATTTGACATGATGTTTGGTGTGACAATGCAGGTCGCTAAAGATCCTACTGGAAAAGAGATCAATGCACTAGAGCAGCACATCAAGAACCTTCTGTGCCCATCGACTCCGTTTTTCTTTAACACCTTGTACGACCCGTACCGTGAAGGTACAGATTTCGTTCGTGGTTACCCTTTTAGTCTTCGTGAAGGTGTGCCGACCGCTGTTTCTCACGGCCTCTGGCTCAATATTCCGGATTATGATGCACCCACCCAGCTTGTCAAGCCTCTTGAGAGGAACACAAGGTACATTGTTCTGCCACGGCCATACTTTTACAACTTGTAAATATTCTGTGGGTAACAGATTTGCTGATTGTTTGTGCCTGTGGTTTTGTAGGTTTGTGGATGCAGTCTTGACTATCCCCAAGGGAACTCTCTTTCCCATGTGTGGGATGAATTTGGCTTTCAACCGTGAGTTGATCGGCCCTGCTATGTACTTTGGACTCATGGGCGATGGTCAGCCAATTGGTCGCTACGACGATATGTGGGCTGGATGGTGCATGAAGGTATATCCCATAGATCTTTAGTTTCTGTCCTTTTTTTTTTTGTCTTTGGGTCATTACAGTTAATTGATTTTGCAATCAAATACCATCTCTTTAGTTTTGAATTACAGGTAATTGATTTTGCAATCAAAATACCATCTCTTTATCCCATATATCTTTAGTTTCTGTCTTTTCCTTTTTCTTTTTCTTTTTTTTTGCTTTGGGTCATTACAGTTAATTACAGTTAATTGATTTTGCAATCAAAATACCGTCTCTTTAGTTTTGAATTTCAGCACCTGACATTGATTGCATTGTTTGTTTTATAGGTCATTTGTGACCACTTGGGCCTAGGAGTGAAGACGGGACTGCCCTACATCTGGCATAGCAAAGCCAGCAACCCCTTTGTTAACCTTAAGAAGGAATACAAAGGAATCTACTGGCAGGAAGAGTTGATCCCATTTTTCCAATCTGCTACACTCCCCAAGGATTGCACCACTGTTCAGGCCTGCTACCTTGAACTCTCCAAGCAGGTGAAGGCGAAACTCGGTAAGGTTGATGACTACTTCATCAAGCTTGCAGATGCCATGGTCACGTGGATCGAAGCATGGGATGAGTTGAACCCGGCTGGAGGGAAAGCTGTTGAGCTCAATGGGCCTTCAAAATCTACAAAATAGATTTTCAATCCCCATTATCATCTGTTTTGATAGCCATAGGCTCGTTCGTGATCTGATCGACCATTTTGTCCACCAAGCTTTTGGTTTTGAGCTAGGAGTATTTACTTGGCAGGTTGGAAAAGATATCTTATATTTATCTCACTACTATATGAGCTTAGAACAATAAATCATGACGGATTATGTATTTTTATACTTTTAAAGCATTAGCTATTTATTCATTTGAACTGTGACTCAATTTTGTTGTTATGGTTGTAATAGCATAGTATTATGGGTTTGGTTTCTTCTAAATCTTAGCTTTTTCGTTTCATTCTCTGCCAACTTATATAGCATCTTTATTCGGTATCTCGTAGAAGAGATGCAACGGCTACAAAGCTACAAAGAAAAAGCTGAAGAGGCCAAAAGATGATATGGCGTCTTCAAGAGGTGTCAACTTCAAGTGACAAATTTGCTGCACAAAATGATGGTCTTTTCAAAGTTTGAATCCAACACTGGTTGAGATTACAATCTCCAGCTTTGTCGAAAATGACTGGAATTTGAACTTGAAATGATGCCGTGGGCCTTTTCAATCATACATTGCGGTTAAAAGCTCCTTTTGAAAAGCTTGTGTTGCCGGCAGAAAGATTCAATATGTAGAATTGGACTCTAGGATTTAAAGCTGCAGGCTTCTATTAATCTTTACTGAACTCAAATTACTCTCAGATTCAAGGCACTAGGATTTAAGTTCTTGCCCAAACCACATAAAGGAAGACTAAAAGAAGCAATGCAATCAAATGGAATTTGGTGGACGTATACAAGTATTTCTTGTAGCTCAAATGTCGCTCGGAGAATTCCCCTAATCCACCATCGAGTTCCATTTGAGCATAGACTGCATAGCACTGAGTTTCTACCAAGTTTCACTGATATACATTGGAAGTTTTTTCTACCCTCGAATGGAACTTGATGAGCTTATATTAGGAATTTATGAAGCTCAAATGACGCTCGGGTACTTCTCCTAGGCACGATTGGAACTCAATGACTTGTTTTAAGATAAAGAGTGAAGGTTCCTAAATTCCTCAATTATCAGAACAGAACCAAACAAATGGGGAGCCTGTTTGACTTCACATTGCAGATTCCTTCGTTGTCTTCACTCTTCACAGCAGTATAGATCCAAGCAAATCAGTATAATCACTATAATGAGGATGTTAAGTTGCTTATGATCTGATCTATCCCGCAAACACAAACGGAAGACATGACAATTTGCCTAATAGCAGCTAAATCTATTCTAATGAGATTAACTGGAGTTTAAATATTGCATGTAGCTGACAGAAAGAAGCAGCATGTCAGTAATTTGAGCATTTATGCATATTAATAGAACTACATTCACACGCACCCACCAATCCTTAACCCAATTATTGCCCTTTCTTAGTTGCATTATATGATAGATAGATTATTCATGCCCAGAACTTCCATACAAGAAAACCATACCAGATCTGAACATATCAACTGCACTAGAAGGCATATTCTACACCAGAAAGCATGTTCTATATTAATACCTATCTACTATTAAGCATGCATATATTTTCACATGGCCATTAGGTATTAACTGTGTGATGTATTGTATTCTTCAGTACCTTTGATATGGCAAATGTACACTTCTGATATGGACAGTAACAAACCTTGATTGTCATGTATGTGAAATATGGTAAACAAATCGAACTTGCTGGTTTATTCCATAAATGATGTTAGCTTGAATGCATTACTTATCATGAAATTTCATAAGAATGAAGAGAACAAAGAGAAACTAGCTAGGAGGTTAGAGAATCATTTATTTAAGTATACAAGCGAACACTTGCACTAGTATAAGGAGGATTCAATCTCTTAGATATGACTTCCTAACTATAGGTTGTTAAGCAGCAGGTTAGAATGGTATGCTAAAAGTTCCTTCCTGACCTCTGCAAGTGCTACTGTCATTGGAGATCCATGGTGGATTAGTTCCAAACTTTGACATACTTGGTCACTTGGATTACTCTCTACCTCAACACAGAAAGAATATCTTAGTGTGATATTAACAGATATGCAAAAGCTTTCAAACAGACATATCTACTGTTCAATCTGGCATATAAAAACAAATTTTTCGACATTATGTGGGGAACTCTAGGGATGTGACATAAGTGGCCAAGTGAAACAATGCACTTTGCCACTTTCACTTCAAAGTAAAAGCAAATACTGAGGATAGTGCTCGAGTCATCACAGTAAAATCAAATTTACTAATCCAATTACCTTATTTGCAGATCACTTTACATGATTCGGACTTTGGAGGCAGCAGAAAGCGTCATATTCCTGCTTCACCTGCAGGGAATGCCGTTGATCATCAACTCGTTGAAGCTCTGAGGAAAGTTGAAGCAAGTCAACAGTAGTCCCACCATCACATGATAGACGATATTTGGTGTTCAAAAACTGTGATCCTTGGAAAATCCCATTTGTTCCAAAATCATTAGCATCTCTTCCATTAGATATCGTCATGGGACCCCCCGAAGAAGGAAATTTATTTGACACCCCACTTGTGGAACCCTGAGAACAAAGTTTATCAGAAACTTGGCTGGGGTTGTAATGTGTTTGGCTGACTGGCATTACTGAGGGGTGAGCAATAGGAATTCCCGAAGCATAGCTTGTAGAGTTCTGTGATTGAGATGACAGAAAAGAGTGAGCACAACCGGACTCTGGAATGCGCGATAATTGTTGCACGGTTGTTGCTGTTGTGTGGAAATCATTGAAGCCTTCACTTCCTAATGCACCCTCATTATAAATAGAACGTGAACCAGAATTTAAGCTTCTCGTATCATGTGGATACTGACTACCAGTCTCACTGAGTATGCTTCCACTAGGAAGATTATTGGTGTCATCTACATGAGCTGGTGGACAATGTTTTCCAATATCATAAGAAAAGACTGGTTTCAAATGCAGTTGCCCATTTGTTTCAGGCACCCCTGACAAAGGCCTATGCTGAGTGCCACCTTCCACTTTTACACGCCTGCGCCAGTCACTTGTTCTGTAATTCTCAGCATCCAAAATGCTACTAGGGAGTATATCTTGGCAGACGAAAGACGCAGCTGTGAACATAGTCCCTGGAAAACTGCTGCCTGCACAGTGTGTAGACAGGTGAAAAGAGCAGTACAAGTACTAATGAT
The DNA here is from genome assembly GCF_000184155.1 of Fragaria vesca subsp. vesca. Lineage (NCBI taxonomy): Eukaryota > Viridiplantae > Streptophyta > Magnoliopsida > Rosales > Rosaceae > Fragaria > Fragaria vesca. The sequence goes on along the minus strand of NC_020495.1, from coordinate 7,461,671 downwards.
AGAATTCTCAGAGAATGTAACTCTGATTAAAGCTCTATTTTGAAATATTCTAATTATATGTTAAACCCGAGCCTCAGAACAGCTACATGTAGCAACTGCATTATACAGATAGTGAATGCATACAGTTTCATATTCCTCCATTATTAAGACTTAGCAATCAAGGAAATCAATTTCTAAAATATTAATATTCTGAATCACAAAACCAAGTAAAGGGTCAATACATTTCTGAGTTAACTGGTGATGGCCACACACACACGAGCTTATATGGATGAGATAAATTGGTAAGTACGAGTTTTACTGTGATTTTTGTCCATATAAGATATCCTACTTTTTCAGTGTAATGTGTAAACTCTCTCTTAGAAGGTACAAAATCATTCAAACAATTGATGCAAAGTCTGCAAGGAACCTCATCGACCAAGTTTAGTTATATCTGTTCCTGAACAGTTCTATCATACATAATTGCAAGTGTCAAAAACAATACTACTTCAATGTGAGACCTTGGGACAACCATAAGTTGCCAAAATTATTTAGTACTCCAGAGTATTGGAACTCCGGCAAGCATTTTCTGGTCTTTTGGTGACACAAATACCAGGCTGCACAGAAGATTAAGGGCATTTGCTTGCAGATAAGGACAAAAGGGGGACCATTAGATGACTACATGTCATGGACAATTCAATATAAGAGATCAGTTCTAGCAAGTACCGTTATATGGCTGAAGCAACCTCCCATCTCTTCCAGAATGAATATTAACTTGAGGCTTTCTCCGGCGCTCATTGTGTCCGGCAAGGCGTTTACGACAGCTGCGCTTACCATCATCAAATTCAGCCAGCAAATGGAACCTGGATGATCAAAATCTAGTACATATTACGGCAGCAATAAGCCTCATGACATTACTACTAGACCAGGGCTGAATATTTAGCTCACTTGTGGTTTAGCATAAACTTAAACATAGGATTCAATGCTTAAAAAGGCAACTCAATCAGATTTATACATTTGAAGAAATTATATTAAACAAGTCTAAAAGAAACTGAAACACAACAAGGTTCAAGAGAAACATGACCAACCTACTACATTGCTGACAAAACCTCTGTTCTATGCCTTTGACAATAACTTTGGCGGTCTTCGAGTGAGCCTCACAAACTTTATGCCTCTTGTGGTAGTCCTTAGAGGAGCTGAGGTCCTTGTTGCAGCCATGAACCTGGCAATAAGCAGTCTGGGAGTACACCCCTGATACCCTCATTCTCTTCATAGGTGTAGATGACTCGGATGAAGAAAAAAGGGAAGCTCCTTTCGTTGACTTAGAAGTATAAGCATCTAGTTTCAAATCAAAGAGTGAATAATCCCTGCTGTTGGATTCAACAGCAGAGCTTGAAAGCTTTGAAGAGGATTCATCTTCCCTAAAAAATGGATTTGGGGAACCCATACTTGTTGTACTTCTTGGTAGATGTTTGCCCAACATTTCTGGCAAACCCAATTCCCCAAAACCTTGACTTTCAAAAGTACATGGGATTTTCAAATCACAACCCATCAAAGCACTTCTATTTCTAGCAAGTGAATCAGTATGAGAAACTGTTTCATCAGGTGCAAAACTCTTCCCTTCAGAAGAACAGCGCCAAGACTCCATCAAATGGAGAAAGAACTAAACTTTAACAGATTTCAACCAAACCCAAGTTCAATCCAAGCCAATACCTTTACCATTGGAGAATCATCATGAGTAAACAAAACCCACAAGAATCAAACTTTACTGAAAGATTGAGTAACTTACACAGACTTTACTCCTTACAGCTCCAAATTCCTAGGTTACCAAATAGAGTAATAAGAAAATCCCATCAGAATTGGTGCCATGAAAAATATATCTAAACTAGGAAATTTCTTGAACTCTGAACTCCACGTGAATTAAAATCAAGAAGCAAAAATAGTAAACATGCTCATTGTAAAGCAAAGACTCCATGATAAAACTATTCAAGTTCTGACCGAAAGAGAATAACAGACATGAAAATCAAAAGTTGCCCAACATAGAGAAAGGGATCACTTTACCAGTGTAAAGATGGAATAGTGGGTATAGAATACTGAGGTATAATAATGGGGTTGAGGCAGAAGCACCTGCACTCTATGAGAATTTAGTGTCTCCTAAACTCCATGGAAGACCTTGTAGTTGCTAACTTGCTATTTTGAGAGAAAGAGAGAGACTTTGAAACCATTGAAAGAAGAAAGTATGCAACTTTATTCAATTCAGTAGGACAAGAAACTGAAAAAGTTGGAAGGCAAGGAGGTTTCGCCTTCTTTTCGTTTGTTCAATAAGGGAGGACCAAAGGAATTACCATTTCCCACACTATTATCAAAGACCCTCCTATCATACCAACTTCCATGATTATTTAAATAAGTGTTACACAGAGAATTATCTGAGGTAGTAGTCAATTATTTATAAACCTAAACCAGAAGCAGAAAGACCCAAAAGCGATGAGTTTATCAATAAAATTTTATGGAAAGAAGCGTCTGAAGCATGGCATGGAAATCATGGCTGCTTGAAACAATGACCCAAAAGCCAACAGCCATGCATATGAGTTTGAGTGAGTTTGAGGGGAGCAATTATAGAGTGAGAGTGATATCCAACAAGTCAATACTCAGTCAACAATATCTAGCTTTCACTGTATATATTGATTTGTGATCTTGAAGACTGGCCTCAGAAACACCAAATTTTGCAAACAGCTCCTCCCATTTTGTCTGTTTGTTCTTGTTTTTACCTAACGGTCTCTATCTTCCAGAACTCCTCCCTCTTGACAAATCAACCAAGCAAGTTTTTTGCTTCTTTGATCGAGGATGTGAGCAAGTTTTTCCTTGTAATTGGAATTCTAACTTTAAAAGGAAGACTTGACCTTCAAATTTTTGCACAGTTTGCCTAATGGTTTAGTTTAGCTTTCAAACTTATCCTTTACAACCCATAATTCCATGTTTGCTATCGATGGAAAAGAAGTGAATGCACATAATGGTCCTTAAAATGTTAATTATGACATGTTTTGAACTTTGAACTAATCTACCTGTAAAGTTCTCTACCCAATAATCTGGAATTTCTTCAATTTAGATCGCCTTTAATTTGAATATTATTCAGCTACGTACGTACTCATGTGAGCTAATCAATCATTCTAATGCCAATGTCATCTGCCTAATTCACAAGTGCTGGACAAGAATCTTCACAATCATCCTCTATAATTAATTTATAAGGTAAACAAATACCCTGTTTTCTTTTTCCTGCTCAAATCAAACAAACAAGACAATCATCAGAAAAGGACGACATGAAATACCTAAGTCTTCAACGAAAGCGGAATAAGAAAGTAGCTAGTACAAACTTTTTCTTCTTCTTTGTTAGAAACTGGGCAGATTAGATTTGCATGCTTGCACGTAAAACTGATTCAATACAACTATACAAGTCGTCCTTCAATTTTTCAAATTTTCAAATTTTCAATATGAAAAGAATAATCAAACATGCAGCAGGCAAATTAGAAAGAGAACCGTGGGAAGAAAACATAACGCATAGACATGACATTGAATTTCGACTGTGTGTTCACGTGCCCTAATCAAAGAGAGAGTTTTGATTCAGAAGAGACAAGCTGGTAGGGAAGGAGCGCCATAGCAACAACCAAACTTTGATCATGAAACACCAAAGCAAATTAACCATGGCCATGCATATACCAAATTATTAACTATAATGCCGGCCATGGCCAGTTTTCGTTTCCAGAAAGTTGCTCCCCAACCAACCACAACCACAACCACTCATGGCCAAAGTGGTCCGCTAAAGCCATCTCCAGTAACAAAGGGTTAAATTGGGGTAAGGGCTATAATTTAGCCTCTGAAAATAATATTTTTTATTCAAATACTACTAAATCATCTTCGGTAAGAGATGGCCAAATTTTAGTCCTTTAATATTTTATGATTTCACATTATACTTTTGAATATTTTTCATTTTGACTACAAATATGTAATCACAATTGTAAATATGGATATCATGTACCGGTAGATACCGTAGAATTTCTCACTTATAGATTTAGTTTATTATAACAATATTTGAATTTGGACCAAAATTAATTTTTGAATTAACTTTTTAGACAAATAAATATTTTGCATATGTTGTAATTATATTAACAAAATAAGATATGAGTCATTTATTGCGTTAATCACTTATATAACATTGATTTTGAGTCCGTTGTAATGAGATGAGAATGAAATTATCCAATAGAAAGTAGACAATTGTCATAATTTAGGTTTTCATCAATCAACCCACATGCATACTTTTAATTTTTTAATCTAATATGAGACCACAATTTGGTTTGGCCTGGGCTAGCCAAAAGGCTATGTTTGGCCATTTCATGGCCTTTTAACCCTCTTCTGATTTGTTGTTGGAGACCAAAATAAGGCCAAAATTTAAGATTTGGCTTTATAGCCTCTATTACTAGAGATGGCCTAAGGCTTCTTGGGTTTTTCACGTTATTCTTGGTTTCTCCTAATTCCCCAATTTGAGTATGTTCTTAATTTAATTATTGTAATGAGTTGCAAAATATATAACGTAGTTGAGTGCAATAACTCTAGCTATTCAATTGATCGACGCTAGATCTAGAGTACAACAAATTGTTGGTTTTTAATTAAAAAATAAGATTCAAAACTCATAATTCTCTTTTAAATATTATTTATTCAAATTGAAAAGTCGTGCCTTTTCTAAGGGTTATGTTCTATGAATACTCTACTCTTAAGTCAAAGAGTAATAGTATTTTATATTGCTCTTATACTCTTACTCTTCATCTTTCTTATTCTATTCTTATTTCTTATCGTTTGGCCAATTCGATAAATATTTGACACCCCCGTCTACCGTTAGTCGTGCAAAACGGATTAGACATCATGTGTGACTATAAGGGTTGTATCTTGGAGTTTGTAGACGACTGTCATAACCCGCATGTGGGGAGGCGTCTACGGCTTAAGAGCAACGTTCACGTGCCTCCCTTGTAGATCCTATGAGAAACTCTCCAATTCCCTTATTCTTTTATATTATTGGACTAATTTCAGTTTACCCCTATCAATTTTAGGTCGATCATCATGTTAATCCATTTTCTTTCAATTTCATCAAAAACACCCCTCAACTTCCAATTTTCATCAGCCGTGTCCAAACATCCGTTTTTCATCCAATTCCCCGTCATGTAATGACTTGCATTAAGAAGAAAATCAAATCTGAAGTCGCTGGACCCACAAAAAAAGAGCAAAATAGACAAATTGCATTTAATCCCACCAAAATCACTAAGGTTAGAAGGTTGTGATGGGAACAGAGATGTGTATCGATATAGGAGAAAAATGGTCAGAAAAGTTATTTTTTCGAAATTTGACTTTCTTCTTGATGCCACGTCATCACTTGGCGGAGGAATTTGATGGAAAACGGAGGTTTGGACACGGGTTATGAAAATTGGGAGTCGAGAGATGTTTTTGATGAAATTGAAAGAAGAAAGTTTAACATGATGATCGATCTAAAATTGATGAGAGTAAACTGAAATTAGTTCTATATTATTTATGTTCATATTATATGCTTACTTGATTTGATTATTTGATTATCTATATATTAATAAAGCCAGAAGGAGTTTAAGAATGGTTAAATTTTTGAACTACCTATAATATCCTTGATTGATTAAAAGTTTAAAATATAGTCTTCTAATAGGTGAAAGACAAATTAGTAATTGTCACAAAAGGTTAGGCATCTCTTTCACAGATGTGTCTCTGAACTAGGGTTGAGTGGGGAGGATGATGTCTCTATCTGCAAATTCTAGCTAGACAACAAAATAAGATAATAACTTGCAACTGGAAGCAGCTGGGCCTCAACTGGGCCTCAAAATAATGGCGATGCCTCTATACGATCTGTGCCCTACACTACAGTTTAATTTGGAGGAGAAGAATATATAATTTAAATCGATTCGATTTGTAATTGATTCATATTGAAGCTCCAAAACCTCTGGACCTCGTCTGGCTATAAGCCTATAAGTATTTATTGACGCATGCATGAGATAGTTGCAACCTGGGTACCAAATTGAACCTGAACCGTTTATTGAACTGAGGATTTTGAGGTCCCTAACTCCCTATTGATAGTGTATTCAAAACTTGAAGGGTGGATCCCCGATCCAAATTGAAACTATCTCAATTTGGTTCAATTTGGTACCCAGGTTCAGTGAAACCAAATTGAACCTCAACCGTTTACTGAACTGAGTAATCAGTGATTTGAATAACAATACAATTCCAATGCACAAAATGGTAATAATCTTTCTGGCACAGAAATTAGAACATTCTTTCACCTAACGGATCAAAGCCGGCCAAAAGTGATTCCAGAAATGATCGTGTTGGCAGACGATCCTTGAGGAACATGAACCAAAATTTTGGGCGTGTCAACCAATAGCCATAAGAAAAAAATGGGCCAATACCATTTCATTGGCAATAGGTCTAACAGCAAGATTCAGACCACACTCAGAGTGGACCCGAGTCCTAGATCCAGATCCTAACACTACTGCCATACTTCACCATATCACCGCAAATCTTCATCCAACATGCACGGAACACGCACGCAAGAGCACGCATGAAACCCATATGTTGAGTCGTTTAGTAAACGTACTTAAAAAGGCCCACACACCAGACCCGCAAGTTAACGAGTTGTGCGTGCTGAGCCCGTTGGAACCTGTTAACCACTTCAAGAAAAAATAAAAATAAAAGACGAGAATCCTCAACGGGTTTGGAAAAAAAAAGAAAAAAAAATTGTTTGCGGGCTAAGCGGGTTCCAACGGGTCCTAATGAAAACAAACAAACCGGTCGGGCTAAACCCGTTAATGCCGCTAAATTAACGGGTTCTTGATGTGCAGACCCGTTAAGAACCCGCACGGAATCTGCACGAGTCCGGCCTGTCACCAGCCTTCCAACTAGCAATGGTTTAACCTCTCTCCTCCTCAGCCGCCAATCCAACTCCGGCATCATGCGTCGCAGCTACCTGCCGTACCACATCTAGTAGCCCGCGGCCTCAGACAATCACCGCAGTTGCCCTCTCGCTCTTATTCAACATTGATTATTTCTTCAAGATCATCAGGAAAGGGGAGATCAAAAACCAGAATTCCATGATTGATGCTGGAACTTAACCCATCTGTTTCAGCCCAAATAAAGAAACAAGCTTCACACGGCCCATTTGTGAAATAGTAAACAAAAGACCCATTACAGTGAAACACTAGTGCCATATGAAATCGGAATTTGAATGATTTGGGTTATGACAACCGAGCTTAAAGACTTCACAGTATGAAGTCTATGAGATTTTTCCACCTAATTAAATACACAAAACATTCAAATAATCAGATAAAAATTACACAACAAAATTATTTTGAAACTGCAAAATGATAGTTTTCGATCTCTTGAGGTCTTCCACTTCTACGACCGTCCTCCCTCAATCCTTCTCTGGGACTAGATGTTAGCTTTCTAATCTTATTAGTGGATCAAATTAGCTCGTAATGCCTAAGTGGTATGAATAAGATCAGTCCAAAGAACAAAATTATCTTTATTGACAGACTTTTTTTTTTTCCAGGAAAATATCTTCATTTACAAGTTCATGATATACTGTAATAATATCAAAAACAAATGATATGAATTCAAAAGAAAATAATATCAAAAACAAAAAAGTATCCCACTCACACATGCACATAAAGACATACTATCTCAGTAAAGTGAAAAGACAATGCAACAATCTATTTATAAATTGGAACCAAAAAAAAAAAAACACTATATTTTATGCACACCAAAACGTGATCACGACCCAAGAAAATATAAATTGAAATACATGTACTCGAGCACCCTTTCGTTTAGGGCAAATTAATGGAGCAGCTGCATTTGCTCGATTGACTATGCATGAACAGTCTTGATCGAAGCAAGTTTGGAAGACAGCTACCAATACCAGTCTATAACTCAGCTGCAATTGAGTTTGAGACAACGACACACAATAAGATTAGTTAATCTGACATACGGTCCTTAAATATCACATATCCCTGTTGTCCGGTCAGTTAAAATTTGCAAACAAGTTCATCTCCAGCTATATAAAGTTATACACATATTTCACGTGGTGTGTTCTTTTAATATGATCATTTAAATTATATGATAACGATAAATCATATTCATACATGTAAACGTCATTCATTTTGAGTTGGTGCATTTCGTCGCACATCAACGGAAACTAAACAAGGGTTTCACATGGTGATAGATTCATGAAAATGACTACACTACATGATACATATAGAGCTACCCCATCAAAATTACAATAGTGATATCTGATTGGACCATTGCAGGTGAGTAGTACTATTCCAGTGTATGACGTTAAAAATAATTGTAAGTGTATGACGTTAAAAATAATTGAATACATATATGGAGCTTCTATTTGGCAACTTCTTCAAGTTCATATATAGCTGACTGGTCTTTTCGGATTTGAAATGTGTCGTCCATCCAATCTCATATAATTGCATTCAATAATCAACAAATATCATGCATCCGATAAAAAGATAAGAAATCAAAGAGAGAATAAATCTTTTTATGAGGTACGGTGATCCTTCTAGTGATAAATTATCTTAGTACCAATTAGACAATGTATAAATTGTATTTGGTCATAGCTAGAAAGAATTAATTGCGAGACATTTACCTAAAATATGGAAAGCCTCTCAGTTAAACAACACACATGTTTATATTATTTTATTTTTTTGAGAATGAATAACAAACATATTTGTGTTTATTGGATACCACAATAGTAAGTAGTTGTAATCGTAGTGTCATTTAGATTTAGATAATATATGTATGTATTTTTATTATTTAAGTATGAAATCAAATTACAAATTTACAATGGTTTGCTACCCAAAAATCCTTGGTCACCTAATAACTGTGTGAAAACTACTGTTTGGTTCTTAAAAGTTCTTAGGAGGTGTCTCCTAGTTTCCGCAGGAACAGGTTAATGTGCGGACGGATGGAGCGAGCCTCGTACGTTTTACCGTCGGTTAATAAGGTAGTTTATCTTCGACGCGTGTTCTCTAATGGAATAATTACAGTACGATCTCAAACATCAGCGTCATCTGTCAGTTGCACCAAAATTGAACACCAACCAGTGGTTGCTCGACACGTTACTACCTCACTTGTCACAGCCAGCTCCCACTGGTTGACAACCGACGTGCTCTTTTTTTGAGAGAGAGTTGCCATTAGTCAACAGATTAGAGAAGTTTTCTCTAATAAAATTACAAGTTTCAAGGTGTTGTTAATTATTAAACTAGCCTGGTATCTTTCAGTTTTCCTAAAATTAAAATTTTCTATAATAACTCTACGGAAAAAAATTCCTATAAAAAAAAATAAAACTACATAAATTATCAGTTTAACGTACTGAAATTAATTCATAACAGAATGATGTGCATTTACGGCAACATAAATAGAGGATATATAATATCAACAAGGACTTTTCAAATATAAAACAAAATATCTATATACAAGTATCAATGTATGACTTGATAAGTGTTGGCGAAGTGCATTTTCAATGCATAGAACTATTTTCGTATGAACTCACCTTTGTTGACGTTCTAAGACTTTTAAACTCGCGATTGGTTGGGGTGTCTAGATAAAAAAAAAAGAAAAAGTTAACTCTCAATCATATCCTGAGCTGATGATGACGATAACGGTAGCAACAACAACAATTTCGACACCTTAATGTTTTTAGTTACTTAGGATTTCGTACTTTTGATTTCGTTTAGTTTGTTTGTATGAACAATTTTCTACTTATTAATGAATAGTGTTTATATTTATGATTTGCTTATAAATGTTTTTAAATTATTATTTCTTAATCAGAAAAATTAAATAATGGTGAAAAAAAAAAGAATCAATTAAAGAAAGTCAAGGTTCCTAAGCGACGAACACGGTAAAGCTCCGTCGTCTAGGTTGTAGTCATAGGCGATGAAAAGGGATAAAAGCCGTCGTCTAGGTTGATGTCTTAGTAGATGAACACGATAGTGTTTTGTCGCTTAGGATGGCAACTTAGTGACGAGCCCAAAATTTCTGTTGTCTAAGACAATAAGATGATTCGTCTCCTAAGATCTCAAACGACGAATAAGCGATCGTCGCCTAAGAGTGACGGCTACGAACATGCCCGTCTGTTAGGCTAGAAAACGTCTGTCGGTTAGGAATTGTACGTCTTAGTGGACGGAGCCAAACTTTTCGTCACCTAAACACCTACTTCACGGATCCTAGTCGACAGATCTTAGGCGACGGCCGTTCCGTCGACTAGGATTCGCAGCGACATAAACTGGGTCCTAGGAGACAAATATATTATGTTGCCTAGGTGTTGAATTCCAGTAGTGCATACAAGATGAATGAAATCGAGTCCATCTTTTTTTTTTTTNTTTTTTT
>NC_020495.1:7450163-7451220 GCF_000184155.1 Fragaria vesca subsp. vesca | reverse complement strand
GAGTATCAACGACGGTATCCTCAAAGGCTTTTTAGGCCCAGAGACTAATCCGCGCCGAGGGATCATGTTAGAACGCTTCCCTCCCTGGCCATCAAGAATAAATTGGGATTTAACTCCAATTAGCGTCGGCTGGGATTCGAACTTGGGTATGGGGGTTTCACACCAATTATAGAAGCGTTTAGTATGCATCAACTCAAGGCAAGGCAATATGATGATGAACCCTAGACTGGTAACTAACTTAATTAAGAATTAAGTGGTACTTGGTGGGTCGCAAGACTTAGTTTTTCCTCTCTTAATGTAACTACAGTTATCAGGTCCTTGAAAAGGTTGTTAGTTTGTTAACTAGAGTGCCATCTACTACTCATCTAGTTAACTTAATTAGGTAAATTTTCTTTTCAATTAATTTTTTATGACTGATAGTTTAGACTAATTAAGAATATGTGAAAAAGAAAAGGAAATTAACATAACTCCGAAATCTGACATGAATCGGAGAAATTTTTCAGTGCTACGGGAGGCCACGTGGCAATCTGACGTGGTCTTACATTCTAATTAAATTTAGACATGTGGATTTTCTTCATGAAAAATTATTTCAGCTATTTTGTCAGAGATTATTTTGGGTTTTTTGTTGTTTTTTAAACCCTAAACCCTAAACCCTATACCCTAATCCTAAACTCTAAACCCTAGACCTTAGGTTGAACTTGCTAAATACCCATAAATGTCATTTCACAAAAAATAGAAAATATTAGTTAATATTTTAGTTGTAAAAAATCCACATATCTAAATTTAATTAAAATGTAGAATCACGTCGGATTGTACGTAGTCCTCCCATAGCACTTAAAAATTTCTCCATGATTCAAGTGCTCAATTGCTACAAGTCGACACGTGTTCTTAACCAAAAGAATGCACCTGCTAAGGTTGTTCTTCGACGTCCGCTAGGCATTACAAGGTAACCTAGACATTTCATGGTACTGCTAATTTTACTATAAACAAAATGTACAAAATAGATTACGAAAACTACTGCGGATGAATATATAATATATATATATATATATATATA
>NC_020495.1:7413430-7450143 GCF_000184155.1 Fragaria vesca subsp. vesca | reverse complement strand
TAGAGAGTGAAACAAGGCAAAAACCTGAGAATGGAATCATCATACACTAGAATGTCTAAAATATCATACATGTCCTCTACAGGCCAGTACAGTACCTGAGGAGGAGGTAGGCAATAATAAAGCCAAAGCTAAAATACAGATGCCTTTATATATATATTTTTATTTTCTAGGGGTTTCCCATTTCCCTCATATTGCACTTATCCTTTTACCCCTTTTGGTACCCTAAAACACAGAGCTTTCCTCTCAGAGAGTTTTGTCTACCTCTGATCTAACCAAGACTAGGGGGAGAGGTAGAGATAACTAGATAGATCAGGAAAGGGTGGTTGGTTGGGTTTTAATTTTTTGGAAAAATGGGGAGAGGGAGAGTTGAGCTCAAGAGGATAGAGAATAAAATCAACAGGCAGGTCACTTTTGCCAAGAGAAGAAATGGCCTGCTCAAGAAAGCTTATGAGCTCTCAGTTCTCTGTGATGCTGAGGTTGCTCTCATTATTTTCTCTGGCCGTGGAAAGCTCTATGAGTTCTGCAGCAGCTTAAGGTATCCATATATATCAGTATATATATTAGCATGTATATATTCTGATTATTCATATATATGGGAAGCTTTCAATATTAGTGATGCATACGGATGCTCAAGATTTAGGGGATGCAAAATCTGTGTGGTTTCTGTTTTTATATTCGATCCTTGCTGTGTGCTTGTAGTTAACTTTCTTAAGCAAGATTCCAGTTTTTTTCTTCTGTTCTTCAACTTTTTTTTCTTAATGTTTTCTTCGTCGTTCTTCTTCTTTCTACTTGAACCATTAGTTTAGCTTATTTGATCTGCTGCAAGTGAGGAAAAATGAAAGGCTTTTTTGAGCTCGTCTCTTAATTAAAGATCTGGCATATTTTCTTCTTCTTTTTTCTTGTTCTTATATATATTTAGTAAAAGCTTTGGTATTATTTTTGAAGTTTCTGATACATTTTTTGATAAAATTAGAGTCTTTTCCTACATAAATATTTCTATAAAAAATTAATCGTAAAATTGGATATTTGATGCTTATTTGGTTAAATTAGTTCATGTTGCAACAAACCAGAAATTAACATAACTAGTTGTTAAGAGTAGGACTAGATTGTCTCATAAATAAAGACATGGGTTTTCGGAATTGGATTGTACTTTTGGAGTAGTTATTAGACACGTCAAGGAATTTCCTAATTCGATCTCTAATTTACATGGGATTTACTTATTTCGAATTCTTTCTATTTATAGCATAGGAAGTTTAACATATCTACATTTTTTTACTCGATCTTCTTTGAATCCTATTTTTTTTTCCCAATTTTATTTATTTGAACTGAACAAGCTAGATCATTGAAACTTAATTTCACTCATGCTGTTAAAAGATGCCTCTGGTTTTATCAGTTCAACTTGAACTTAGTTATTCCAGTGCATTTGTCATTTCCTAGACTAAGGACAGACATATAACCGGTTCACTGTTATGATTCGGTGCCAGGTGATTTGATACTTGATGTGTAATTTTTCTGCATGCTGTACTTTGTGTTGCAATTAAATTACTGATTTTTCACCAACAGATATATAAAAGGCTGCCTCTTTTTATAGTCTTCAGTTCTTTACTTCTAAAGCTGCATATCATGAAGCTTTTGCCTTGAACTGAATTAATATAGCTAAACTGTGATATGACTAACAGTAATGCTTCCTCCAAAAATTACAACTTACCCCTTGGAGAATCCGACTTTTTTTTATTAATCATCTTTAAGATTTTTGAAGTTTTGTTCTGATAAGAAAGAAATTTTACTTAACAGTTAGCACAAAGCTCTGAAGAAGAGGCCTAGTGCAAGCTAGAACTCCAAAAGCTATTCTAAGGTTGGATCCCAGTCAAGACATTTTAGGAGTAAGAGTGTGGATATGTTCTTACTTTAGGCTCCCCCCTAAATTGAACCATATAAAAAATTGATGCTTTAATTAAGTTTGAAAATTCAAGGTCTTTCTATCATTTTAATAGTACAAATCCAACTTATCAGTTGGTGTTATTTGAGTTTGGTATTGTTATATTAAGTTTATCAGAAAATGCTTGGTTCCTTCCTCTTAATGTCATTCCATCATACACTTGAATAGACTATGCACTTTTTCACTAAAATCCGTTGATGAATGATTTTGTTCGTCAATGAATATGTGTTTCTCACCTGGACTTGGAATGATGAATGACTCTTTGCTCACACCACTAGCAAAATGAAGCTTCACACAGATTTAAATCGGTGTGAAATATGGCTATCTCACACAAACATCCGTGTGAGAAAGCCATTAGTCACGCTACACTCACGAATTGTCTATCCGTGCTGTTTGCAGGGGGCTAATGCTCAACATACACAGATAAAAAAGTCCGTGCGAATAGTTGACGTGGGCCCCAACATATATCCACAAAACGTGATTGCTTTATGAGAGCTCATTCAGTGAGAATAACTTTGTAATTCACACGGATGTCTGTGTGAATTAGTAGAATTTATTCACACAGATAACTGTGTAAATATAATTCACTTAAATCTGTGAGGTAAATTATTCACAGATAAATGTGTCAATTTTGTCTACTTTGATTCACACTATTTCGTGTGAAATAGGGATAGCATTAAAAAAAAAAATTCAAATACTAATTTCCTGCTCATATTTTTCTGCTATATATATATATATATATTTCATTCTATTTATAATCAAACATTCAAACAACACAAATCCACAACTCCATCCATAATATAACATTTGACATTTCCATAAAAATGTATATAGTTTACATTCCTACCAACATAGTTTACATACCCTAATTTTTACAATTCTTGGATTACAAAACAAGGCTGCTTTTCTAGAATACAATGTTGTTCAAGGCGGAAAACCACTAAGAATTTCCCCCTAAGAACAACATAATCCTTGTCCAAGAATAGATTCCATCAAAGCAGACATAGATACAACCATCAAAATAGATAATGACATATTGGGGTGAACTAACCAAATTAATTAGCAAAGCTGCAAACGACGAACTGTTTGAGGCATTTCGGGCCGATACACATCATTGATATCTGGGGTTGGGATCACATTTCTATTGCCTTTTGGTTGTGTTGGCTCCATTTGTGATGCCGTCTCAATTTGCGAAAATCCAGCATCTCTCAGCATTCTACCCATTTCATATGTAGCTAGTTCGGTCACCTTCTTTGCCATAAGTATTTCTTGCTGCCTTTTGAAGTCCTCCATTTGTGCAGTGAGTCTTTTCTCCATATCAAAGTTTTTCCTTTTTTACGATTGTCAACTTGAAGATTTCCAACCTATTAGGTTGTTCCTCAACCCCATTCTGAACTTGCTGCAATGTAAGATACGCAAAGAATTAAGCATCAATCAATTGACACATAATGTACATTAACATGATAACTCACCCATTCATATACAACTACTGAAAAAGTCCTTGTGCCTGTACTGTGATGCATTACCCTTTGCGAGTGATTACTGACATTAATATCAGCCTTGGTCTGTAAAGAACATTAATATCAGCCTTCACATATTATATTGTTATGTAAAAGACACTCATACATTAAATTACTCATCATACATATTATATTGATGAACATTGAAAACATGAGAAATGCATCAATACCTGAGTATCCTCATCATCTAAGTGAGTAACAAAAACTTTCCATTGATTACTATCTATGGAAGACAAAGGGCATTGAAAACGCTCATCAGTCCCTTTGTTAGGCACCCAATACAATTTCTTTAAGTCTGCCTTGTGGTGCTTCCAGCGATCTAAGAGCTCTCAAGTGCATATTTCTTGATTTTAGATTTTTTAGCAGCAGTGTCAGTCTCATACCAATCAATTGTCCCCTACAATTCCAAATATTATAATCCCTTATTAATTAGATGAATCAACCTATCAATATAATTCTAGATTATTAATTTACATACCTCAATGTGCAACCATGCCTTTCCAAGGTCGTTATCAACATCAAAGTGACGCCAATCCTTGACGTCAATTGGGAAATAAACGCCATCAGTTGCCAAACTACCAAGGAAATGGCTGTAATGTGGAAAGACTAAGAGTAAATAGAGTAAATAGAGACCCAAACGGCGTTGTGTTCTAGGCATGTTATTCCCTCTTTTTTTATTGTTCTTTAAGGTAGGCACTTTAGTCCGTGTGGGTATCCAGTTTTGAGCGGAAATTTCCAGCAAATTTGAGTATCCAGTTTTAAGCGGCAATACACCCTTACATTATTTCACACGGATTTCTGTGAAACTGTAGAATATTTCTCACGGATATCTATAGGTATAACACATCTCGATAAAACTGATAGATTTCACATTGATGTCCGTCCTTAAGAATTTTACCTACAGAAGTCTGTGTCAAATTTAATTATTCACACAAATATATGTGTAAACATTACACACGGTTAAATGTGTAATTAGCATTGCACACGGATATTTGTGGGAATTAGGATTAGTTACACAATACTGTAAATATGTGGTCTATATAATTGAAAAAGATAAATATTTCTAATTTTTCTAATATTTCATTGTCACAGATGTCTGTGTGACTTGTAATACACACAGATAACTGTGTGAAATATTATTATCATGTTTCACATACACACTCCATTCCGTGTCCAATATTTTTTCACACAGATTTCTGTTGCAGTTATATTTGTATAAAGTAATGTGGACCTGAAAAAGTCTATTCCACACGGCTATATGTGTCATTGAGAGTTTGTCACAGATTTCTGTGAGTTTAAAGTAATATGTAAGAATAGAATCCGTGTGAGATGTTTTTTTGCTAGTAGTGTCATGTTGTCATGTTAGTTGCACACTATTGTGCTTTAGTGCGCGATTGATCGAAGTATCAACGACTTAAAAAGCTCGATACATTAATTCCGACCTTGCATTTTTGTTTTAATCTCTTTCACTCTTTCAGTGTTGATGATTCATGACCTTGACCTCATAGAATGTTGAAAGATTTTTCTTAATCAAATCGTAGTATAGGTGGAATTCATCCTAACTCACCCTATTCAGGCAAACATATATAACAGCGTAAAGTCCTGCATTTGGCTCTTCTAATAATGAGGTTTTTGTGGAATTTGTGATGAAATAATTTGCTGTAATCCATTCCCTTCGATATCTTGAAATCGCACAAATTTTTAGTTATGTGTAAGTGTAATGATTTATGTTTGATCAATATGTTTTAAACTTGTATTTAGCATGATGAAAACACTTGAAAAGTACCAAAGGTGCAGTTATGGTGCCCTGGAAGCCAACCAACCTGTAAACGAGACTCAGGTACAAACACTTCCCCCATGACCTTATGTAATCTTTCATATGTAATTAAGAATACTAAATCATTCTTCGATTTGGTGGTCAACTTAATACATGTATGTAAGTTAGTTGATCTCTTTTTCTTTTTTGAGGAGAAGTTAGTTGATCTTTAATCTATTCAAAAAATAGTTATTACCTTACCATTTTGTTTCAAGCAGAACAGTTACCAGGAATATTTGAGGCTTAAAGCAAGAGTGGAGGTCCTCCAACGATCTCAGAGGTAATACAAACTAGCTAGGCTAAAGTTTACTAAGCTGTAATTTTTCAAATCATCATTCAAGAAATTTGGTAGAAATTGTTGTATATATACTAGATTCTTAGCTAGTACTGAATTACTTATAGATATTCCCAACTTACAAATATGCAGAAATCTTCTTGGAGAAGATTTGGGCCCACTGAACACGAAGGAGCTTGAGCAGCTTGAGCATCAACTAGAGTCATCCCTGAAGCATATTAGGTCAACAAAGGTGATATTTTTTCTGAATTAGTTTCACATATTGATTGAAGCTCAATAGCATATACATCAAAACCTAGCCATTGCTCTCTGGTTGGGACTATTTAGATTCCATAGAAAGCATGCAGATGAATTTGTATTCTAACCCTAACAAATCTTGATCCTTCATTATCACTCCAACATCTGCAAATCTGATAACTGATTGTGATGCATATATTCCTCAAGAGATAATAAACTATAAGTTGCTGATATGGTTTTTTCCCTTGTTCTATTCTCATTGATCAGACTCAGTTTATGCTGGACGAGCTTTCTGATCTTCAAAACAGGGTAAGCGAAAATCCAATACGTGCATTTGCTTGCTTCCAAAGTTGATGCAGATGCGTTTGAACATCATATATAATGACTGTTGTTCTAATTTCATCGAGCAGGAACAGATGCTTGTTGAAACTAACAAATCCTTGAGGAGGAAGGTAAGATATTAATGATACTTGTTGAAATCAAGCTTCTTCTTACTTTCGGTCATGTAGTTAAATCAAGCTTTGGTTTTCCGATACATGTCTGATTAACAAATGTATGCAACAGCTGGAAGAAACTAATCTGCAAGGTGCTCCACTTCATCTGGCATGGGACGGTGGCTATGGCCAAAACAACATTCATGAGCACAATAGCCGTTTTCCTCCCCAGTCGCAAGGTTTCTTTCAGCAACTGCAAGGAAACAACAACTCCGCAATGCAAATGGGGTACCTATCTTTCGATTATTCGCAAATTGGCAGACATATATTGGCTGTTTAAGTATTCATAATAGAACTGTTTGGTACTTTGGTTGGTGCAGATACACACCATTGGGTTCAGATCATCATCATCATCAGCAGATGAATGCAGGAAATCCAGGCCAAAATGTGAATGGATTCATTCCTGGGTGGATGCTTTGACAACTTTTGATTGTCAATAAATATGTGCATGGTGAAATAAGATATGGAAACTGTTGCTTCATCTTCTTCAAGAATCAAGCCACGCACTTGTTCTATGCAATTTAACTGTAATTATTATGCTTGAAACAGTAATTACGTGGTAGTAACATCTGTATTTGCATGTATTGAATTTGTATCGACATTTTAAAGAACTTTTTATGGATTCGTAGTATTGTATGGTTAAACTGTGTGCAGCTTTGGGCTTAGTTGCTCTGGCTTCGTTGATCCTAAAGCCCATGAGAATGTATAGCGGGCAGGCAATAATACCGAAGCTCCCCACCCTTGTTCCTTTTTTTTTTTTTTTTTTTTTTTTTTTTTTGTTAAAGCGATGAAGATGGGGATGTTGTTCCCTAACTCGGTTTTTAGGGGAAGTCATTTTACCAGGTCATTGCCCAGTCAAGCCCTTCATCTGTATATCGCCAAAGTCCCCAAGTAACTTCTTGAGTTAAATAAAATAAGAAATAGAGTAAATATTTTGTGATTGCGGGGTACTACGTATTCTATATATCGAGCAAAACAACAAACATTTTATAAAAATAATGAATACACAAGGCATATTATGATCATAGTTAGGAGTGCACTATTTTGTTAGGAATCATATGGTAACATGTATGTGCGGTAGTGCACTACTTGAGCAATGTTATGTACATAGATGATGAGCAATGTTATGTATATAGATGATCTTCGGATCCCTCCGAGCGAAAGAGGTTGTATGATTATCATCAATGAATTGATTTCGTTGTGTCTTAGAAAATAAACCCTAAATCATGAGCGGGTGATTTAGGACAAAATCTACTACATATCAATCACCCTTTTGAATTTTGATGGCAACAAATATGCCAATAAAACATAATTTATAAGAAAAGAATTCGAAAATACGTCCAGATAGAAGATGCATTGATCTATATATATTCAGATAATCATATTCATAAAGTTTGTTAACTTTTGAGTTTTAGCGAGAGAAACACAAATGCAAAGCCGAAAGAAATTTCAAACAATGGAATAGCTTAAACCCTAGCAATTAGCAAACCACGATGGATGGATGGATGGATAGATGGATGCTTCAAATAGAATCCAATTAGCTAGCCAGCTCGCTAACAAGAGCTTTCTTCCAAAGCATTTTGACGTGTAAGAGGGACACTTAATCAGGAGGCAACTCAGTTGCCTTGTATGATGAATCACAAGAAATTTGCCTTTTACAAACCCTAATAACTTCTTCACTGAAAATGTCATTGTTGATCGCATCCCATCACTAGGCAAAGGTCTCTTTCTAGTCAATGTAGTGTCACCAAAAGGTTGATCAAATGGGACACCAATATTTATCTACGTACACCATCCTTTCAAACGTTGCCCTTAATTATCTCTTAAGTCATGATCAACCCTATCGTAAAAGATTAATTAGCCAATAATGACGTTAACCGTCTCAATCAAGAACTACACTGTTACTCATTAATGACCAAACCAACTTCAAATCATTTACATGCGCTGCGAGTAATTATCCTCATTGATCTACCTGTTTGGCGAGATTCATATCACAAATCGTCTTATTACTCTTTATTCCAAATTCACAATAAAAATAAATCATGTAATTCGAAGTCTTAACTCGTATTTTGTTTTGTTTGTTTGTTTTTTGTTCGCATTGAGTGGTTAGATGGTACTAAAAAAATACAGCACTTCTTTGCCCTTTAAGCGTAAGGTCTGTAACGAGTTGCTTTTTCCTTTTTCAGTCGGAGTCCCTATCTCTTACCTGATTCGGACGAGCCGGGAAAAAGGGAAAGGACAAGATTCCTAACCCTTCCTACGCAACTTGGGCTGGGCCACGGCCCACGTGGACTATCTATTTTCATTAATACAGTTGGCTCCTGGACCCTGGACCCTGGACCCCTAGCAAAAAATGAACAAGAATTGCAATTTTTTTCTTCTCTAGGGTACGTACAAGTACTATTTGCTTAACACAACTATAATTCCATGTTTGGTTTGAGTTTGAAAACAAGGCTAGGAATGCCTTCGCCAAAATAGTAACATCTTTGTGTGTGTCTGTGTATTGACTTCATTCCATGTCTCTATTTTACAGTGTAAGATCAACACTTTAATCGATTCCTTTAATTAGAGCAATGGAGTTGTTGGTTTTCCGCGCTTTTACCAAAGGCCTGAAGAAATTTGTACATTGCTTCGCTGCATGATCGTTATTCGTTGATTTGTGGATATACTTTGTACACATCAATGGTTAAAGTGTTTTTATGTATAATTGAGCAAGGTGCATGCGTAACTTCGATGTCTATTTGTCAAGAACATCATGATTAATGAGTGACCTCTATGAGTATAGTAAAAAAGTTGTATGAATGAATAAATTAATCCGTTTCTTCCTAGTCAAGTACGGTTATTGAAAACAAGTATACATATTAAAGACTTAAAATCTAGGGACACTATGGCGTCAACCCTAATTAGATGGATACTCGATCACTAGTCAATACTACTCAATAATATACTCAATATATACTACTCAGTCAGTTTAGACTAAGATCCACGAAAGTATCCCATCAAAGCCAGACTAATCTCTTACCGAATCAAAAGACCTCTCAAACTTGCTGGACATAAGCTGGTGGGAATCATGAGACATATAGAGGTTCCATACTAGGCAGCTCGACCAACTTTTTCACACTAGATGGTTTTCCTAAATAAAAATTTTAATTCGTGAATGGATGGAATCAATTCCCTTTTGTTTTTAAAAGAATCCCCTCCTTTGAATCTTTGAGCAAACGATTGGTAAAACTAATACCTAACTCACTTTGTACGTAGATGAATCTCGGATTCCTGATGAGTCGACTCCAACTTATCCTATCTTCATCGAAATTAACTCCACGATAGTAAAATGGCAAGTTCCATATTGTAAGTGCGGTAAAAACATTACTGTCAAGGCTTGAAATTCAAAACAAAAATGAAACCTCTAGCTACCAACAGTGGCCCTAGTTATGTTCAATGCCTTTCTTTTCTGTTCGGACAAATAGAAGAAAGGGTATTGTGTAAACCTTTGCTACCAAAGGTGAGCATTCTCGTTTTTTACTTTGACCGAAGAGAATTGCAAGAAATCGATCATCACATTTCTCATATTTGTACTTGGTGCTATACCTTTTCTTTTCTCTCTTGAAGAAAAAGTATCATTCATATAGGAGTATAGAGAAATATTGGCTAAAAATTGTAGGGTACTTATAAAGAGGAGTGTACATTGGTTCCTGCCGACTGTTTTTGAGCAAACACCACTCATAATTAAGTCTTCCCAAAATGCGTAGAATGACTTGAGCAAGTCAACAAGGAGCCTCAAAGAAATACTGAAACAATCAAAATTGAAGTAGTAGATTTTTGGCAACGCAGACAACACCCTGGTTTAAGATACGTAAAGTGTACATGTTGTAGAGAGAAATGAGGTTCAAAATTTAGTAGATCTTTCGGAACGATAGGCAAAACCCTATTTCGAAATTGTCTACTATGTTGTAGGAAGACACAATAAATTATTGGTATTGTACATACGATATCAAAGATTATTATTTGTATCACAAAAGAGGCTAAATTCCAATTAATTATTTGTTGCAAGTAGAAAGGCATGCCTCATGACTAAATCAAGAAAGGGTACAAAATACAATCTAATGATATCTCACTTTCATTAAAGCAAAAATTGGATTGGCAAGCATATTACTCCTTTGAGAACCCTGACACAAATTAACGAACACTATAGTGCCCACAGCATGATACTCCACAACAATGCTAAAATATATTTGGCCAAGAACACACATATATAGTAAAAATCCACAGTAACATCATGAAAGGAGCATCCAAAGAAAAGTAAAAAAAAAAAAAAGAGTAAGAAAAAAATTACAGAAGAAATCATAGAAAGATCCTGTGTTTCAGAAACCCGAGCTCGTACGATGATGGCGTCGTTGGTAATTAATTAAGCTGAAATAAGGAAAATATGTGGTTTCGAGGCCATGTCTTATAGACCAATAAACGACTGTCACAGAAGCTCCAGCCAATAGCAACTTGACAACGCCTTGGGAAAAACCATCCGGTTTTGGAAACCCGCTCATCTAATCCCACAGAGGTTTTCAACTTTCCTATAAATTTACATATAATAAAACCACAGATCAGTCACTCCCAGACTAGCAGACCATCTATTTAGATATATAGAAAAAACCCCATCTATATTCTCCAGCTCTTTCTCTCTCTCTCTCACTCTCAAATTCTTTCCCATTTTCTTGGTTGTTTTTTTTTTCGGTTTCCCAGAGAGAAAGAGAGAGATCCATTATCATGGGGAGGGGAAGGGTTCAGTTGAAGAGGATAGAGAACAAGATCAACAGGCAGGTGACTTTCTCAAAGAGAAGGTCTGGGCTGCTCAAGAAGGCGCATGAGATTTCTGTGCTCTGCGATGCTGAGGTCGCTTTGATCGTCTTCTCCACCAAAGGCAAGCTGTTTGAGTACTCCACTGATTCTAGGTATGTAATAATCTGACTTCGAACTACTTCGATCTTCTTATTCTTTGGCATTCAGATTCATATTATTACTCAGCAATTCCATACTTGTTCTTTCATCGATCTCTGGCAATTTTATGGTTCATGCAGTAGTAGCTGCAAGCTCCTAGGTTTTTTTTTTTTTTTTTTTTTTTGTATTGAATTATTTTTGTGTTTAGCTGTTTATATAATCCATTTCATGCATAAAAAAAGTTCAATTAAGCAGCAGCTAGCTGTTTAAGACTTGGTTGATGAGTAGTGACTAGAGAGTAAAGAGATCGATTCCTGGGTATTTCTGTGGGGGTACGTACTATGAATCTGTTAATCATCATAATATAATCCACAAGAAAACAAAAAGAAAAGAGAAACTGTACTGGATTTCTGATCATCCACTCAAATATAATGAGCTATATATATATATAGCTGTGCTGTCTTTTCTCTTGCTCTACCACCGAGACTAAAGCTAGCAATTACCCAAATTTACATCCTTGATTATCAGTTAATAGCCCCTAAACTTAGTCTGAGTACCTTTTCTATCTTCTTTCATTTTTCTTGCACTATTACACTGCATAGTACTTTAATTTAACACTGAAGTTCACTATGACCTGTACATACATATACCCTAGCTACTCTCCTGAGTAGACACTGGGTAATAAGGGAGGGTATTGATGTAACCACAAAGAGAAAATGTACATATTGGGTATTTGCATGTCCTGTTATTATATAGAACCACAAAGAGGATATGTGCCTCTACTAAAAGGAAGTAGTTAATTTGAAGCTGGTACATGTCTTCTTGATTCACCTGAGAAGATCCAACAGTAAACTTTCAATACAATATGAACGGTTGAATGTGGACAAGAAGAAACTAATTAAGTAATTACAATAATAAGGCAGTATGTTTTTAACAATTTGATTCAGGAGAAATCTCTTGCTTTTCTAGATTGTATATATAAGACGGAATTGGCTCTTTAATTAGTGTTGCCTATGGTTCCCTTTAATTGTATCTCAAGTACATGTAACTTTCTCTTATTCTAATGAACTAAATATCATTTGATCTATATAG
The DNA here is from genome assembly GCF_000184155.1 of Fragaria vesca subsp. vesca. Taxonomy (NCBI): domain Eukaryota; kingdom Viridiplantae; phylum Streptophyta; class Magnoliopsida; order Rosales; family Rosaceae; genus Fragaria; species Fragaria vesca. The sequence goes on along the minus strand of NC_020495.1, from coordinate 7,437,818 downwards.
AAAAAGATATCGATCGAATGTATGTGATGGATCAGCTCAATTAAAAAAGTACCGTATTTGAGGTATATATTATGATATAAAGCTACACTTAAGATCATTTTGAGGAAAGGAACAAGCTAACCCTTTCAATTGTAATGTAAACTATTGGAATTCTAGTTAAACTATAATATCCCTAACAATTAAATTGTTTGGTTCAAATGTGCCAATAATAATCATATGGAGTTTGTCTGTATTTATCCCGGGAAGTTATAATTGGTTTCAATCTTAATTAGTAATTAACTAATGTTAGTACATTCATAGACTGATAGACATATATATATATTTATGTACCCTTGATCTTCTACTTTCAATATATATAGACTTAAATATTTATCACATGTTTGCATAAGTTAGTCCAATGGCCCTATTGCTTTATGCAAAATGGGGTGTGGGGATTTACTAAGCATTAAGAGGGTTGGTGTTGTTTTTTTTTTTCTTAATGCATGTGAGAAGACATTAAGAGGTTACTATTGCTTATTTGCTTATTCGGGAATATTATCGATTCGACTAAAAAGAACTAAAAACTCACATGCATCAATATGAAATCTTTGAAAACAAATTTAGGTACCTACAAGTATATATGAACCAAATGAAGCGTAATACTCCAACATTAGATTATGTTGGTTTCAATTGTTTGAATCCAAATCCCTCCCTTAATTTCTTATGTCTTACCAGGAGCTTAGAATTGAATGCTAACGAGAAAAATCCATAGCTAAGTTAGCTGGAGCCGGATTATTGAACCTCAAATTCACTATAAGCCATTTTCATGTTGACACGTTTGTTAATTATGCAGCAAAATTAAAGAAGGAAAATGCATATGTGTGTCAAGTCTGGTTGAAGGTTATTTGAGTTCTCACTAACAGTTATTCGTTTATTGATAGCATGGAAAGAATCCTGGAAAGGTATGAGAGATATTCATATGCAGAGAGGCAACTTCTTGGAAATAATCATGAGCAGCAGGATCAGGATCAGTCAAATGTATGCCATGCACACTCTCCTGACTGTCATCTCAAAGGGAATGCTCCTGTATTACTGAATTACTTATTCCGTAATTTTAATGTTGTATAGGGAAACTGGACTCTGGAACATGCAAAGCTCAAAGCCAGGGTGGAGGTTTTACAGAAAAATCAAAGGTAAACACCAGTTTGTTAAATGAGTAAAGTATTTGCGTTTTCGTTAGGTTATGATAAATAGCATTACATTTTGTCATGTTTTTATTTGCAGTCATTTCATGGGGGAAGACCTACAATCCTTAAGTATGAAACAGCTTCAGAATTTGGAGCAGCAACTTGATTCTGCTCTGAAGCACGTAAGGTCTAGAAAGGTACGTACAACAGCAATGAATACACCAGATAGTATTGGGTAGTGTAGCTAGATATTCTACATATTTATACACGGGTGTATGAGTTTTCTTTGTCTGTCTAAGAAAATTTTGGAATATGATTTTTTGTTTGATCACATACAGAACCAACTTATGTACGAATCCATTTCAACGCTCCAGAAGAAGGTAAGAAAAGACAGTTAATTTAGGTATACATGTAATCAAAATGTACATATATATAATCTGAATATATGGTGGATTGGATTTATTTTCCATGACAGGATAAGGCGTTGCAGGAGCAAAATAATTTGCTGACAAAGAAGGTAAACGTGAAGAATTGATTTCAAAATTAAGAATTGAGCGTCCTTAATTTCCATTCTAATATTCTAGCTCTTAGCTGCTTGAGCCATGTGTACGTATGCATCTGATATATAGGTCAAAGAGAAGGAGAAAGCAGTAGCCGGCAGTGCTCCACAGTCCCAGGCGCAGGCACAGGTACGGGGACAGGCACAGGCACAGGTACAGGCACAAGCACAGGCACAAGCACAGGCTCAGTCACAATGGGAGCAAATGCAGAGGCAGAGCTTCGACTCCTCCACCAGTGCCCTTCTACCTCAGGCATTGCCGTCCATGAATTTCGGGTACGTTCTGATCTACTGCGATTGGTTTTGTTTCGATCTTTCACCCAGGATCAGTCCTTCTGTTGAGTATATTGATATGGAAGTTGTGGACTTCTCGAGTTGAAATTAGTTTAACATGTAGAGGCATGTGAGAGTTGAACGAATTGATAAATGTTAAATTGCAGAGGCTCCTCTGGAGGTTATGATCAGGATGAAGAAATCCCACCTCCGCCTCAACATCAAGCCGCCGCCAACAGTAACACGCTCCTTCCGCCTTGGATGCTCCGCCACCTGAATGAATAGAAGGCATTTATATATATTAATTCAGCAAAGTATTGATTTGTGTCTATAATTACATATATGATATATGTACACCAGTTAGCTTAAATATCAAGTGTCTGCACTCTGCAGGTGTAAGTTGAATTTTGGAAAAACTAGCTAGCTATCACCTTGTGTATGTAGTATTGTTTACATCTATATATATGGCCACATGGGAACATTGTTTTTAAGGGGACTGCTCTCAAATTAACTTGAGATAGATTCAATTAAGAACGCAAGCATGCATCAGGTTCATCATAATTGAATTAAGTTCTGTATTATTATTAGGGTTTAGGGTTCTCTATTGCTTGCATATGATTTGCTGCTTCCTGCTCCTTCCTACTTATTTTGCTTACAGTTTCTTTGGTGTTACACAATGGTTCATGATCAGTTTGTTGAAACTAGTATAGAATTGGCCAAATGATCACCTTCTGGGTTGAAAGGATCGGATATGATGATATACATTGTTGCTTCCGAGCACTGTCCGGGCCAACTAGCTAGCTAGCTTCAGCTCACCTAAACATCAAAGCCACATACATTAATTGTTGCTGGGAAAACAATCAACTTGGGCCAATCTAAACCTATACTACATGAATTCCCTCCTCCAACCCTAGATCTAAAAAACTAGAAGTTTCAAACATCTTGATCATGAAGCTATATATAGGACTAATTAAAGTTAAGATGGATAATTATATTATCAGTAAATTATGCTCAACAACGGTACGGTATTGCTGGTTGTTCATAGAAGACTACTGTTTTTTTTCTTTTTTTTTTCAAGATAAATAAAAAAGGATAAGTTACCAATTTGTTACCAAGGTAATTGGTTTAGCAAACTGAGGAATTGTTGCCGTACGTACGTGATATTACTAGTAGTGAAGTAACCTAATAGGTGGTGGATTAATTGACTTGAATATATATCTCATATCCATGGGAACTTAACTGTACTCCCAAACTAATTTGATTTTTATTTTTTTAGTTGAATATTTAATCCAAAACAACATTGTACAGGCAAACATGCAAGATGTTGTGGCTTTCTATTAGCTCGTGTTGCTGCCTTGCTGGTCTACTAGTTAATTGATATTAATTCGACAAGAATAATGTTTGTTACCAGTTTGCTTAATTGACATTCCCAGCAACTCGATCTGCAAGAATAAAGAATAAAGTGAGCAAAATTCGATAATCACCTAGCCACCTCGCAAATGCACACATCAGTTTTCATAATCTTAAATAGCACCCTTGCTCGGTCGTGGAATCGATTCCTAAAACATCATGAAAACGTACATCTCCTATACTAATTCCTACGTGGTTTCCACCAACGAGTAGATTTTGATCCCTTTCTTGTTTTGCAGTGCGAATTGATCTCCTCCCAAATGGGGGGCATAATATCACTAGATATTAATTGGACACATCTATGCGTAATCTTGGTCATGGCAGATTGGCAGGCACGTCCAAGAAGTGGCCTACGACACTGTACAATACTTGCCAAATAATCCAATAAACAAAATATGAAAATATATCTTGATCCTAAATGCTTATATCTCCAGGTAGACGTTCTTGTTTGTATATATAGATACATACTTCACCCGACCAAAATTCATATATCCTAGCTTACCCTAATTGTCCATTAACGTACACTAATCGAATGATCATGTGTTCCAACTATGCAAGAATGTGTTTCGGGGTTTCTTCGCCTTCCAGCCCTCGATCGAAACCCCGCGGTAAATCTAAACGACATGAATCCGCTGCTGTCAACACTACTACTCTTGCTGTTGAAGAGCATTCGAGCACAGACCTTCTGAACAGATACAGTAGCTTTAGCAAGGATGAGTTGAGTGCTACGGAAGCCGGCCTGAACCATATGGTTGAAGAGTCTCCTCATGAGGACCCAAAATCTGAGGAATCGACTGGCAACAAGATAATGGTGGTTGTGGACTCGAGCCTGGAAGCTAAGGGAGCTCTTGAATGGGCACTATCCCACACTGCACAAACCCATGATACCATTTTGCTTCTTCATCTAGCTAATGGTTATTATCCGATCGATCATCACTCACTGAATTTAAATTAGCCTTACTATTGCTTCTAAACAAATATTTCATGTAATGTTGCACTGAATTAGTAGTGTTAATTGGTTTGATTGCAGCTGCAGACACAAATGAGAAGTTTGATGGTATAAAGGCATTTGAACTTCTCCACAGTTTGAAAAATCTATGTCAAATCAGCAAGCCTGGGGTAAGTATTGTGTAAATTTTACTTGTTCATATAAGACTAAGTTATTTTGATAAATGAATCACCAAAGGCCAATTACTAACAAGTAATAAGTTGACTAGCTAGCTAGTTGAATAATCCACATGCTGCCCATTGATGAGTAATTAATACATGTAATATTCATTTGCAAATTAATGTATATACTGGCAGACTTAGAATTTGATCTATATGCAAGTGTACTACTTATATAACCAAGTATATTAAGGCAATCACAAACTTTAGAATAAATAGATTATCGTCAAGTTTTTGATTAACTAACAATAACTCCTCTAGTGGAATGGCTGTGGGTGTGTGTGAATTAACCATCGAGTTTGAGTTTGTAGGTGCTAGTGGAGGTTGCATTGGTTGAAGCTGAAGAAGGGAAGGAAAAGGGGCAGCTGATAGTGGAAGAAGCAAAGAGACAAAGGGTGTCTCTACTTGTTCTTGGGCAAGAAAGAAAGAGGTCGACATGGTGGCAGCTAAGTTGTAGTGGCGGTGGAGGTGAAGGCGTTGGCGAGGTTGTGGTGGAGTACTGCATACAAAATGCTGCTTGCATGACGGTTGCAGTGAGGAAAAAGAACAGCAACGGCGGAGGCTACTTGATCAGCACCAAACTTCACAAGAATTTCTGGCTTCTAGCTTGATTCGATCCATCAATATGTACTGCTCCAAGTTCAATATTCATTATTTTTATTTCATTAAAAAATAACAAAGTATGTGTGATAACACTTGGAAATTAGGCCAAAATGTATAGGCCTAATTCAGTTTGAATTGGATGATTGGATCAAAACAAAAATGTACTTGTTCTTTGATTGAAAATCAATCAAGTAATGACTTGAATGATTTCTCTACAACTATCTCTTCGTTTTCTTCTTCTTTTCAGCAAACCATCTACCCCAGCTATAGCTAGCTAGTATACTTTCCCATACGTCTTACCAAAATTGTAAAGTGATTAAATTGGAACAATTTTCATATACATGGAAACTTACCAAACCCATATAATGGGAATGAATTGAATTGAAGGAGAGTTGAATGATAAGTTTTCCCTATAAAACAAAATAATGCTTCAGTCTGCCTTGCACATCATATGAAGTTGACTTCTCTAGACGCACCGCAAACCGCAAACACTTATCCAAGTAGAGTAATCGATCATGATCTAAATTCAGTGTGTGCAAGCTTCTGTTTCCTAGTCCAAGTAGAGTAATCGATCATGATGACCTACGACTATATATAACTTTCCATTGCAAAACCAACTTGTAATGAAGAATTAAGTGCCCAAAAGTTTATGCTAAACTGCATATATGTAAAACTAGCCCTACAGACAGAGTGCAGATGAGACATGACAGCAGATGAAGCGACTTTTGAAAAGTATGTAATAATCTAGATGCATGTCAAGCTAAATGGCGGGTGTCACACTGTCACGGTTGAGGGGCGGCCCTAGTCGAATAATAGAGGCAGTGCCGCATCTTGTATGTTATCAGTTGTTTCTAAGAGAAAATGTTTGTAAACATGTCAAATTCTTTCCTCTATATTAGACAAAACTAATGTGATCGACAACTTTGTGAGACTGCAATTTGCTTCCGTTAGGGACATCTGATAAAATTGGAACGATATATAGAAGATTAGCATGACCCATACGTAAGAATGACACACATTAATTGAGAAAAAAAAACTGCAATTCATATATTACACCGGTAGGCTGTGGCTGTTGCCTCCTCTTCTGCGTGAGCATTGTGTTAAAGATGTCTTCCTCGCTATAATGTTGGACCAAGGAGAGAAAGAAACAAGAAAAAAAAGGATACTCACCATGCATTTCAGTTTGGGGACATGCATTAAGTCAAACACTACTCAACATTGCTGATGGTATAGAATGAAATTTTATACAAAATACTAGCTATAGTATGGCATACACGTCAAGCTCAACTATAAGATGATTAGGAACATACATTGAAGCCTTCATATTCATGCCAAGCACGTTCAAGATGTGGCCTACCATTTGAAAATACAAAACCAAGTAAACAATTTGTGCATGGAATCAATTACATGCTTGGAAATTAAAACAAATGTATGCATACTAGACTAAATTATTCCATTCCTCGTATATATATAACAGACCAAGTTAGAACTAAGCTTCCAACCAGAACCAAAATCATCATAATCATAATGAGTAGGAGATATGCAAGACTGTGTGTTGGCCGAGGCGTGTTTTGTTTTCCGGTCCATTCCCCGACTCTGGGATCAAAATCGAAACCCAAACCCGCCTCTAGAAGCATTAGACGTTCCTCCTCCTATTCCATCAAAACAGATCAGTTTCTGAGCAATAGCAGTGATGATTTTGGTGAAGAAATCAGAGTCAAAAATGGGGATGAGATGGGGAACAAGATAATGGTGGTTGTGGATTCGAGCCTTGAAGCCAAAGGAGCTCTTGAATGGGCACTGTCCCACACTGTTCAAACTCAGGACACCATTGTGCTTCTTCATGTAGCTCAGCCCTGCAAACAAGGTTAGACTCAACACAATGACCATGTTCTTTATTGATTAGTTCGTAATTAAGGTTCTTGTTAACCAACATTGGTTTTGCAGGTGCAGACCCAAATGCGAAGAAGCTTAACTTAAGAGCTTTTGAGGTTCTTCACTCTATGAAAAAAGAATGTCAAAGGAGGAGGCCTGGGGTAAGTGCATGACATCACATTGCTTTGTCTTTTTTTTTTTTTTTTTAGATGTGAAAAGAGTCCAAAATGAAATGGAGGTTTGTATTGACTATTGAGTTGTATAGGTGGAAGTTGAGGTAGCATTGCTTGAAGGGAAGGAAAGAGGTGCAATAATTGTGGAAGAAGCAAAGAAACAAAAGGTGTCTCTACTTGTTCTTGGGCAAAGAAGAGAGAGGTCAATGTGGTGGGAGCTAATCAAGAGGTGCTGGACAAGTAGGCGAAGGAGAAGAACATCCGGAGGCGGTGAGGTTGTGGAATACTGCATACAAAATGCCGGATGCATGACGATTGCGGTCAGGAGAAAGAGCAGAAGACTTGGAGGGTACTTGATCACCACCAAGCTTCACAAGAACTTCTGGCTTCTGGCTTAAGTTAGTTTCCTTCAGATTACTCTTTTAGATAATGGATGTGAGTGCTGTGCTTGAATAACGATGGATGTCAATGAAACCCTTGTACTTTGAACTTCATGCAGTGTATGATTTTCTATGCAGCTTCAGACTTCTGAGTATTGAATTGGTACATTGCAGAGACAAAGTGCAACTGAAAATTAGTGTACAACTAGGCATGCCATAGTCGAAGATTTGAAGAATCATCTAAAGCGTGTAAAGATAATGCATCGTGATTAGATTAATCACAGAGATTAAGAAATCCAGTTGACTTTGTATTGCATGCTGGCATTAACCATCACTTGTAGCAAGTCACTCACCTAACCCTCACTGGGTTGGGAATTTTCTGAAGCAAAATCATATTCTCAGTACATCTTGCATATTCCATCCTCACTCAGGAGTACAGTGAGGACTATAAATCAGCTATGAAGATATAATTCAAATACAAAACATTGAATAATTGAATATACTCGGTCAACTGTACAAAGAATATATCAGTAAGCCTTTAGACATTCCAGGAAGAAGCAGTGCCAATTGGTGAACAACCTTTCTTAGTCATGCAGGTTCAATTATTTTCGTATTTCCTTTTCTTTCGTTCTCAATAGAAGAGGTAACCTGGTATACACATCTCATGATCAGGCATCCACTTCAAAACTCTGTTGTGGCTCAAGAGTAATTGTGTCTGTACTCTGTACCCCGACGTTTGCTTCACTTGAATATTCTTTATCGTGCCCTAAAATATGCCAGGTCCGTATTATCACTTCACAACTCTTTGATTTGGCTCATCAGAATAACCGTGTTTGTATGCAAGTCGTTGCAGCTGATCATATCCTGCTAGTACCCCAGCCCCAGCAACCCCTACAAGCATATTTGCAGTAACTCCTCGGAATAGTGTTGTGAAACCCTCAAGGTATACAATCTCCCGAAATGCATGTAAGCCATTGCGATACTTTGTGCTGTGTCCTGAGGTTAGCATCATTCTCCTCCGAAGAGTATCAAATGGATAGGCACAGATCCCAGAGACTGTTGTGACACTCCAACCAAGAAAGAAACTAGCAAAAAAATTTCCCTGTTGAAATTCAAATAATTCATGGAAAGCATGAGAACCAAGAAAGGTTAGACTAACAGGAAGCTTTTTTTTTTTTTTTCAATGGAGATGTTTACCTCTAAAGGTCCAACCAAAACAATAGGCTTCAAGGTGTCATAAATCCCAAAGTACATGCCTCGGTACAGAGTAATTCCAATGATGGAAACCCCAAACCCTCGATAGAGACCCACCAATCCATCACTTGACAAAGTTTTGCGGTAAACATCTACAATCCCTCTGAATTGTTGTCGACCATTAACTCCGCCCTGCCTTGCATCAGTGCCTAGCCGTGTACGTGCATAATCCAGATGATATAGAAATAATGAAGTTGTTGCTCCAGCAGCACTTCCTGAAGCCACATTTCCAGCAAACCACTTTATGTATCCATCTTTCTCTTTTGAGCGGCCAAAAATGCTTTTGAAGTAACCTTTAAATGCAAAGTTGAAAGCCTACATATATTCCAAACTATGTTTGGTGATAACAATTGGTAGGACAGAAAAGTAAAATCCAACATTTCATACATTTAACCAAACAGAGCATGGTAACAAGTGCTTAGTTTTAAGAGTAGATGCAGGATTTTAAAAGCTCCACTCGCATGTGATGCCAAGAAGTAATGTGATTAAGAAGACTAGAAGACTAGATGATTTCTCTATGATATATGGTGATCCAAATCATAACGAATTATAGGACTTTGAAATCCAGAACATAATCATGCTTTGCAAACCCATAAGACAAAGAAGTTCCATAATACATATTTACAAGAAAAATTTAAGGTCATTGGAAAACTGAAATACACAAGCACTTGAACATGGAGATTCAAATGAATTCCAAAAATTGATGAGTAATTCCAGTTATTACATCTTCTCTTGAACTATATTCTGATGCTGCATCAACCATACTTGATGCTTGTAATAGATAAAACAATTTGACAAGCGAAAAGGAGTCTAGAAAATTGAGATACACTCTGCACATTTTCTTGTAGAAAGTAAAACAAACAAATACAAAACAGAGAAAGTGCAAGAAGAGCATGTGGTAGTATGACATTACAGCAGGCTAACAATGAGTCACTAGAGCATATCCAGCTCAAATATTGTATGAGAAACATGAATTCATCAAAGGAAAAGAAGGGAAATAAGGTACCTGAGTAGGAAAATATCGAATAACATTGGCCTGGTTCCCTCTCCAAAAGGCCAACATGCCTTCTTCCTTAAAAACCCTCCTAAAGCCATCACCAACACCCTTATAAGGTCTATTGAGTTGTCCTCTCTTTATCATCTCCCCTTGATTTTGCAACAAAAGCTTTACTCTTTCAATAGGTGCTGCTGCGGTCTTCGCTACCAATGCAGCCATTCCTCCCATTACAAAATCCGCAGAAAACTTTTCAGATTGTTTCCCCATTGCGAAGCACCTCTATCTCTCTTGCTCTATTTGGCCACCCTAAAGAATCCAAACAAAGCAGAAACGCTATTCAAATTGTCCAATTGGTGATTAGAATGAGAAAGTTTATATCTTTGCCCAGTTCAGTTAGTGCCCTTCTCGAGGTTCCTCACCGCCAACATGTTATCTCAATCAAACGGATGCAAAGTTTCAGATTTTAATATGAAGTGATCCAAATGAGCAGGTCATATGTGAAAAGCTGAATAACGGTGTTTAAGGAACACAATCAGAGCTCATTACAGAATCAAAACAGATTCAAAGAAGCAACCATTTAATTCTTAAATGCCATGAAAGCTACAACCCAGAAAACAGAATCCAAACACCAAAAAGAACATCCAATCATATTCCATTTGAGTGAATGAACAGCATAAAGAAATGAACTTTATGAAACATAAGTGAGATGGGTTTACAGGATAGGATTACATACCTTCAAATATAGTACGAGGTTGAAGTAAGATTCAGTATCGACTGGAAAAGAAGGAGAGAGATGGGAGTGGGTGGTATTTCTGCCGCGGAGAATGGGGTTACTCTCCCACCACCAGAAATAGCACACTTTTGGATTTTCAATTGACAAGGATTTTAAATAGGTCGAATAATTGAATCGCACTTGGGTACAGACAAGGAAAGAAAAAGATTCGAAATTTTGATTCCCAGAAATACTATCCTGGAGATAGAGTTGTTTGCAGACAAAAACGGCAACCCCCTCCATTTTGGCAAATGCGCGAATGGAGACTATTCCAAGGACTAAAATATCGTGGATATCCTCAATTTTTTTTCTCGAAATTTCTGTTTATTTATTAACATCAATATTAATTTGATATTCATATTTAGTATTTTTTATAGAATATATAATTTTTATAATTTCAATTAATATTTGATATTTTCTCGATATATCCATCACAATTTAATTCTTTCGATCCATCGATATTTCCACAATTATTAATATTTTAATCATTAGGAGCGACACATCGTCCTCCGCTGATTTCCCCAAATCCGAAGCACTTGTGCCATTTGCTAGAGCGACAATGACAACAAATCTTGCAATAATAGTGTTGATGGATGACATGATAAAGGAGAGGAAAGGATTTGTTGTAGTAACGACTATGGCTAGGTTTGAGAGGATTGCTCTCACTGTTAGGGTTTGATGGCGAGAGGGTTTATTTCCATGTCCATAAATAAGATTATCGTGTCTCTGACATTTTTTTTTTATTGAAATCAACTGCTTTTCTCAAAAGCTTTATAAGCCATAGACTAGAAATCAAGTCATAACGATACCTCCTCTATAGTTACCAAATACAAATTGAGATTTAACTCTTATTAGCATCGGCGAGGTTTGAATCTGGGTATAAGGATTTCACATCTAAACTCTTACCAACTCGACCGCATGTGGTGATAATGTAGTTAAGTTTGAGTTTATGAAGTCTACGATATCATCAATTTCTTGTCTAAACGTAAACTGAGCACTAAAAGCCAAATTTATTTATAGAAATTCATTAATAATGTGGTTGTGTCTTATACGCTCCCTCGTAAAGGTATACATGTAATATAAAAACATACGATTGCCTGAAATTGTTCCAATAGAAAGTACCTGGAAATCAGATCCATCTGTTCTGTAATATATCCCTTCATCTCTGAAAATTTTCGGTCATCATATCCCTGACTTGGTTGTCTTCTTTGCATTTGCGTTATCTCTAGCTCACTTGCTTACTTAAGTTTATACCATCGGTTCTTTATGCCTAGTTGTTTGTTGATTTTAACATTAGTCAACTAATATTCTGGTCGGGGATGCTCCGTCATTCAACTCAACTCAAAAGTCCAAAAGGAATTATCAAGAATTTGCTTAGAAATTTCCACTTGGGCAGCAAGGCCGGCTAAAGTGCAGTGTACGTACCTATTGATGATTGAATTTATATTCAGCAATAAAAGAGTCCAATTGACAATTGATCTTCTCCACAATCAAATAAATTCAATCTGCTCTGTATATACGTTGGTAAGTTGGTCACAATTTTTGAATGCAAAAAAAAAAAAAAACAAGCAATTTTTTTTAATGAAGAAAATGTTATGAGGCGAACTATTCTTTCGCCTTTTAAAAATATTTTTTGTGTACCGGGCCTTAAATTCCTCAGGACGTCCAGTACCGTTTGGTCTACTGGCATAAGTCTCTCATTTTTAAGTGGGAGGTCGTGAGTTCGACTCACAACAGACTCGTTGATTGTAGTATCTGAGTAGTTTAAATAATCCCAAAAAAAAAAAATTCCCTCAGCACCGACCATGTTCGGCAGCAATCGGTGTTTAGATAATCAACTTCTAATGCAAAACCCTAATCTTAAGTTTTGAAACTTCTTAATCTTTACTTAAATTAAGCACCATTATTGTAGAAGGGGGATCTTTCCAGACTCCAGACTTTTGGATAATTGACTTCTAATGCAAAACCCTTGATATGAATATGGCTTTATTTGTTTCTCCAATCCCGTTCATTCTTTGTATCAATATTGTTTGGAGGGTCAACTCCAGTTTTAAATCCAATGTCAAACTATCGTTTCAGTGATCACAAGTTGGCAAATGAAAATTAATTAAATTCCAAGTTGATCGGCATGCTTGTACTTCAATCCATCATCACCGGATCGGAGAGGTACAGAAGAATGAACTATATAAACATACTCAGGACTCTACCAGACTACCACCAAACACTGAAACACACACAGATGGTACATCAAGCAATCTATAAATCTATATGTGTGCCTATCAACTATCTAGCTGGTATTTATTAAGTCTTACATACACGTTGTAGAAGCAATAGTATACAAGTATGACTTGTTACTGATGAAATTACATAGAATTTCAGACGATGCTTTTATAACTAGTTAAAGGACTACTATATTTGATTGAATGTTTTAGACGATTGGGACATAACCCAATAGCCAGGATCCTATTCCTCCTATAAATAGATGCAGCATGAACTCCAGTATCCAAATCTAATTCAAACAATGAAGATTGCTACCATTTGCTCTGTCTTCTTACTTTTCTTATTCCGTACTGTTGACAGTAGCTTGGCTATGAATACAGTTAATTTCAGTGTTGGTGTGGTTCTTGACTTTGACACGGGGTTTGGAAAGATGGGTTTGAGCTGCATCAACATGGCCCTCTCAGACTGGTATGCTTCACATCCGAATTACAATACGAGGCTGCTGGTGCACCAAAGGAACTCCCCCACTGACGTTGTTCTTTCAGCTGCTGCAGGTAATTAGTTCCATCTTTTACAAGCTAGTTTTTCCTTTTGATCATGTTAGCTAGAGTTTCTAATTTCTCTACTTCTCCCGGCCTGTTGTATATATTTTTCTCTTCAAAGTACGTATATATATTCGATCATTAGCTGTTCCTAGCTGTATAATTTGTTCCCAATAAGATATGACATTACAATACGTTGTTACTTGTGTTGTAAGTAACAACCTTGTTTTTCATAATGCAATTTTGAATGCATCAATTTTCGTTCTGCCTAGCACGTACTGTAGTGATATATTACTAATTATAATCTTCCGGTGGGATCTATAACATTAAACGTATATCATTACAGCTCTTGAACTGATAAAGAATGTTGAAGTGCAAGCCATCATTGGGCCTTCAACATCAATGCAAGCAAACTTCATGATCAACCTAGGAGACAAAGCTCATGTCCCCATAATCTCATTTTCAGCAACAAGTCCTTCACTAACTTCAATCCGGAGCCCATATTTCTTTCGAGCTGCACAAAATGACTCATCTCAGGTGAAAGCCATAAGTGATATCATTCAAGCCTTCGGTTGGAGACAAGTAGTTCCCATCTACGTCGACAATGAGTTTGGAGAAGGAGTGATCCCTTACCTCTCCGATGCTCTACAAGAGATTGATGTTCGAATCCCTTATCGGAGTGTTATATCCCCGACTGCGACAGATGATCAAATTGAAGCTGAGCTTTACAAGTTGGTGACAATGCAAACAAGGGTCTTCATTGTCCACATGCTTCCTTCACTAGGCTCTCGAATTTTTAAGAAAGCAAGAGAGATTGGGATGATGGATAAAAGCTATGTTTGGATACTGACCAATGCAATTTCAAACGAGTTGAGTTGGTTTAATTCATCTTTTCACATGGAAAACATGCAAGGGGTGTTGGGATTGAAGACTCATATCCCAAATAAGAAAAAGCTTGAGGCTTTCAGAGTAAGATGGAAAAGGAAATTCCAACAAGACAATCCAAATGATGTTGATGTGAATTTGGATGTGTTTGGATTGTGGGCTTATGATGCTGCCAAGGCACTGGCCATAACAGTGGAGAAGCTTGGGAATACTAAAAACTTCACATACCAAAAGATGAATATTTCTGGTAGCTCCAATGATTTAGAGAGATTCGATGTCTCTCAGATTGGTCCTCAACTTGTTCAAGCGTTGCTAGGTACAAGTTTCCAAGGGCTTTCAGGGGACTTTAGTTTTGTTAATGGGCAACTTCCATCTTCAACTCTTGAGATTGTGAATGTGATTGGAAATGGAGAAAATGTGGTTGGATTTTGGACACCAGAAAACGGACTAGTGAGAAACTTGCATTCCACAAAGAGCATAAGCAGATCTCCTGCTTCTAATACTAGCATCGGAACGATTATATGGCCCGGAGACACCTCCTCTGCTCCAAAAGGTTGGCAGATTCCTACTAATGGGAAAAAGTTGAAGATTCTAGTTCCACTTAAAGACGGGTTTAACGAGTTTGTGAATGTGACATACGATCCTAGCACTAACAAAACCAACGTCATGGGTGGATACTGCTTAGAAGTCTTTGAAGCTGTAATACAAGCATTACCTTATGATATCTCTTATGAGTTGTATGCTTATGCAAAGCCTGATGGTGAAGCTGCTGGTAATTACAATGACTTGGTCAACCAAGTGTTCTTAGGGGTAATGTTCTTATTCTGAGCTCTTGATATTTTTTTCACTTTCGTCTTTTGATTTTTTTTTTTTATATATATTTTGGGTGCTCTAACAGTGTTTGGGATAAATTGGTCTAGAAAATTATTGGAATTTCTCACTGAAATTGATGCTTGTTGTACTTGATAGAACTATGATGCTGCGGTGGGAGATATAACAATAACAGCAAACAGGTCCTTGTATGTGGACTTCACATTGCCATACACAGAATCCGGGGTATCCATGCTGGTGCCTATTAAGGACAAAAGAAGTAAGAATGCTTGGGTGTTCTTGGAGCCATTGACTTGGGATCTTTGGTTAACAACTGGATGCTTCTTCATATTCATTGGCTTTGTGGTCTGGGTTCTTGAACACCGGATAAACGAGGATTTTCGAGGACCTTTGCGATACCAAGTTGGCACGAGTTTCTGGTTCGCTTTCTCAACCATGGTGTTCGCACACAGTAAGTTCTTTCATCTAATCTACCTATACATTTTGATCAATACTTTGTATACACATTAATTGAATACATGCATGCTCTCCATATGATCTTTGTTAATTTAGGGGAGCGAGTGGTTAGCAACTTGGCTAGATTCGTAGTTGTCATATGGTGCGTGGTAGTGCTCATATTGACACAGAGCTACACTGCAAGTTTAACATCGATGTTAACAGTTCAGCAGCTCCAACCAACTGTTAGCGATGTAAACTTGCTTCTGAAAAATGGAGACAATGTTGGCTTTCAGGAAGGGTCTTTTGTTTACGGCATTTTAAGGCAACTAGGTTTCCGGGATGAGAAGCTTAAGACCTATAATTCCACAGATGACTTGCATCGACTTTTTAAAGTTGGGAGTACAAATGATGGTATAAGTGCTGCTTTTGATGAAACACCATACATCAAGGTTTTCATTGCAAGTTATTGCTGGAAATACACAATGCTTGATCCAACGTTTAAGGCAGATGGTTTCGGCTTTGTAAGTTACTTGTTTTCTCTCCTACTCTCTTATACATACAACTGATGCAAGTAAATATATATATGTTCAGGTTCATTCATTCCTAGTTCTTGTTTGATTTCTAGGTCTTCCCAAAAGATTCACCTCTGGCTCGTGATGTTTCGAGAGCAATCTTGAATGTAAATGAGGGAGGGCAGGCGAAAAAGATCGAGGACAGATGGTTCAACAGACACCCGAGTTGTCCAGACCCAAATAGCAAGGTCACTTCCAACAGTCTTGGCCTTGAAAGCTTTTGGGGTCTCTTCCTCATTGCTGGAGTAGCTTCGTTTCTAGCTCTGCTCATATTTGCTTGCACATTCTTGTATGAACATAAGGACATGTTAATCAGCTCGGATTCAGATGATTCATCATGGAAAAAACTTCGCGACTTATTTAAACAATACGACCTAAGAGACCACAACAGCCACACTTTTAGGCGTGAAAGTCAGAGCCAAATTGGAGCAGAGAGTATTAGGCAGAGTCCGAGGAGCACACCTAATACTGAACATGGTCAATCACCTAGAGAGATTGAACCTCAACAATTTGGAGAGATTGAACTAGCTATTGAGCTTGATCAGAGACCAAGAGGAAATCAGTAGATTTGACCAAGAACTGACAAAGTTTCTTGCATAGTGACCATATCAGATCATGTACTAGTCTACCATTTGGTCGTAAGGTTGATTATCTTTATGTTACAGATTTCATTCTCTGTTGGCATAGACGTCGGTGGAAACCCAATAGTTTTTATATAGGCCACAAGGTAGGGTGTGCTTTACTCATGTAGGCAGTTGGAGACTGATTTGGATGCAATAACTGTGGCACAGTTACAGACACCCTCCTACCCTACTCTGCTCTCAACATTCAACACTGCCGATTACATGCAAATTCCACCTTAGAATGTAGATTCATGGCACTCACTAGCAAGAGTAGCTGGCTAGCTTGTACACTCATTTATTACACAAAAATTTAACTTATTGTTATATTACTTATCGTTTCGATGTGTCGAATCGATGAATTCAATTCGCTTATAAATTTTGACAGTAAACTAAGGGGGTGTATTGTATTTGGATTTATACTGACTTATTTTAATCAACTGACTTTTTGAAAAGTGTACAGACTCTTTGAAAAGTTCATAGACTTTCACTAATTTCTTAAAACTATCGATTTTTAATCACAGACTTTCACTGATTTATGAAATCTACAGATTTCATATGAATAACTTCTGTAGATTTCTCAATACTTACATAGTTACAAGAAAAGAAAGAAAAAAATAAAGAAAAAAATAAAGATACAATGACAAACACATAATAACACCGATTATAAGTTTAGTGCTCATCTATCTAATTTCGATGCATACAGTTGTAATATTTGATTGAAATACATAAAGATAGGTAACGAAAAAGATTATATTAACTTAACAACACGCATACTTGTACGTAAACTAAAGACACATTTTCTAAAGTGGGACATTAGATGTTCACAAGTTTAATTCATGTACGCAAATATAAAATATATGATTATGTGGTTCTAATATCAAGAGTTAGTAGATAATATTTAAATTATCAAGGGTTCCAAACATTACAATTGAAAGACAACAAAATGTTAACAGTTAAAAAACATTGAAAAGAATAGGTAGAATAGCGTTGATAGCACAAAATATTAATAAAAAAAAAAAAAAAGATGATGTATCGTAGGATCAACCTATTCACATGTAAAGATTAGAGTTTGGTGTGTGTATTAGAGTTTGGTGGATGGAAAAATATTAGAGTTTGGTGTGTGTAATTTACACTACAAAGTCTATAATTATCCATGAGTTATTATCCATGAGTTATTAATTCCATAAGTATGAATGATATTTTGAATACATTTGAACTTCTATTTATTTTAAAAAGTCTTAATTGAATACCCCTAAACTTTGGTGGAATTCATAATGATTTTTTAAAATCTAGTTGAATACACCCAGACTTTGATTGATTTTTAAAAATCTGTATTGAATACACCTAAACTTTCAAATTTCATAGACTTCTTTAAAACTTCCACTAATTTCATATACAATACATTCTCCTGAATTCGACATTTATACAAAAAGGCTAATTGTTTTTATTAGCTAAATAAATGTGTGTGTATTTTATATTTTGATGGCAGGAGTTTTTGGCAAGTAACATAAACTAAAATGGACATAAACATAATTATAGGTGTTTATATAGGGGGTATCATACCTCAATCATCACATGGTGTCATGTGTGATATGGGCCTTTCTTTTCCTTAATGCCTCTGTGAGACTGTGACTGTGTTTCCCTCCCCAAAAACAGACCAGACCAGACCATCTGGATTCAGCAAAAGCTCTCTCCTCTTCTCATCTCTCTGCTACTCTCCTCTTCAGCTAAACACTCCTGATTTTGTCTTGCTTTAATTCTCTGATTGATTCAAAAGCTGCCCAGAACAGAGTTAGAGACAAAGTTGTGACCTTTAACGCATTCACAAGTAGGCCTTAGTGTTGGTTTTCGTCACTTTTGATTATCGGAGACAAAATTGGTCTGTGGCCAAGTGAGGTTGACATGGTTAAAGGTGGAGTCTTGATG
Source organism: Fragaria vesca subsp. vesca (assembly GCF_000184155.1). NCBI lineage: Eukaryota > Viridiplantae > Streptophyta > Magnoliopsida > Rosales > Rosaceae > Fragaria > Fragaria vesca. The sequence continues at coordinate 7,419,152 of NC_020495.1, read as the reverse complement.
GGTTTATGATCGAATCTGGGTCATGGGCCGCTGCGGATTCGTGATTTGGTGGTGAGATTAGTCCAAGATGCGGCGGCGGGCGGCCGAGTATCGGCGCCCGGTTCGAAGCAGGAGGTTTTCGTATTGGATCTGGGCTCTGTTTGGACTCTTCTCCATTGCTGGTCTTGTTCTGTTTGTGTTGCACCATAACCAGAATGAAGATCGGGTCGAACAGCCCGTATTGGTATGATTGAAACTACTCAGCTCCCCTTTTTAAATGTGTTTCTTGATTCAGTTGATCATGATTTAGCATTAGATCCTATGCCATGTTTGTTTGAGAGTTTTGATGCTCTGTTTCGATGAAATTTTGGGTTTGTGTTGTTAAGTTTTGGCATTTTGTTTTCTATTGAGCACTTGAATTTTCTGTTGAAGGGTTTTGAACATTCTGATTGGGATCACTAGTTGGTCCACTGATTGAACTGTTATTGGATTTACGTGCTTAAGTTATAGATATGATCTTATTGAGTTATGGTGGGAACTATGAATAATGTATCTTGATTGAGAACCAGCATTATGGATGTATTAGTGGTTAGTTATATTATGAATTGACTAGTAGACAACAAACTTGCAACTCTGAGCTCCGTGGAGTTTGGATTCTCAACTTCTCAATATATGAATGCGTAGAAGTGTGCTGCTGTTTACTGGTAGTTGGGATTTAAGTTGGAGTTCTTGTTAGTTGATAAGTTTATCTATTGTGATCTATCAAGAAATTCCTTGTCCTGTGCCCCCTTAATAGATTGAACATTTGAGTCTTATAGGGTATAAAACATACAAGAAGGTGCCGACGTTTAGAGTTCTGCCGAAATTTGTCCTGATACTGGAATAAATTAGCAATCGATGTCGATTGCTCCCATTGTACGCTCGTAATGTGCATCTGAGGGAGAACATAAAGGTGTGAATGTCATGATTCTAGAATATGACCTTGTCAACAATCAGACATGATTCACCTGAAACTGTGACTTTCTTCTGATTGTGGCTCTGTTTCTTGTACTAGGAGTTCCTTTTAATAAGGGCATCTGAAATTTTCAGATTTTTGCAATGTTTTGTTGTTCTTATACACCTTGCGCTTAGACTTTTGTTGTTCATAGAGATTTCACTTAAATCTGCAGGATTATTTTGAATTGCCTAAATGTGCACATTGGCCTTGTTGCCTCCTCATATTTCTCTTTCTCTTCAGTATTTCCTTAACTTGATTGTAATTTCATTTTTTATAATTAACTTCCTGATATAGCTTGGAATACCCTAAGATTAATCATTTGATGTCTTAATTCGACGTGACCTCACTTTTTCAGGAGAATAATGAGAGATTTGAACAGGTTGCTCATGAGGGGTTAAATTTTACTGAAGATATATTGAGTGCTAGATCATTTTCCCGGCAGCTGGCTGAGCAAATGACACTTGCCAAAGCTTATGTTATTATTGCCAAAGAGCACAATAATCTTCATCTTGCTTGGGAACTTAGCACAAAGATCAGAAGTTGCCAACTTTTGCTTTCTAAAGCTGCCATGAGGGGGGAATCAGTCACATTAGAGGAAGCAGAGCCAATAATTAAAAGCCTATCATCTCTTATATTCAGGGCACAAGATGCACATTATGACATTGCAACCACAATAATGACAATGAAGTCTCATATTCAAGCCCTTGAAGAGCGTGCATATGCAGCAACAATCCAAAGCACTGTTTTTGGACAGCTAGCTGCTGAAGCATTACCCAAAAGCCTCCATTGCCTACATATTAAGCTCACAGCTGATTGGTTGAAAAAGGCTTCTATACAAGTACTTGCAGATGAGAAGAGGAACTCTCCCAGACTCATGGATAACAATCTCTACCATTTCTGCATATTTTCAGATAATGTGTTGGCTACTTCTGCTGTTGTGAACTCTACTGTCTCCAATGCTGACCATCCTAAACAGCTGGTCTTCCACATTGTCACCAATGGAGTCAATTATGGTACGATGCAGGCTTGGTTCCTGAGCAATGATTTCAAAGGATCCACCATAGAGGTGCAGAACGTTGAGGAGTTGTCTTGGTTTAATGCCTCTTATGCCCCTATCGTGAAACAGCTCCTTGATCCTGATTCACGGGCCTACTACTTTGGGGGATATCAAGATTTGAATGTTGATACAAAGTTGCGAAACCCTAAGCATCTATCTTTGCTCAATCACCTCCGATTTTACATCCCAGAGATCTATCCACAGCTGGAAAAGGTAGTTTTTCTTGATGATGATGTTGTCGTCCAGAAGGATCTGACCCCACTTTTCTCATTGGATTTGCATGGAAATGTGAATGGAGCAGTGGAAACTTGTCTGGAAGCATTTCATCGTTATTATAGGTATCTCAATTTCTCAAACACAATCATCAGCTCGAAGTTTGATCCACAGGCATGTGGATGGGCATTTGGTATGAATGTTTTTGATTTGATTGCTTGGAGGAAAGTAAATGCAACTGCACGGTACCATTACTGGCAGGAGCAGAATGCTGATGGGACTCTCTGGAAGTTGGGCACTCTTCCACCTGGGCTTCTTACTTTTTATGGTCTGACAGAACCACTTGATAGAAGATGGCATGTATTAGGACTGGGGTATGATCTGAATATTGACAACCGGTTGATTGAGAGTGCAGCAGTCATCCACTATAATGGTTACATGAAGCCATGGCTGAAGTTGGCCATTAGCAGATATAAGCCTCTTTGGGAGCGATATGTAAATCAAAGCCACCCATATCTCCAAGATTGCGTCACAAGTTAATATGTGCTACCTCTTGATTTGCCGGTAATTCATGCGATCTTCACCACTTTAAACTCCCAAAACAATGATGTGATCGCCGTATTGTAGAGTCAGAAGTAGAAAGTTTTTGACTTTATAGGCAGATTTTCGTTTTCATTTTCCCTTTGCATCAATAGTATTCTGAAAGAAAAGGAATTGCTTTTATACAATACAAAGTTTAAATGTACCAGGTGAAGAGTTGGGGGAGGTAGAGATTCATTTTTGCCGGATGGGGTTTTCTTTTTCCCTTCTGCAAGCTGTAGAATTATTTGTTCTCTAGCAAGTATTGTAATAATTTTTTCTTTTTCCCCTGAAGTTATTATGCAACTGAACAGTTATCCTAGTCATTAATTGAAAAAAGAAAAAACTTCAACCTTGGTTATGAATTTTCATTCTTGCAGTCAGTGGTAAAGTTTTACAAAATTGTCTTGCAAAAAAAACCAAGTTTTGTTACATCACAGGAAAACTTTATAACTTCAAACCAGCAGCTTCTAACTTCTGCTTTGTTAGATGGTTTTTTGAGTCCCCAACCTGGCCTTTTCTGAAGAAGATATCATTGTCGTCGTTAAATTTGAAGTCCCACTTTTGTTCACCTCCAAATGTCTTCCACAACACCTAGTTTCTCTTCTTCTAACGAAAATGGATAACGCATGAACTCTGCCAATTTCTTTACACATTCCTCTGTGTCCTTTCTCATATCCTCGTACCTCAAAAATAAGGTGTTATCTGAGTTTTCCTCGCTTGCTTCCCAATAACCAAGAACGTGATCCCAGAAGGGTCCTTCACAAAAATTTAAATGCCTCTTCTCTGTGTCTGCCCCATTGCTTGCAAAACTAACCCAGCTTCATCAGACACGGTTATCTTCTTAGAAGCAACCAGTATATCAATTTCACAATTTTGTAAGCAAAAGAAAATAACCAACAACTAAGAAGTAAGAACCAAAGAAAGAGTAGCCCCAGTAGTCTGAAGGATTTCAATTTTCAAGCTATGCATTACTCCCTCTTTTTAGAGTCATACAAGAGAATTTGGTACCGCTATGTTCCTCGACAACATTACCAGTTTTCCTCTTTTCCATTGATTCCTCCTACATCTTTTTCTCATGTTCCTTCAAATTGATCTTATAATGCAACCTCCAAAAATCACACCAAAACACCACAAGCAGTAGCTAGAAACCCAGATGGATTGAGATTATGAACATCATACAAAACAAATCAAACGCATCACTTAGGGGAGAGGGTTCTTACTCTCTAATACCATCCTTGTGGTGGGCGTCTGTGTTAGGCGCCTACATTGCTAAACGCCGTCCCACCCCCCCGCCCCCGCGGCTGTTCTCGTCGGTCGCCATTCATAAAAAATAATAATAATGATAATAATTTAAAAAATAAAGCGAATTGGGCTTTTAACGGGCTAGGCGGACACGAGACGCGTCTAGGTGGTCGGGGCCGTGGTGGGCTAAACGGACTGGGGGTTCACCATTTAAAAACACAAAAACGACGAGTCGTCTATAGTCCATTGTTCCACGTTTATTTTTTTGAGAACCATTGTTCAACGTTCCTTCATCGAAAAAAAACGTTCTGAGTGAGTCTTGTCTCATCTCTCTGGCGACGACGACGACGACGACAACGATCCAGACTCGGCCGGACACCAGCTGCTATATCTCCTAAGGTACATGTATCTATATATTCTGTTCACTCCAATTCATAATTCTGCTCAATCAAGCTTTGTTTCGATTCACTCCAATTCATGCTTTTCGATTCTAGCTAGTAGGGTTTATCTTAGGCCTCTGTGTATGAGTATGTCAGTACATCAGCTATAAATAAGACATGCTTAAAAGGTTATGAAGTTGTCATACTATTTGCGCATCATGATCATAGCATCAATATATATATATATACACACGATTTTTCTCAGTTGCGGACGTCCGCAACAAAGTTTTGGTGTTGATTTCCATTTTTACACCACTTTTCGATCTAATTTCCTCATCTCCACCGTCTAGTATCTAGATAATATTGTGTAGATCATCTCTGCAAAATTTCAGCCAATTTGGTAATCGTTAAGGCCCTCAAACTCGAAAAACAAATGAACGGACTGAATTCTGTCCGGTTCATGTTTATACCAGAAAACACAATTTTAAGGGCCTTAACGATCACCAAATTGGCTGAAATTTTGCAGAGATGATCTACACAATATTATCTAGATACTAGACGGTAGAGATGAGGAAATTCGATCGAAAAGTGGTGCAAAAATAGAAATCCGCACCAAAACCATTGGTGCGGACGTCCGCAGCCGAGAAGGGCTGTATATATATATATATATTTATACAGATTTTCTCAGGTGCGGATGTCTGCATTTATTCTTACGGTGCGGATTTCCATTTTACACTCGCTTTTCAATTAAATTTTCACATCTTCACTGTCTAGTATTTAGATACTAATGTATAGATCATCTCTGTAAAATTTCAGCCAATTTGGTTATCATTAAAGCACTCAAACTCAATTAAACAAATGGATGAACATAATTCTGTCGAACTTGAACCGTTCATGTTTATAACAGAAAAACGCAGTTTTGAGTGTCTTAATGATAACCAAATTGGCTGAAATTTTGCAGAGATGATCTGTACATTAATATCTAAATACTAGACGGTGGAGATGTGAAAATTCGATTGAAAAGTGAGTGTAAAGTAGAAATCCGCACCGTTAGAATAAATGCGGATGTCCGCAGCTGAGAAGGATTGTATATATATATATATAGAGGCCGGATATGAAGCGCACGTGCGTAAGTGCGCACGGAGCTCTGTTCGCCACCGTCCGGCTCCGACGATTGCGCGCCGCCACCCCAACGGACTCCAGCAGAGTCCAAGATCACTTTTCCTACCCGGCGAGTCCACCGAATTCCAGTTTTCCAGCGAGATCACCCAA
>NC_020495.1:7411458-7413410 GCF_000184155.1 Fragaria vesca subsp. vesca | reverse complement strand
TATATATATATATATATATATATACAGTCTGTTTCAGATACGGACGTCCGCACCGCCTTAAGGTGCGGATTTCCCTCCGTTCACCACCCTAGGGCGCCGGCGAGGGCGCGCCTCTACCCCAGCGGACTCCAGCAGCTTCCCCGACCACTTTCCATCCCCAGCGAGTTCACCAAATTCCAGTTTTCCGGCCAGATTGACTTTGTTTGAAGTTTTGGGTGATTTCGCCAGAAAACTGGAATTCGGCGAACTCGCCGGGGAGGGAAAGTGGTCGGGGACGCTGTTGGAATCTGCTGGGGTGGAGGCGCGCCCTCACCGGCGCCGTAGGGTGGCGAATGGAGGGAAATCCGCACTTTAAGGCGGTGCGGACGTCCGCACCTGATAATCCTCGTATATCTATTCTTTCGTATTTTAGTTTTCTTTTGAAACTAGAAGCTGTGGTCATGATTTAAAACTAGAAGCTGTAGAATATAAGTTCTGCAATGATACACCACAATACCGGTCTCTAAAGTATAGAAGAGAACCAATTTCCATAAGAAGTGTTAAAGTTGAAAACCATAAGTCCACAACTCTAGTGATTACCCTTTTACCAAAACAACTCAAATGCCTCTTCTGTAGGAAGAGAGGTGACCGATCGAATAGTTGGCCATTTGAAACTGCTTGTTGTCCAACTTTCTGTGTAAACCTCCATAGAGAAACAAGAATATCTTTAGGATTCCTTACAAATGCAATGTACACAATCCGGCCGTGTGCCCGAGGTATTCCAAATGGAGTCTAGGGTAAGAACTGTGGCCATTGCAAGCAATCTAGGTGAAAGAAGAGATTCAAGGTAGGCGTTTGGGTTATCTTTGTGAGCTAGCAACTCTAGGAAGGGCACACAATCATGGGGATTGTTTGTGAGCAATGGATGATTGGATTGGGATTGGTAATTTCGATATCATTTTGGATAGCAGACATGAGAGCCTTGAGCCATGGTGTACTGCACTTCGGAAAGGTGGCATGGCCAAGAATATGCCAGTTTCTGTAGCCCTGAAACTTTGCTGTGCCCAAATGACACCTTGAAGGAACAACGTACGTGGGGTACCAAAGCCTTGGTATAGGTAGTAATCCTGATCACCTCCCCAAGCTCTCACTTTAGGGAGGATTGAGATCAATTCTGGGAAATCATGAATGCCACATTAATCTTGTTTTGATCTTGTGTTGGTCTTTTTCTTGATACATTATATGTCTGAAAGAACTAAATATCGATGAATATGCTTGTAAATAATCGAGGTTTTTAAACTCAAAACATTAGGTCACTTGCGTGACAAGGCACACATGTGGATGAGGTTTTCTTTCAACTTGTGAGCATGTAATATTGGTCTGGTGTTTCCTTACTTTACGAATTTGACAGAATTTTGTGGAATAAGCTAGGGTACATACTTCATAATCATTGGAGATTTTATTATATATTTTTCTAAGAAGAACAACAATGACAAGGAGAACGAAAAGCAGATTAGATATTTAAAGAAAAAAGAAAATAAGAAATGCCAACTCTAATGGAGCTGAAGAGGAGTGATGCACTGATCCCATGGCAGCCAAGCGTCCATCAGCTACGTACATACTTCGTTTATTGCAATATCTGGTTATGTATTTCATTACTTCAAAGAAGAGCTCTAAAACTATTGAACTGAAAACCACATATAGACATAAACACATTGCATCATGTTTCAGCAAAACAAGAACATATAAACATGTATAAGAATTAGAAGCACCAACCTTGGTTGTTCATGTTCAACGCCATCAAGCTAGAGCAGAGGAAGTCTTCTGTGTAATTCTCCAGATTGCCTCTTCACAGTGAGTATGAAAACTTACAGGCGTAGAATGAGCTTACACATGGACCTTTATATATTGACAAATTCACTTAGAATCTCATCTCACAAGGCAACTCTAATAAACTAATCAATTACCTTATG
>NC_020495.1:7410295-7411438 GCF_000184155.1 Fragaria vesca subsp. vesca | reverse complement strand
TCAAGATATTAATTGAGTTCATCTAATCAGTCATATAGTTTACAGTTATACCAAAACACCAGTAAAGAACTTGCCAATATTCTTATGCAGTAAAACATAAACCATAAAACCAATTTCCCGAACTAATCTCATAAAACCCTATAAGAACATGTCAGTTGGCCATCCAAATACAATAAAACAAGAAACCATACACTATATATTTGCAAAATAGACCAACACAGAACCCCTGTTGATTGACGACTGTAATATCCTCAATGAACTTTACAGTCACAAGATAAAAGAATCACGATTTATTTTCATTCCAACTATAACAATAACAAAATGTTAATTGTCTTTAACCCAAAAGGCAAAAACAGTAACTGAAAAAATAAGTTCCAAGACATGGAAATAGCATAATACACTTGCTCTAAAAAATAGAAAAGACCTTCTGGCCTCAAAACTGACTTAACAAATCTTACAGCTTCAACTCCTACTCTGGATGGTGACCTTAATTCTCTCATGCTCCTGGACACATATAGCAATTAGCTCATTCAAAGTCCACTTGTCTTTTTGAGTGGTGTAGGTGGTCTTAAGCTGATCAAATTCAACAGGGAGGGATTTCAGAACTAGCATCACAATCATGTCTTCCTCCATGGTCATCTTAAGGGCAGTGAGCTTAGCTCCAATATCAATCATCTTCAGAATATACTCCCTGATGTTCATCTTCATCTCATACCTCATACCATGCAACTGGTCTAACAACATGGCAGTCTCAGCCTTGTCACTAATCGTGAACCTCTCAGCTATGGCAGTAAGGTACTCACTAGCTATCTCTTTCTCGGGAATACCACCTTTCACAACATCAGACATAGTCCTCATAATAGTGAGCTTACAGATCTTATTTGCTCTCACCCAGTTATCTCTAGCTGCACCATTTTCAGCAAGCATTGGGACACTCAGACACCAATCTACATTCTGTTGAGCTAGGTTTAGGTCTATATCATCTCTCCAGGTCCTATAGTTGCTACCATTCAAAGGCATCACACTCCCTAAGTTCACAGGAGTCAAAACTGGAAATAGAGATAAAAGAAAATAAAAGTTTTAGTACTTCTGGTTATCTATATCCATATAGATATATATATATATATATATATATATATATAT
>NC_020495.1:7408882-7410275 GCF_000184155.1 Fragaria vesca subsp. vesca | reverse complement strand
GTATGCAAGAACCTGACATCATCTTCAAAAGAAAATTATAACAGATGCCCTTTAAATTCTGAAAACAACATTGTCTTAATAGACATAACAATATCCATATAGCTATATCATGATTCAAACTAATCATAGAAAGAATGCAATGCAACATCACTGAACTTTTATTTCTCAATCAGAAAATTCATAAGTTGCAAAAAATAAACATAAGGTTCAAAACTGGAACCAAAATGAGAATTACACAAGAAAAAACTTTAACTGCTAGCAAATAATACTGAAGCTATAAATAAAGCTCCCACTGATCCTATCAATCAAGTTTAGGCAAAATGCCTGTACCAGCTGCATGCTTTTCAAAAGCAACAGTCATAGGTTTAGTAATGGAACTGCTAGCTGAGCTTCAGTGCCTATCTTCAAAACATCAAGCTCCTTATGCATAACTTTCTCTCATTAATTTTGTAGTACTTAAGGGGACATCTGATAAAATTGGAATTAGTAGACCTCTTGTTAGGTTTGCTAAATTGACTTTAAAGACTTTATCAGCTCCCATACATCATCAGCTCCCATACATCATTCACATGCATAGATTTCAACTCTGAAATCATGGTTTTCTCCCACTCATGTGAATGATCTCTAGAAATGGCTTCTTTAAAAATTAGTGGGATTCTCAATCTCACCCTCATCATAATCTACTTCAACATATGAAAATCAGCAGAAAAAACATGAAGGGTTGATCTCCTCTTTGTTCGTGACCTTCTGATCACTAGTGGTGGTGGTGGAGGTGGAGGGTTAGGGATATGTGCAGGTGCAACTATCCCATTCAAAAAACAACTGGTGTGGTTTCTAAAAAATTATAGCCTGAGGTTGTGAAAAAATTCTGCAGCTCTAGAAATAAGTGAGCTCCCCAAAATCAAAGTTCTCAAAAAATATTGAGAAGTGAAATAAAGAAATTTCAGTACAGGTATCTACATTTCAATACATTACAGGCAAGTATGGTTTTTCAGTTATTAGCTACTTTTCTTAACAATGAGATGCGCTTGAACCAAATTGGTCAGTGCTTTACCTGTTATATATGCTATTCAACAGAAAACAAAAGAAATAGAAAACAAATGCTCATTCGTCAATTCCATTGGTCCATGCTCATTGTCCAGAAAAGCAAATCTTTACCTTCTAGCAATACCAAAAAATAAAACTTCTATAGATAACCTATAGAAACCTGATATGCACTCAATATCAACAGAGATACAAAGCAGAGTTTTAATACTAGTCAACAATTAATCAAGTAAATTTACCTTCCCTTGAACAGTACTGAAGAACATGCTCATTTATGAATGAATACAATATATACACAACTATATATTGTCAAGTATCACATATAAACGATTGTCATGATACTATAAAG
>NC_020495.1:7347972-7407972 GCF_000184155.1 Fragaria vesca subsp. vesca | reverse complement strand
CGCACAAAACAGTAAAAATCTGAAATTTCATTGAGATTGAAAACGTACCAGGACGCTCCCGCGCTTGCAAAACAGAGTTAGTAACAACATGTATTTCAAAAAACAAAGTCGCACACTAACCATGTATAGCAGCCCATTATGCAGCAAAAGATCATCCCAAAAAACGAATTTAGCAGAAGAACCCTAATCCCAATTCTAGGTTTGAAAAAGACGTTGTCTTTTAATGATCAGTTGGGTCTAAAACGAAAATGGGTCGGGTCAAAAGGATCCGCGTCCTTTTAAAACCGGGTCTGGGTTCATGCTTGTGCTGGGTTTGTGTATTGGGCCTCAACATATTCTTGGCCCAATTCGTGTTCATCAGTGTTCATAGCAGAAGACAAAATTTCCAGAAATTTTTCAAACGATCATGCATAACACAACAAAGGTTTATGAAAAAATGTGGTTGGCTCTGATACCAACTATTGAACTGAAAACCACATATAGACATAAACACATTGCATCATGTTTCAGCAAAACAAGAACATATAAACATGTATAAGAATTAGAAGCACCAACATTGGTTGTTTATGTTCAACGCCATCAAGCTAGAGCAGAGGAAGTTTTCTGTGTAATTCTCCAGATTGTCTCTTCATAGTGAGTATGAAAACTTACAGGCGTAGAATGAGCTTACACAGGGACCCCTTTATATATTGACAAGTTCACTTAGAATCTCATCTCACAAGGCAACTCTAATAAACCAATCAATTACCTTATGTGATAACTATAACATATATTCTATGTTATCTCAAACTCCTTGTATTTATCTAATCAGATTACTAAGATAAATATCCAAATTAAGTATTATCGATTAACCTCATTTACTTATTTCACAAGATATTTATATATGTTGGACTCTCATGTGTTAATCTTGAGTCCACATTAGATATAACTCTAACAAAAACTTCAAACCAGCACTGCCCAACTTGTGCTCTGTGATTTTGTCAAGATGTGATTTTGTCAAGATGCTGGAGCATCTCAGGTGTTAGGTAGTTGCTGGAGTCCCCAACCTGACCTTTCCTGAAGAAGAGGCTGTTGTTAATTGGACCAAAAGTCCCACTTTTGTTCACCTCCAAATTGCTCAAATTCTCGAAACTGCACAAGTTTACTACTTCTTGAACAACACCTTGTCTCTCTTCGTCTGACGAAAATGGATGACGCATGAATACTGCCAACCTCTTTACACATCCCTCTGTGTCCTCCTTCATATCTTCATACTTCAAAAATAACACCTTCTCAGGGTTTTCCTTGCTTGCTTCCCAATAACCCAGAACATGATCCCAAAAAGGTCCAGAATTCGATTCCCCTTTACAAAACGACTCAAATGCCAATTCTATAGGAAGAGGTGGCACAAGTTGGCCATTTGAAATCAGTTGTCCAACTTTCTGTGAAAACTTCGATAAAGAAACAAGAACGTCTTTAGGGTTTCTTGCAATGTACACAATCCGAGTACCTGGAGTATTCAAAATGGAGTCTGGTAATGATGCGTAAGAACTGTGGGTTGACAGCAATCTAGGTGAGGGAAGAGATTCTAGGTAGGCGTTTGTGTTATCATTGTGAGCTAGCAACTCTAGGAAGGGCACACAATCATGAGGATTGTTTGTGAGCAATGGATGATGATGGGATTGGGATCGACAATTTCGATTTTGGATAGCAGACATGAGAGCCTTAAGCCATATGTTGTACCACATTTTGGATAGGTGGCCAAGAATATGTCAGTGTCTCTGGCCCTGAAACTTCGCTGTGCCCAAATCATACCTTCAAGAAACAACTGAAGATACCAAAAGCCTTGGTAGTTGAAGTAATAGGTATCACCACCTCCCCAGGCTTACACTTTAGGGAGGTTTGAGATAACTTCTTGGCAATCTCCAAGGACACTAGCCTTGTTTCCATCTTCCTTTGCTTCTGGGAGTTCTGGAGCTGGTACATAATCAGAAGCCATAGAATTTGAGAGATAATTATAACTTTTGAAGAAATAGAAACTACAAATCAATCTTATATAGCGTTGTTAATTAGGTCAGTTGCATACATGGCATAAAACTTTAATTTTTTTTTTGGTTACAAGAAAACTTTAATTTTTCGTTGTGCTTGTATCAAAGGTGTTCCCCGACCACCTAATAACTACCAGAGGGCCTGCATGCATGTAATAAAGCCTCAAGGCAACCAATTATTAGCCTATAACAGCTGGCAAAGATATAAAACAAAATATTCCAGATCAAAACAAAGTGACTTAGATGTAAAGTTTTTTTTTTTTTAATTTAATTTTTATTTTTGAATTATGAACAAAGTTGACCACCATAATACCAACACAAATCTTGTAAAAGAGAAGTATATATATAGGGGAAAATGCCCATTTGCACAAAAAAACAAAAGTCAAACCTCATTTCAATAACAATAAGATTTTTGACCACAATTGAATGAGAGATTAGCTTATTTGTGCCTAAATACATAAATATTTAATAAATTCATAATAAAATAATATTTTTGAGACATTTTTACCCTTGTGTCTAATACACATTTAGAGAGAGAAAATTGAAGAAAGAGAGGACTTTGCCGGAGCCTTGTCGGACTCTGGTCACCGGTCCACGGAATCCAGTCACTAGAATATTACTGACCCCCAGTAAACTTGTTATTCACCCCAATAACATATTACTGACCCCCAGTAAACTTGTTATCTACTCTAATAATATATTACTGACCCTCAATAAACTTGTTATCCACCTCACTAGAATATTACTGACCCCCAGTAAACTTGTTATCCACCCCAATAACATATTACTGACCCCCAGTAAACTTGTTATCCATCCCACCAGAATATTATTGACCCCTAGGAAACTTGTTATCCACATCAAAATCGATTCACCTTCCCCAATAAACTTGCAACAATAACCTTTACTGTCATCTAATTACTATTTATTGTAAAAATAATAGAAACTTGTAAGCTAGAGCCGGCTAAGTTGAGAACTCATTGGAGATCTAGTCAACTCTGACGAGAGAGAGAGAGAAGGCAAAAATAATTGAAAATGTTTTTACTACCTCTTACTCACGACAACGGCGGAGATATTACTCACGATGACGGCGGCGAGATCACAAATGACAACGGCGACAAGATTCCAATCGATGTTGGCAGCAAGAATTCGATCTACAACGACAGAGATTCCAATGGGTGACGCAACGATATTTCAATTGACGACAGCAACGAGATTCCGATCTACGACGGCGGTGAGATTTCGATCTACGACGATGGAGCGAGGATGAGGTCACCGGTGACGGATCTGTGAGTGAGAGTTAGAGAGAAAGAGAGAGAGGTTTGCAGATTCGTCGTCGTCGAGGCGTTGGCTTGCTTCGGCGAGGCATGGCCGGCTTCGGATCTCGTGGAGAGAGAGAGAGAGAGAGAGAGAGAGAGAGAGAGAGAGAGAGAGAGAGAGAGAGAGAGAGAGAGAGAGAGAGAGAGAGAGAGAGTAGAGTAGAGAGTAGAGTAGTAGTAGTAGTAGTAGTAGTAGTAGTAGTAGTAGAGAAGAGAGACGAGTAGTAGTAGAGTACGAGTAAGTAAGTTAACGTAACGTAAGTACGTAAGTACGACGTAACGTAGTACGTAAGTACGTAACCGTACGTACGTAGTAGTACGTAGTAGTAGTAGTACGACGTACGTACGTACGTACGAAGGTACGTACGTAACGTTTAAGGTAAGTACGAACGGTTAGAGATANNAGANAGAGACGAGAGNANGNGAGAGAGAGAGAGATAAGGTTTGATATTTATGAAAGATAATATTGTCTTGTTATTAGGATTTGTGCAAATAGATATTGGAAAATGATTTTCATTGGAATGGGCCACAAGCCTTTAAAATTAGTACTAAATAGATATTTTTCTTATATATAGTTTACTATACTTCATGAGACCGCATGCAAACCTGATACTATAAAATTAGTCAAACAAAATACTTAAACAAACTTAAAGTCAAGTTCTCATAATACATCACTAAACGCTTACAAATGTACAAAAGAAGAGAAGAAAACAACATCTAAATTTTACACAGGTGCTAAGCAATAACGTACAATGGTGCTTCATTAGTTTATAAGGTTAGTACACGAAACTCTTCAAACCGTATATATTTACTTACAGAAAAAAAATAGTACGTTATAAGAATAATTTCCTCGCTAATTGATCATGAAAATATACCCGGTTTTTTTTGTTTTCTTTGTTCGTGATCTCTCTCTATTTCTTTTCTATTATATATTGTGTTTATTTTTTTGGCAAGCAACTTAAAAGGAAAGAGATATATTAAAAGTTGTGGTCCCCAAAATAGATGTGGCACTAAATCTATGTCTTGCCCGCCTATACTCGAGGTCGGCAGTTGGCACCGGTCACAATTAATTATGGCCAGATCAAGATGAAAATCATCCAAGTAGATGGTTGACCGTTGACCACATATTATTTGAGCGCGCCGACACAAACAATTCATTTTTGCACATGAGGATGTTAAAGCTATCCTATCCGCTCACTGCCTCGATCAAACATATTCTAGATACGACAGTTACTGTTAACATTGATATTAGGCTAATTATATGGATCTTGTAATTACTTACTTGTAGCATTTGTTAGGATAGCAATACTGCTATATATGTGAAGTCTGTAAATCTTTTGAATCAATGAAAACCATTTCTAGTTTTTTACATGGTATCAGCCCTTTTCGATCCTCACCTGTGATCTCCTTCTTACCATCTCTTCCTCTCCTACTATTTGTCCCAGTTTCTGATTCTTGATTCCTTACGTTTCTTTTCTTGCTCTGTTTTCGTTTTCATCCTATCAAAAATTCTGTATTTTTTTTTCTTCTTCCGTCACCTCCTCATTTGTTCTTCTTCTACCTCTAAAAAAAAAAAAGGCTTCTTCTTCATCACATATGGCTGCCAACAAATTTGGTGCGTGTCACTCATCCTTTCCAAACTGGCAACATGTCACAACGACGACACAATACGTCTAGTTTCTCTCAACGCCCATGTCATTTTTCAAGTCAAATAAAAATATCACAATACTCATCATGTGTACCGCTTGCTAAAAATATCATCGACACATTTACTTGTTTGAAATAAAAAAAGCCATAAATTAGAGACAAATAAAAGAGAGAATGAAAGAATCCGTATGAGCAATAGTGTTCACATGGTCACTAAAGAAATTGTGGTCAATCACCGTTGGTGAAAGAATCCGTATGAGCAGTAGTGTTAACATGGTCACCTAAAAAAATCGTGGTCAATTACCGTTGGTGAAAGAATATGAGCAGTAGTGTTAACATGGTCATCTAGTAATCAAGAAAATCGTAGTCAATCACCGTTGGATGCAAATCTAAGAGTGTGAAGTATTATTTTAAAGTTAAGTTATTTTGTTTTTCACCCTTGGATTTACATCCAACGGTGATTGACCTTGATTTCTTGGTCACTAGATGATCATGTGAAAACCACTGTCTGTATGAGATGATTACTAAACCTATGTTCCTCATTTGTTATCAAGTTACGGGTACTCATGAATCAATTTCTGATAATGGAGTAGGACTCACATCCATTCTAATATTTATTTATGTTAGTAAACACATGATTTCATATAAAATAAGACTTGAGGTATCACATTAATTGGTATAGCTTAGAATTTGGGGGTTTTGGCAGTAGAGGTTGGGCACTTTGCCTCATTTGGTTTCAAAGAAAGTAACCTCCAGGAAAGAAAAGTTTTTCATTTCTTATCTTTGAGAATGAAACATAAAATAAAACACTTTCTTGGTTGAAGGAAAAATAAGAGGAAAACATGGTTTCTTCAAAAATTTAACGAGGCCTTAGCTCCATACCACATATCATATTTCCACCTCTCAACCTTTGCTTTCCATCAATTTCATAGTTGTCAGAAGTTGCGGATTGCGAATTATAACAACAATTTCAAAAAAAGTTCATGGAATTTATTGTTCGTGCTGATTGTGAGAAGTTGTGGGTGTCCTTATCTTTTTTAAGATTTTTGCACAATTGACACTTTGTAAGATCTATTCAGTTCGCCATATGGATCGAATGTGTGATTTGCATCTGCCACGATTTTGGAACTACCAGCTGGAATTGATATCAAAGCTGATCGAAGTGAGCAGTGGTCATATGTTCAAACATGTGCACGTTGTATGATTTTACATCACCGAATACCATGTTCTTGTTGGCTATTCAGACCGTGGTTGATGTCATGTTGGCTATTCAGCCGTGGTTTATGCTTTGTTGTGTGCATCCTTTTCGGTTCTTCTCTAAGCTCTAGCTATTGTTATATGTACATATATAGTACCCTTTAAGAAATGTAATCATGCAACGCATATTTTGTTAGGATCACACTTTTGTTTCTTACATTCCACTTTTTGGGTAGAGGGTTCACCGTTCTGATGTACTTTTATGTGTACGTTATCCCAAAATAAGTCATGTATTTATATACATACATTATCCCAATGAACGAGAACCCATTATATAGGAAGTTAGGAACGGTTGTTGATTTGTTTCTGTTTTGGGATTGAGATGCATTTTATCCTGATCATAATACGTAACCTATTCCCTTCTTTTTAATTTTGATGATAGCTAGTCATGGAGTTTCTCTTTTAGGTTTTAACTCATGGATTTAATTGAGCAGAGTTTACCCTCAATTCATGGATTAAACAGAATCATCATCGTCTGTGCTTTGTATTATTGCTTAATCCCATACTCTGTAAAACTAATTGTTTGCTATTTTTCTTTCTGAAAGCCAGATTAATAAAGAGTTCCATACTCAATTATGAGATTTGATCATGGTTAATGCAACCACATAAATATTAAATTATAGCAGATAATTAACCAATTATAGTCATCTTACATAGATCAAGTATTCAGATATTGATCGAAGCCACTAAAAAAAAACTAGCATATATTGAAAAGATGCTGCAATTTCAGGTTATGTATTTCCGGTAAATTGCCAACAGTGAATATCATTACACAGTAGAAAAGCTCTAAAACTTCAAACCAGCACTACCCAACTTGTGCTCTGTGATATTGTCAAGATGCTGGAGCATCTCAGGTGTTAGGTAGTTGCTGGAGTCCCCAACCTTACCTTTCCTGAAGAAAAGGTTGTTGTCGACCTGCGGATGATTAGTTAGACCAAAAGTCCCACTTTTGTTCACCTCCAAATTGCTCAAATTTTCGAAACTGCACAAGTTTACTACTTTTTGAACAACACCTTGTCTCTCTTCTTCTATCGAAAATGGAAGATGCATGAACTCTGCCAACCTCTTTACACATCCCTCTGTGTCCTCGTTCAAACCTTCATACTTCAGAAATAAGACCGTATCAGGGTTTTCCTTGCTTGGTTCCCAATAACCCAGAACATGATCCCAAAAAGGTCCATAAGTCGATTCCCCCTTACAAAACGACTCAAATGCCTCTTCTATAGAAAGAGGTGGCGCAAGTTGGCCATTTGAAATTTGTTGTCCAGATTTCTATGTAGACTTCCATAGAGAAACAAGAACGTCCTTAGCGTTCCTTGCAATGTATACAATCCAAGTACCTGAAGTTTTCAAAATGGAGTCTGGTAATGATGCATAAGAACTGTGGGTTGCTAGCACTCTAGGTGAGGGAAGAGATTCAAGGTAGGCGATCGGGTTATCATTGTAAACTTGAAACTCTAAATAGGGTACACAATTATGAGGATTATTTGTGAGCAATGGATGACGGGATTGATAATTGTTTCGAGTTTGGATAGCAGACATGAGCCTTGCCCCATGTTGTACCACTTTTTGGAGAGGTGACTAAGAAAATGTCAGTATCTCTGGCCCTGAAACTTTGCTGTGCCCAGATCATACCTTTAAGAAACAAATTGATATGCCAAAAGCCTTGGTAGTGGTAGAAATCGAAATCACCACCTTCCCAGGCTTTCACTTTAGGAAGGGTTGACATAACTTCATCGTAATCTCCAAGGAGACTAGTCATGTTTCCAACTTTTTCCTTCTGGAGCTGATACATATTCAGAAGCCATATCATAAATCTGAAAGAACTTGGCATATAATATGTAATTGGTTTTGAAAAAAATAGAAACATCAATCGATTCTATATAGTGCAGTTAGGTCACCTTGCGTATAAACCCTAAATTAAACGCTCAGGCAACCAATTATTACAATATGATGGCCGGTGGCAAAGATATAAAACAAAATCTTCTAGATGAAAACAAAGTTGGTGCACTGAATATGGCGCTAGATGCTAAATGCGTGATGCTGTCCTAAATGGTGTTGTTATGTAATTGTAAACTTTCGAATTAATCCACATTGAATACAAGTTGATAATGGTGTTTGGTTTCGGTAAAATATACAAAAAAAAAAACAAAAAAACAGCACAATTTTGTTGAATAGATCAAGTAGATTCTTGACTAAAAACGATTTCAGCTGACCCATATAACTCATTTTTGCACATCAGAAGGCCATATTCCAATCTCCCAATACCCATCCTCAGTAGCACAAGCTCGAAACATCCCTGTTGTATTGAAAGGCATTGTGACTTCTCCTGTGGCAGATACAGCAACCAAGCCAACATTGCCTTTCGGAGTGCTCTCCTCCACAACATAAGCTGCAGCCTCTTTAAGAGAGACACCTTTGTACTCCATAAGAGCTGCCACATCCCTCGCAGCTGTACTTCGGATTATTGCTTCACCTTTGCCAGTGGCAGAAACTGCACACAGATTGTTGGCATATGTCCCTGCACCGATAATGGGTGTGTCCCCAATCCGGCCAACCATCTTGTTAACCAATCCGCCTGTCGAAGTTGCAGAAGCCAAATTCCCAAGATCATCAACAGCCACACATCCAACAGTTCCAAGCTGACTATCGCCATCAGCTTCAGGTGCTTTATCCTTCACATCTTTCTGAATTGGCTGTGTATAATCAATCTGCACATTTGTGACAAAACTTAATCTTATTCAACTTCACACGCAAACATTCCCACTACACAAACATAAATCTAACATCCCCTGCTGAGTGCGGTAATTCAATCACGTACTCTCCTAGGCTCCTAGCTAAGTTAGGAGCAAGAGAAGAGAGTACGCCTACCTGCACCCTGTTGGCCTCTATCGCCTGCTTTAGCCTCTCAACATTCTCCGGTGTAATGAAGCTATTCGCATCTGCAGTCTCAACACCCTGGCAAATCAGCAACCCGTCATTATACAAAACATCCAACACCAAGAATCACATACAAAACCAAACCAAGTACTACAAGCAAGCTAATAAGGCTCTGTTTGTTCATCATAGGTAACCAAATAGTTAAAAGTAAAGTAGCACATTTCTAACTGCTTATTCGAGAAGCACTGTCCAACTACAGCCCTAAGATCAATAACAACAGTAATAAAATCAAGGCCAAGTTACCAAGACAGTAAAACTGGTCAAACTGAAGTAAAATTAAGCATGGTGAAAGTGAATCAGAGACTAACTTGTTCTCTAGCAAAGGCCTCTGCTCCATCAAAAGCAAGATAGATGTGAGGAGTGTTCTCCATGACCAATCTGGCTAAAGATATGGGATTGACCACAGTAGTGAGCCCAGAAACAGCTCCACATCTCTTGGTGCCGTCCATAATACAAGCTTCCATCTCCACCGTGCCGTTGCTGGTCAACACCGACCCCTTCCCGGCGTTGAACACCGGAATATTCTCCAGCTCGCGAACCTAATCACACACGGAAATTACATGAAGCGATCAAAGAAAGAAAACGTTGCAGAGGTTGAAGGATTCTTACGACGAGCTCAACGACGTCGAGAGGAGGCTTGTTGGCCTTGAGAGCTTCGACGCCGATCTGGAGGCAGTGGCGGAGGGCGGCCTCGCGAGGCTGGCGGCGCTCCGGCGAAAGAGAGAGGGGGATGTCGCCGGCGCCGCCATGGAGCGCGATCGCCCACCCCATCTCTCTCTCTCTCTCTATCTGAATTAGTATCTGAGGTGTCCCAGTCCGTGAGATCCAGTTCAGATACTAGGTAGGAGTGTGGTCGTGTGGGGGGCATTGTGGTAATTTGGAAATCACCTGCATTATTGAGGGCTGTCAATGGGTCGTGTCGTGTTGGGGTCGGAGTAGTAATTTGAAAATCACCTGCATTATGGGTAGTGCCGTGTCGGGTTTACGTCGGGTCCAGGAATTTCACATGTTACGAGATACAAACTCAAACCTAAACTCAATTTATTTAATAATTTTGTCAAAAATCTAAACCTAAACCCAACCTATTTCTTAAACGGGTTACCCATTTAACCCATTTAATAAAAAAGTCATGTCGTGTTCGATAAAATGATCCATAACAACTCGACCCATTTAATAAAAATAAAAATGAAAACATCACTTGATTATATTCATTAAAAACTCCACAAAAACATAATTTTATAACTCATGAATAATCAAATCCAAATTTTCAATATAAAGTCAAAACACTCCCGATCTGAAATTGAAAGACATAATCCATAATTAAATTTGAAGTTTAACTTTGAATGCGAAAGCATCAAATCCTAACTTCCAATTCTTCTTCACTTTATTCAGCATCACTTTATTGAGTATAAAAAGCAAGAGTTGATAAAGCAAAACTAAAAATCAGTCAAATAATTCTCAAATATAAAATTGTCACTAACGTGACTAAAATACCTTTGCAAAAAGATGATAAGTCGCGAACACAGAGAGCTAATGAGCCGTGAACCTTAGGGTTTGTGTATTGATACAATAATGAAACAAGAGAATTTATATTGTTTCGGTAACCCTAGACTAAAGTGAAGAAAGACGTATTGAATCCTTATACACATGTAATATTATTTTTTAAATGGGTCGTGTAAGCGGGTCATATATTATATAACCCGACCAATCTAATAAACGTGTGTTATGTAGGTTCATTTCGTGTCAACCCGTTTTTTAATCGTACGGGTCTATTTTATTTTGTGTGGATTTCGAGTCGCGTTGTCTGGTCGTGTCGGAATTGACAGCCTTAATCATCGGGACATGGGAGTCCTCAGCACTCAGCAGTTGGGGTAAAAGTTGCAGACACATGATTTGTCTTTTGTTCTCAGTAAATCAGGCAAATCGGCCTATTAGCTCAGCTGGTTAGAGCGTCGTGCTAATAACGCGAAGGTCACAGGTTCGAGACCTGTATGGGCCACTTTTTTATTGTTTCACACACACTTCCTTACCACATAACTATATGACATTCTCTGGTAATGCAGTTTTATTATAGTTTTGAGCCGTTTGATTTGATCTCATTCCATAATGATTGATGTGTTTTGCTGCAGCAAAGCAGTAGTGCTTGTATTCCTTGGATGATGTTCAATAACTTAGCTATACAGGTCTATGAATAAGCACCACCATTGTAATGATTGTATGCTGTTGTCAAGAATATCAATGCAAGTCGGGCAGGGTGAAGCGTCCTTCCTGCCTCTATCGGTAACTAATCTCTTTCTTCTTTTCTAGTTGCTTTGATCAAGATCAGGAAGAGCTGGGAGATTTATTTGCGTCCAGAACACCCTAATGGATAAGAAAACCGGTCAATGCAGATGGAAAACAAACTAGCGTAAAGATATTTGGATATGCAAGTTTGGAGTCCAGACCTTGATGATCATAATTGCTGCATCTTTGTGTAAAACCTCGTTATATGACCTGCAACAAAAACTCTGCAACATGCAAAAATTACTAAATTTGATTCATGTTTGAGCAAGAGAGGATTAAGGTAAATATAGTGTGTCTGACCTGAACGCAATTGGGGCAACCATCATATTCTCCGCAGTGGCAAGATGTTAGAAGTTCCAGAGCAGTAGCCAAGAGCTCCATAAATATTGGCTGAATCTGTAACATGCCCAAATATGCTCAATTCAATGAAGAGTCATCACGGACGTTGCTATCCTACAATCAGAAACTTTCTGGACAACCAGACTGGAACAGCAAAATTGACCAAACTATTTTAGTATCACCCAGGGTCAACAAATGAGATCACCTCAAATACACAGAATAATCAAACATCAGAGCGTCCACGGTGATTGCTGAACAACCACTGGGGATTTGATCAAATAAAGTATCTTTGGAAGGATTTAGTGTCCTCTCATTTACCTGTACACAGATACCAGTCCCTCCAGGATGCTTATCATATAACAGAATCCTCTCCGGAAAATAGCTGCTTTCATGAGGATCCGCACACTCTGGAGCCAAGTCGGATAAGTTACAAATGATTCGTCTGCATTTCAAACCATCATAACGAAGTCAGACCCACAAACATTGGAATTGTAAGAATCATTACTTTTCTTTGTAAGAGACTAAGAATATAATAAACAATTCATGCAGTACGCCAGCTTTGAAAATGTAACTGCATAAATTTACTGAGAAATATTATATGAAAATCACAAGTATCAGTGACCCACAAAGGCACAACGTGAAGAACAGCATGTGATGCAGCATGCAACCCTGCACGGTATTCAAGATTTTCACTCTTCACTGCTTCAATTATTGATGGCGGAACCGGAACCCAAACTGCCTGTTTTATGAAAAGGAGAAACAGATTATGTACACAGCACAGCCAGACAACAAGTCAAGGTTATCGAACACAATCATTAAGTTATGCAGAATGTTACATGTACTCAGGTCTACCTGTGATGCATACGAATATTTAGGAAGTTGAAGGTCAACTTTATCTAATATTGTGTTGCATCCTTTCTGTATACGATAGAAACCAAACCATGTAGTTGTTACTCTGCAAGGATCTGCTCGGGCAGTTGTTCTAGAGAACTGATTGGAAAGCTTAGGTGGAGCTGAATAAGCCTACAGCAGGTAAGCATTTTTTAAAACACAAAGACAGATGGAAAAAGAATCATCCTTCCCTGTATCCATACTAGAGAAATAGGACCATCATGCATGTACAAATATCAGATTATGGAAAGACACAAAATGAACAAGAGAACAAATGTTTAGAGCCTGGCATACCACATTACAGCCGACTACATCAATATCTGTGCGATCACGAGTTTTCGTGTAAAAATTTAAATTAGATTCTTCACACCAAGCAATCTTTTCTTTTAAATCTAAGCTCGTGACCAGGTATGTCTTTCCTTGGTTCAAATAAACAGCACCTTCATATACCTGAATCAACATATGATAAGAGCTAAATGAT
The DNA here is from genome assembly GCF_000184155.1 of Fragaria vesca subsp. vesca. Taxonomy (NCBI): domain Eukaryota; kingdom Viridiplantae; phylum Streptophyta; class Magnoliopsida; order Rosales; family Rosaceae; genus Fragaria; species Fragaria vesca. The sequence continues at coordinate 7,394,791 of NC_020495.1, read as the reverse complement.
AAAGAGACAGAGACAAATATACTCGAGGAAAAATAGGCAAATATGATACAGAACAATGTCCAAAGCACTTCATCCATTTTCAACAATGAGGCAACCACAAAGAAAGCCTGAAAAGAACATGGTAACAGATAGAGTTGCTTTACCTGAAAGAAAGCCTTGCTTTCCTCAATCTCTTCGATTTCGTTCTCTTGATGGTCCATAACTTTGTACTTCTCTCTTTCAATTGATCGTATACTAACCGAATGTGAAGGCATTTTCTAGAAAGAAAAGTACACAGTAAATGTTAAATTGCTATATAGAATCAGGACAGCATGCTAAAATACAAATTGAAATGGCAGGGACAGTGAACTTAAACTACAGGAATGCAAGGACCATACCTCGCGCCCAATATAGTTCCAAATGCTGTTCTCAGATAGCCTCAGATAGCCTGTACTTTTAAGAGACATTATGCCTCTGTCTAAACCAGAACCGAAAAACTTCTCATCATGAAACAAGCTCAGTGGGTGTTCGAGAGCAGCACAAGCCAAATGCTGTTCAAGAACCTACAAAAGGTAAGGTATAAAAAACATGTCATCCTTGCCTATTCTTTAGACACAAATTAAAAGTAACAGCAGAAATTTTTAAACCTGTTGGTTCTTAGCATCAACATGACAGCACTCAATTGGGCTTCCAAAAAGTTTATTTGGATGTTTCATAAAATATTGGTCAAGGGGCCCTTCAAATGCAACATATACAGCAAGAGAAGGTCTCTCTCTCCTTCCGGATCTGCCAGCTTGTTGCCACAAGCTATATGTATATACCAAAGAGGAAAAATAATTATGAATCGAAACAATTTTAAGCAACATGTTTCAGGTCGGTTCAAAACAGAAATGACTTGGCACTCTACCTAGCAATGCTTCCAGGAAAACCTAAATGAAGAGTTACATCAATGTGTCCAACATCAATACCCAATTCAAGGGCATTTGTTGCAGCGATACCACAAAGCTTTCCATTAAATAAATCGCTCTCTATTCTTCTCCGATCCTGGTTCACCAGTCAAGCAATGTCAAACCAATTACCATCGATCAAAATCAAATAACAAGATATCAACAGTTTACACTCACTAATTGTCAGTTAAAAAAGTACCAAACACAAAGAGCATACTCTCACATAAAGACATTCACATCCTTTCTGGCCCCTCTGCCTTTAAAATCGATCCTTACTACAAATCCAACTCTAGAGACAGAGACAGAGAACCTAATACAGACAAATCGCCTACTAACCTCAGCCATGTAACCGCCACGATAAGATGATATAGAGTCTGCCAGATGGGGTGCTGTCTGCTGAAGAATTTCACGCCTACCACAATTAACCAAAATCTATTAACATATGTGATCATCTTTCTCTTCCCTAAAACAGAGAGAACAAAAATCTGAGGCTCCAAGGCCAAAACATGTCATATGACAGTGAATTCAAGAAATTGATGAGACTCACGTATTGCAAAAAACAAGTTCACAAAGCTTGCGAGTTTTGCAAAACGCAATACACCGTAGTCCATGCTGCACCATTTCAGCAAAGAGGACTGAAATATCCTCAATCGGGCTGTCAAGATTACTTAAAGCATCAGTATTTAAGCTCCAAAACCACACCTCATACTGAAATTTTTCATACATAAAGAAACAGAGCTTGAATGCTGGTTTGGAGCTTAACTTGAATAAAGCTATGCAAAAACACCCACCCCCCCCCACAATAGTTTAGCATCTGTCTTGTAACGGGAACAGAAAGGCATGTAGAACCAGTCATTTTTACAGCAACAACTATTCAGACAGTTCTTTAGAACGTAGCTTGGTAGTAAATCCACTAACTTAAGACTACCCATCACATGTTCAACACCCAAGGATGACCCTTAGATTTTCCAAGCAGGAATATAAAATCAGGTATTCAAACCATGATCTCCAGAGATGGAGAAAACCACTTATCAGAATAGAGCATCAAGCAATTATCTTTGTCAACCTGCCATCAGAATTCCAAAGGATGAAAAGCTTTCTAGCAGCAGGGCTTCCATCATTCTGAATCAACTCTAAAGTTGGTAAATTTGCAAGTTCCTGAGAAAAAAAAATATATCCATTGCTTCAAATTACTTACAAATAGGATCAGAAAGAGACCAAGAGAATTGAAAATGTGAAGAAGATACATAAAGTCACACAAATGCATGTGTGCACAAAAAGTCGAATTGTTGATTTATGCCCTTGTGATCATGACAAAAGATCGATACAAACACTAACAAATCTTTACCATGCAATGCTCACGAGGATTTGCCGAAGTCGCAGTAGAAAATACAAAAGAAGGAGTACTTCCATACACTGAAAATAGAAGCATACGGTTATTTATTTTTATAATTTCAAAGGAATTATCTGAAATTACTCTCCATCTTTTGAAAATTTAAGGGAAAGATCTACCATGTGAACAGAGCCGGCGAAGTCGTCTAAGTATAAGAGCAGTATGACAACCAAATGCTCCCTTATATACATGGGCCTCATCAATCACTACATACCTGGTGTGAGTAGTGTCATTATTATACTAATCAATAATTTAATCCGACATATTGCTCATAATTAAAAGCGGAAAAATGCTAATAAGATAGCTAAAGTAGTTAAATAAACATACATAGATAGACATATATGAAGGAGTGAGCAGGTGACTCAAAGAGTCCAACCTAAGATTTGCCAAAATCCGGCCAAATTTTCGATGGTGCGGCAGGATTGATACATGCAACATATCTGGATTTGTGATTAGCTGCAGTCAAGAAAATAAGATACTAGCTAAAACTCAGGAGAGGAAGCAAGCTGGGAAGCCTAACAACAACTATTAGTTTACTAAAATACCAGTCTAGCATTTTGACGCAGTCGTGTCCTTTCCTGCTGATTAGTGTCACCATCATATATACCAACATTTAAGCTACCACAGAATCCTTTGCTCATGGCTGAGAAAGCTCTTAGTTGATCTTGAGCTAAAGCCTGCATTTAGATTTATCGAAATTTGTTTAAAGTCATACCAAAGTTGATGGTTCTTGCATTCATAAATATGCTGACATAGATTCAACAAACCTTTGTTGGAAATAAGTATAGAGCACATGCTGAGGAACTCTGGGATAGGGCTTCAATGACAGGCAGATTGTAGCAAAGAGATTTCCCACTGGATGTCATTGTAGCCACAACGACATTCTTACCTGTTACTGAGGCTTGTATTGACTCTGCCTATGAAGAGCATGGAAGAAAAGAAAATGAAACAAGGTCAACAAACTGGTGTTTTTCAGAAGCAGTTACCTAGAAATCAATACCTGATGACTATATAACTGAGTGATTCCAACAGAATGAAGTGCAGATCTCATATTTTCTGTTAGTTCCTGTGGAACTTCCACATGAACAGCTTTCCGAGCACCAATGTCTTCAACATGCACTATCTGCATCCATAAGTTCAAAGTGCAGTGCTTAGCAGTGCTTTCCATGCAATTATTCTTGTAGAAAATTACAGCATATAATATATTTGTTCTCATTCTTAGGCCACACTTATCAGGCAACCATGTATACATTGTGAATCGCACTTTGCACTGTACAAATCTGAACAAATAAAGATATAAAAAGTATAGGGGAAAACCTTCTCTGCTCGAAAACTCTTTCTAAGATGTTCAACCATCTCAACTGGTAGCAATGGATCGGTTCTCTGCTCAGAAAAAAATTGCTATAAAAGTCTATTGATCTCCCAAAGTAAAGATTACAAGATGCTTATAAACTCCTTGAGGCATAAGCCACAAGTTTACCTTCATTTTCTTTTTCCATTCTATAGAGTATGACATATGTACTTGCAAGTTATGAGAAAAAGAAAAACAAAACAAAACACAACAACCTGGTTGAGTAAGTAAAATGAGGATGAAGACTTACATGACATCCTGCCCGTTTTTTGGTGGAACGAGTGGTTGAAGCCGCAGATTGATTTTTGTCTGAATCAGTAGTTGAAGCAGTGTGGCTTCTCATTGCTTGATTCACTTTATTTCCTCTTGCAGCAGCACCACATTCCTTCACATAAATGAGAAAGTCTTCCAAGGAGGAAATCTCATTTCTTTTGATAAACTGCATAAGATGCCCATAATTACTATAGTTGCAAGGCTGCAGGCGGGGAGAGGTATACTTGACAGATTGATTAAAGAATATTCTTTTACTAACAAATAATCTCTAGTAGCGATCTAACATTGGGACATACCATTAGGCTCTCAACAGCCTCCCACAAATTACTTTTGAAAGAACTTTCATGCATCTTCAATTCATTGACAATCTTTGATACATCCATCTGTTTGCAATCTAAAATGAGGCCACATAAAAGAAATTCTCCAGTTAAAATGCCATATACTTGGATCAACTCTGAAATGCTCAGAAGAAAAAGAAAAGAAAAAACAGATATTCAACTATACCAGATTCATGACTATTTCTGTCACCATGGTTCTGTTCTACTGAACATTCAGTAATAACAAGTGCATTACCAAAAGTTGCCTCTGCATTCTCCTTTAAAAAAAGAACTACCTGGAACTCAAATGGCAATGATTATACATCAACCAATAAAATTGCTTCTTGTTAATATACACTTGCATTACATAGATTACCTTGGGAGAAATAAACGAAAGATTCTCCACATCCTGCATACCAAGTTTAACTCCAAATGTCGCAAGCTGTTCTAGTGCTTGCTCCACTAGAGTTGAGGTTGTCCTCTCCTGCTGAAGTTGAACCAGTGCAGAAAAATTGTTTAAGAAAGCAAAAGCCTTCATGATTTTCTTCAACCAATCCGGACACAAGCATGAATTACCACTGCCATTATGCAGCCCCAAGCCACAGCCTTGTAAGCTAGCTTTTCTTCTCCACAACATGCAGTCCCCAGAATATGGGTCCGATAAACAATTCACCGACTCCAAAAGCTCAACAATCCTTCTAAAATTCTGCTCATCAAGAACACTCTTGCTTCTACTAGCTCGCAACATATCCAATATCATGTCATCACAACCGACGCCCCTTTTCCGCTTCGCTTCACGAGAGCAATCCTCACTTCCACCTCCAACATCAAAACTCCCTATACTAGACACACTCGCCGTTCCATTACTCAAATCATCGCGTAAATACGACAAGTCCTGCATCATATCGCTCCACACGGAGTTCGCAAACTTGGACATGGAGCCTTTAGCAGAAGTAGCCACCGAAAACGGCTCAGATTGATCACATTTCTGGCTCCGATTATTAACAACCTTCTTAACAAACGGGACCAGCACTAGAAACTCACCGGGCTCAATACTAAGTGCACCTATTCGACTCTGCAACTTCAACTTCTCACCCTGACACACCGTAACCGCATAAACCAAAATCATTTCAGATCCAAAACCCTAGCGCAATCAATTTAGAACTATTCGGTTGATTCATTAGACGCTTTTGATTTTGATTTTTAGTAATTTCAGCGGCGATTTTGAAATTGAAAAGTGAGGGATTAAGAGAAGGATCGGTACCTTGAAGAAGAGGTGGAAATTGGGGGAGTTGGTGGTGGCGGGAGGGAAGGAGTGGTTGAGGAGTAGCTTGAGGTCTGAAACGGTGTCGTTGACGGAGGCTGAGACGGTGGTGGCTTCGCCGGTCACCGTGCGGACCGTGATTTGAATCCGGCTGGCTGCCATCGCCTAATTGGCCACTGAGAAGAAGAAGAAGGTCTGAAATTCTCAGTCCAAGGGTTTGCTTCTGGTTCTCGATTTGGCGGGGGATTTCATTCTTTTTCATTTTTCTGGTTTACGGTATTTATACTGTTTGGTCCGCCCTAGCTTACGACATACTCTTCTTTTCCTTTTCTTTTTTTTTTTTCTTTTATTTTAGACCCAACCGCTAAAATTAAAAGAACTACTGGTTCCGTCATTCTCGCTGCTCTTGATATAAGAAGGACGTTCACATGATACTTTCAAAAAAAAAAAGGATGTTCACATGAAGAAAAAAAAAAAAAAAAAAACTAAAACCTCTACAATGAAATCAGTCGGACACTCTTGTAATAGAGAAACTTAGAAGAGACTTTGTGTCCTACTCAAGTCGCTCTTGATGTCAAACATTGAACGTCTAGAATGTGTTCTTTTAGTCCAAAATGAATAGCTCGCTCTTTTGAGTAATGTTAAGATCTACTAAGGAATTTTCATATGAATTTTCAATTGGAATTTTAAATTTACTCCCCCATAATTTTTGGATAGCTTGTTGATTTTGATTCAGATATAAATCAAAATTGTAGACATAAATCAAAATCTGGAGGCTGGCATTAATCTGGAGGCTGGCATTAATGAATGTGTTTTTCGTTTTAGTAATGAATGAAGGAATTATTGTCTTTTATTGGTAGTAATTATGGGAATGGCTCCCCATGCCACCTATAATTCCAGCTATAATTTTCTCTTCCAACATTATATTTTTGGAAACATTTATGGATTTAACAGTGTATTGTAACTCCTTGGTTTCTCTTTCAAATTCAAATTTGCATTTTGCCTCTTCTCCTCCTCCAAAAATAACTGCCTCTCTCTCTCTCTTTTTCTCTGATCAAAATGTGCACTCCATGGACAATAACAAAGCTAGTGAAGAAGGACTGCGCTTCATGCTTCTTGGCTTGCAGGTTTCCTCTAGGTAATTATTATTAGCCTCGCTCTCTGTAAACATTCTTATCCATCATTTTTGGTCTTCAATTTCCTCTAAATCTTTCAGATGATGAAGCAGTTGATGACCCTAGACGTTATGCTACAACACCACCTCAGTTGCCAATAAGAAACATGGCTTTCGATTATCAGCGCGATTCTGGAAGGAATGAGAGTGTAAGGAACACGAACATGTCCCCCTCACGCCATAAAAATTCAACCCTATCAGTTCGAAGGCGACCGAGTCATGATTCAAAACAGGTTAAGGAGACTACTAGTACTAGCACTAGCACTAGTATTGGTAGTAGTACTTGCAGGCGAGTTGGATACCAGAGCAGTGATGAAGAATCAAGCTGCAGGCAGCTGCCACATTTTGCAGACGAAGATCAAGACTACATAGTATTCTGCTTCAAAGAAGATGGAAAATTCGAAGTTGTGAAAAATGTCAAACCAGAAGGACAGAAATGCAGGGACAGCACCTCATCAAAAAACTCGAGGCAGATCAATCGAAAGGTTAGGCACCATGTTGTTTTTAAGTTCTTTCTTTCTTTGAACACATTCAATTAGAAAATTCTAAGTAGTTATCATTTGCTTTTCACTTATAAAAACAGCTTAATAATGACCAAAATAGCAAAACAGTTGGAAAAAGTGCAGCAATCTATAAATATTTTACCCTACAAATGATGGCAATTTTATCATATTTGACCAGAAGGTAGCTAGATGGAATTTATGTGTTCTTAAGGTTGCAGCATTTGTACAAAAAGAGAAAACCCCTATGTTCCCTATATGTAATATGTCCTTTTCCTTTTCTTTTCTTTTTTGTTTCAAAGAATGAAGGTGAGAAAGGAAAGAATATATGTTCGGATACAAAAGCAACTGCTGCTTGTAGCATGGGTGAGGTCTCTATTGAATCAAGTGACTCAAATCAATCAGCTGGCAGCACAGCCTCTTTCGCATTCCCTGTGTATGTAGGCGCATTCTTTCCTTGTGAAATACTTCTCTGTTATGCATCTATCTCTCTCAAAGTGAAAGATATGGAAGTCCTTATGACCCCAAAAAAAAATTCTTTTTTTTTTTCCTCTGCTTTTCCTAATTAGTAATACAGATAAGAGTTAACATAGGATTGAATCCATGAATGCAGGTTGGCTGTGGACTGGTCGGGGAGTCCTGTGCACATGCCTAAACCAGAAGGGCTGGACTTGAGAAAGCACAAGGCTCGGTGTGTAGGCCTTCAGTTTCAGTGTTTTAGATTCTGAAACTTGGTAGCTCATATCTATCTAGAAGCAATAACAGAGAGCAATGTTCCTAATCTTTCATAACCATGCATGATTTAGCTGCTATATATCATCTCCATTCAAGATTTAAGGTGTATTGCCTGTTTAATGAAGCTAAAAATTGACATCATGTAGTGCAGTGGACTGGTTCGAGAGTACGTAAGCATTCGTTTTGAATTATCTACGACAAGAAATTAGAATACATTATTGTATGAAAATGAATATCCAAATTATTAGGAAGTTGAATGATGCATAACCAAAACTGAAAACAAGTTGTACACGGATGGTAATCTATGAGATATACAAACATGCCCAGCGAACGCAAGAGAGGTTAAATAAACAGGCCCAGCGAATGCAAGAGGGGTTAAAGATGCTCATGGCTGTGAATTAAACAGCAAATTAGGCCTCAATCTTCTATTTGGTTAAATTCCATAATCATAAGATGCACTCAGTATCAATATTAGAACCTTGCTAAACTTATTATTGGAATTCAGGTTTAGGGTAGCATTCTTATAAGTTTTGCAGTATCTGCAGTTCTGCACCATTCTCTCAGATTAGCAAATCAGAAAAACACTTGCTTCATTGTTACAAGGTCACCGAGACCCTTGGCGATTCGGAATATGGATCAAAACAGCATAAGTGTGGCCGTGTGGGGATTATGCAAATGCAGTAGCATAGGTTGCATAACCATGCTCTAGTTGTGATTCACAATACAAAATTACTAGGATACAGCATTGTAACGCACGGCTCCAGCCAACCAAGTGTTGATGATAAGCATGACATACCATGCAGGATACAAATCTTGGGAGCAATCAGATACGATATCAGTAGGAATTCACACTCTGCTACGTTATATATAAATAACATATTGCTAACAAACTAGTGTGAAGCCAGTACTCTTAATTTTGAAAAAGAAAGAAAAAAGTGGAGCTAACAAACAAAGGGGTTCAATAGGCTCCTTTGAATTCCCCACCATAACTTCAGGTTTTCAAAACAAACGATTGAAGATGTAACCTTGCACTGGCTGCAGCAGCAATGGATTCTTCATCTTGCCTTTCTTTTGCAACAACAACAGCAGCTTCGTAAGCTTTTCTAGCAGCTTCCATTTTCTGCATCTGCGTCTCATCCCAATCTTCCTGTTCATTGAAAAGCAAGGGTCTTTCAATTGCAAGGAATACAGAAGCCTGAACAACCACTTCTCAAATAAATAATGCAAATAGTAAACCATGGCCTCAAACTTTCTCAACACACACAGGATGCTACCCAGACACCAGACAGTACTAATAAACAGGTCTGGATGCGAGGATCTAGGAATATAAACAACCATGTAGAAGGGAAGGGGTCATGAGCTTACAATATATGGAAGATGATCCACAGTACAAGGTGAAATATCATAATCTTCAGTGTTTGCAGTGGGATCAGTTTTGACCAAGCCATCAAATAGGATCATAAATGAGGAAATATCTCCTCGCAAAGAGTCTAGCTCTGCTCGGAGCTTCTCTGCACTCTTGTTTGATGTCATAGCTTCCCACTGTAACTTTTCAAGAGCAGCTTGCTTGTCTGCAAGCTTGATCTGTGACAAAAGACATATGTCAATAACACATTCGCAAAAAGAGTTGCCTGTGTGTCCAAGAGAGCAAGCAACACAGGCAAACCACCACCAATTCTGCTCCATTGTAAAAATTGCATACATACCTTTGCATCAGATAGCTGTAGCTGAGAAGCCTTGATTAAAGAATCCTTTTCCGCAGCTTGGCGCTTCACTTCCTCAAGCTTTGCTTGAACAGAACTCACTTCTTTCTTTGAGATCTCCGACGACTTCAAAAGTTCGTCTTTCTCCAACAATTTCCTCTGCAGATCCTCAAACTGAACCCTCAACGCATCCAACTCCTCGTGCTCCTTCTCCGCTGCCAAATCCCTCGAGGAAATACTCGAAACGCTGTCAGCGTCAGGGTTATTACCAGCATTCTCCCTCTTCTTTCTTGCCGGAATGGATTGCGCCCCATTCCTGTTAGACAACTATTCAACATATGATGCACATTATCAGAAAACCAACACAAAACCTATAAAACTGAAGCTCAAAGATTCGAAACTAACGAAAAGAAGCGATTTCAGGTCTTGCTAAAAAGAGTAAGTGATGATCAAAACATCATGCTCATTACTGCCAATACAATTTTCACTACAAATTGTTTTACTACAGTTACAAAAACAAGCACATTTACTTCAACACTGAAAAAAAGCACCAAAATTTAACCTCAAGATTCCAAATTAGCTAACACAGTAAAAAGTAACTCAAAATTCAAAACTTGCGAACAAGAAAATTACTTTCTTGGATAAGGATTCTCTGGAAGGCGTCTTGGTGTAGGTGACGGAGCCGCGGCGCGTGAAGGAGCTGCTGGCTTTCCGATCCTGAATCACCAGATTGAAAAATTCAGAAATCGAAAAGCTTCAAAATTTGAGAAATTGAGCAGTCGGATTTGGTGGACTTACGATGAGGGACTGGACGAGAGGGACGATCTCGACGAGGTCCTGGAAGAGGACGCGGTCGAGGTTGGCGTTGGCGGCGGAGGAGGAGGACTGAGTCAGCTGGGACGAGTTGGATTCCCATTTCGGGTCGCCGAAATGGGTCGGGTTGTCTTGCAAATCCAGGAAATGCTGCATCGTCTAGTAGAGCTTGGATTTCGAGAAAATCGAGAAGAGAAGCGGAGAGAGTAGGAGAGGACTGTGTGTGACTTCTTCTTTTTTCAAAACCGCTTCATTTCCGGAATGTAATTTTCAACCCAACGTTTTCTAGATTCTGTTTTCAAAAACTTACCAATTAAATGGTGTTTGTTATTAACACAATTTAAATGTGAATTTTAAAAAAAAAATTCTGAAATTTTGTGGGGCCGGCTCGGTGATGCCAATTGGATCAATTTTGTTTGCCGGCCTGGTCGGACCGGCCCATTGTTATTTGTTAAGAGGAAATTTTACAAATAATACCTCAATTACAAGTCATTTATCACATTGGTGTATCAATTTCAAAAACTATTAGATTAGTACCTCAACATTAAAATTCGACCTACTATCAATACCTACCGTCTTTAACGGTGTTAAGCCTTCATCTTCTTTGAGATATTTTTGTCTCTTGTTGTTTTAGATGTGTTGGGTTTCTTCGTCTTTGGAGCAGACAACTGCTCTCTCTCCTTCTATTCCTCTCCTCACTCCTTTGTGCCTCAAACAAACTTTAGTCTCACACACCTATGAGTTTTTGCTTTGGTTTAAAACTTTAAATTACTAATTTGCTTTAGGATATTTTCGTCTCTTGTTGTTTTAGATGTACTAGGTTTCTTCGTCTTTGGAGCAGGCAACTGCTCTCTCTCCTTCTCTTCCTCTCCTCACTTCTTTGTACCTCAAACAAACTTCAGTCTCACACACCTATGAGTTTTTGCTTTGGTTTAAAACTTTAAATTACTAAGCTTGTTAGATTTTTGTATGAAAAATGGATAGTGAGGGATATGAGTTCAATTATTGTATTGCATGGATAGTTAAAAATTCTTTTTGGGTTTTTGCACGGATTGAGCCGGAGAGTTTTTGGGTTTTTAACACAGATAGAGCCGGAGAAAAAATCATACAGGCACATACCAAAAAAAAAAAACGAAAGGACGAAATTGTCCTTGAGATAGTTTGCAAAATGATAGATTTGACACTCTTATTAATGAAGAGTATGTTAATTGTATTGGGATTAAATGTTGAGGTATCGATCTAATAGTTTTTAAATTTGGGACATTAAAATGATGAATGACCGTTAGTTCGAGTACTATTTATAAAATTTCCTCATTTGTTAATCCTCGTGTGTTATGTTTGTTCATATCGTGTTCGAGTCGGTTGATAATATAGGTTGTAGTCGAGAACAATTCAGACTTATTCAGTATCATTTGGTTATTTTAGCATTAACAATCGCAGTACAAAAAGCTCTGACCTCCTATGATTGTGGTATTAGGTTAATTTTTGGTATTTTAAGATCGAAATTGAGGTGAAAATCCAAATTACCTTGTTTTCAATGAAGGATGAACCCTTTAATCTCCAATAAATTTCTTATTTGTTTTCAATTTTCAAATAAAATGTACTCCTTTATGTATAAATGCTTCCACTAAACCCATAATAGTCATTCCAATTTTTGTTTTTTTGTTTTATGGTTAATATGGAGTAATTAGAAATTATTGAAAGGAGATTGGTGAGATTTAGCATGACAGATGGACTGTCCCAAACAAAAATGAAAAGGAGAAGCCAAAAGAGACATAACCTGGAAGATTTGTGGTGGTGTTTGGTGAGGTGACAGTTCAGTTACTAAAGCTTCACTAGTACCTGCTTCATGGGTTCTTCAATGCTTTGAACTGTCCCTTTATTGTTATCAATCTTCATGGGTCAGTTTGCTCTCCCTAGCTAAATGCTTTATATAAACCACAATAACGCATGACCCTCATTCTTTGTATTCTCATTCTCTTCTAATTCTTCTTCATACTTTATGAAATGTCTGGGTTTTTCACCCAGTCTATGTAGAGCAGCTGACAGTCAAGAACTTGGTTTAGGTTCTTGGGGAGATAGAGAGGTAACTCATGATTTTTTATTTTAATTTTTTTCTTTTGGGAAGATGAAAATTGAAGTTTTGATTTAAGGTTACCTGATGTTTTGATCTGAATCATGGTTTTGATATGATGTGCTTGCTTTACCTAGACATAATTACACTACCTAAAACTATAATGATAACCCCAACTGTATTTGACACGCACATGTTATCTAATTCCCCAAATTCCATTATTTCCCATGTCATGCATATGTGTATCTTTGATCGGGTTTGTCACACAATTAAGTCTCTACAGATTCAATACTTATTGCATTTCTGCTTTTGTTATGAAGTATGAACCGTCTTTGTTCAAATGTTAGACCAAATTAAAAGAAATGTCCTAATTCAGATGTTCTTCGATGCCTTTCATCTCATATTTTGCAGTCAGAATCATAATCTCACCCCTATTGCAAAATCCAGAGTTTTGGGCATTACTGTTCAGTAATATCTGCAGTTTCTCTGGTGAGTTTATTTGCTTTTCCTTCCCATATCACATTTCTGCTATGTGGATTCTTAGATGAAATAAGTGCTTCATTGAAGGAAAGAGCTTTATAAGAGCTCAAAGTTTGTATCTGTAATTGCTCTAAACTCTAAAGCACTATGCTTTTGTTAGTGCAGGTCACTTGAGGCTGGGATTCATAAGTACCTGCATTGTTTTGGCGAGAACACTCTAAAATGAAGGTCATATCTCATTTTTCAGTTGAAGGAAATCAACTTCCTCAGTAAGGTTATGCAGCTTCAAGGTACTTGATGCTTGACCTTTTTCAAAATTCTCTGTCTTTACTCTGTAATTTAAATCCTTAAGGAAAGAAAAATGAGGTTTGAAGTGTTCGATTAAAAAGACTGAATTAGGATTTTAGGGTTTTTGAACAGAAATAAATAAGCTTTGGGGTTTTATTTGTTTCCTACTATAGATCCCAATTCAAGATTACAAGGTTCATAGCACCTATTTTTCTTGACTGAAAATTTAATGATTTTCACATTTGTGTTTGGGCTCCAATTGACTTTGGTCAAGGTTCAACCAATTGGTTTGGAAATTACCATTTTTACTTTTGTTTCCAAGATGAGTATTTGTTCACTTCCTAAATGGTTCATGTTGCTGGATAGAGAAGTAATGGTGTGATTTGATTTCATGGCTAGATAGCCTGAATTAAAGGATCAAATTTCAATCAAAACATCCAAAAGGGTGCAATGATTTTGCAAATTCAAAAAGAACAAAGAGAAACAAAACTTGGATAAGAAAAGACGGAACAAAATCTGAGTTTCAAAAAAGTACAATCCTAAATGATGGTTGTGGAAGATTATGACACCTCTGAAATTTGGTGAGGATATTACGCTCTGCATTTACAGTTTTTCATCTTCATTATTGTTTTCTTTTGCAGTGTGGTGTTTGATTGAATCATCATATTGTGAAGTTAAGATTATCCTCCTACATCCAATCGTATTCTGTAGCCAGACAAGTTTTAATCTTTTCTTCGGGTTGATTACTTGTTAAATAGGGAATCCATGGATGGTGATCCCACTTTGGTGTTCAAGCCTGTTTTCAAGTCTTTCAAATTCAAAACCTCAGAAGCTATGGAAGGACTGAAGGTCCAAAGGAATACCAGTATGAAAGACAGCAATGAATTCATTGACAATCCTAAGAGAGAAAATCCCGAGGTGGTTCAAAGTCCACATTCAGATGAGAAATGGAAGGCTGCTATGGACTATGACTTACCAGAGTTGGTTGCTTTCCTTCAAGATAGTGGTTACCCTTTTGTTAAGGACATCTGCATTGACAGTGTTGTGCCATCTCAGAATAAATGTTTGGAAGAGAACTGTGATTTGGATTTTAATAATGTCTCTTGCATGGTTAGCTCTGATGCCGAAAGTAGTAGCAAATTAACTGTAGAATCTCAGTGCTCATCAGAGTCATCAAACTCCAGTGTGTCGAAACATATATCCGACCAACTGTGGGAGGAGGATGTAAGCAAGCAAAGTGGTTTCAAGAACTTGACAACTGAAGATGGAGAGAATTACGGAGAAAAAGATGATACTTCAAGTGATCATTCAACCAAGATGATCATATCTGAAACACTACTTCAGATTAGACAGGTAGAACCAATTCTTGCTTTCCTCATATTATGCTTTTATATAACGTTAAAAGATATTTACTTTTATGGGATCGTATTTACATGATAATGTTTAGTATTTAGATGTCAAAATGATGTTTGTTTCAACTCGATGCTTAGCAAATTTAGCTTAAAACACTCCTTGCTGATGTGAAATTGTATATAATTTAAGTTGAATGCTTTTCCTTGTAGAAATAGGAGATTGTAAAAGTCTCCTTTTGCTCATTTTCCAGATAATCATGAATCTATGATGTTATATGTCTTTGCTGTTATCCTGATTTTGTAACTCCCACTACAGTCAATGCTTGATTTCCTGTTCATATATAAATTCAGTCATATTCGTATTGGAGATAGCAGATTAGAGATGGGCATACTTGTATAACTTATTGGTCTGTTAAATTTGTATCCATATTCTACAGGATCCAACTAAGGCAGTCTTGTCAGATTCAGTGGTATTATCCTCAACTGAGGCAATTTATGAAAAGAGGCGAAGCAAATATTCTCACAAAACTGCCTTAGAGAAGGCAAGAAGAGTGGAAGTATTTCCTCCAAGTGTAGAGTGTCATTCTCGGAATTCATCTAAAAATGGAACAGGAAGAAATAGTTTACGACAACACAGCAAGAATGCAAGAAGTAGGGATACATTTTCACTAAGTGATTCTTCCAAAGATGAGATGTCGGATAGCTTAACAGGAGTGAGTCAATCACAACAACATTGCGGCAGAAATACAAGAAGAAAAGAGATATTTCCACAGAGTAATTCGTCTAAAGATTGGATGTCAGTTAGCATAACAGGATCAAGTCAATCACAACAGCATTGCCGTGAGAATGCAAGGAGAGAGGTATGGCATGCAAGTGTGGAGTGTCATCCTCAGGATTCATCCGAAGATGGGATGTCAGATAGTGTAACAGAATCGAGTCAATCACAACAGCATCTCCGTGGAGAATCAGGTACCTCAGTTTCAGGGCCTTTAGCGATATACTCAGGAGCCATACCAAGTTTTGGTAGCATCTCTTTCCGATCAAACAGCAGTACAACTAGCTCTAGGTCTTTCACATTTCCCATGTAAGTCTTGCTTGCCCCTCCTCCAAGGTATTATAGTTATTTTCTCAGTTGTTGGTAATGGTGTTTGATAGTTCAAAGATTTTTTCACTTTAACAGAATATCCTCAGAATGGGCCGGCAGTCCAGTGAGAATGGCTGAAGCAGATATGAGACAATTACAAAGGCATCGTCGTTGGGGGATGCGATTTCTGTGCTGTACCTTCTGAATTTCTGAATACTTACACACATAACTTATATTTCTTGGTGTACACCCTCGATTATAGTGTGGATCTTCCATTATAATCAATCCATTTCTCTGTAGCCTTTAGTTTATATACATTATGACATGCCTTACAAATTATAAATATAAACACCAAATGACTTCATAATAGTAACAAGTTTAGTCCATCTAATTTGTTCAGTTGCAAATGCTGGAATGCTAAAAGTTAAAAATGAAGAGGGTGTTAGAGTTTGGATCAAAAACAATTTCCAAACTTCCAAACTAAGGATCTTTCGACTGTTAGAGCTAAGATGGTAAGAAAATCTATGTTCTGGGCTATTGCTAAAAAGTTGGAGGAGAGCATTGGCAGTGCCATAGGATGTAAAAGGAATTTAGGACATGCTTTTGCAGAAAGAGAATTCATAGGATAGAACAGATCTTAGAGGGTAAATTGTAGGCTTTCAATAGTGAGGTACGAAAAATCACCCTAGAATGGGCAAGTAGTCTACTTGAAAATGAACTATCAAAGAAAGAGATTGTGTGGAAGAAAGTGATTCTTTGTACAAAGATATGCAACTGGGTTTCTACTGAGACTTGGTAATAGTGTAGTTGGGGTCCTATTGCCTAACTTACCTGATTTATAGATGCACTAAAACAGAGCTTACTCTTAATATACTCAATCCTCAGGTGATGATATATGAAACTCTTACCTAATTATCAGTTTTAAATCCTTGGTCCTTTTCCATAACAAAAAAAATTTCCCCATTTCTCTGCCATCAAGCTATGATTGTACTTTGTACCCATCAGTATTCTTAAACAGCCTCAGCAAGTTCCATTGCCAAGTGTTTGGTCCAAACTGGAAGTGCCTGTAATTTGGCAAACAAGCATAAATGGTGCACCAGAATACCAACTGGTGAAAAGTCTTCTGCTTCATGATGATGATGATGAAAATGAAGATGATAAGGATCCCTCACAGAATAGAAAACAAAGACCCACAAACAACCCCATATGACCCCATCATCTGCCCAACTGTGAGATTGAATCTTAAAAATGGAGTAGTCACAATCCATGCCAGTCCACCATGGTCCATAACCTATTAAGACCTTAATTAAGGCCTTAATGACCTTCTTAATTGGGCAATCAAGCTTCTCCTAGGCCACATCCTCATCCGCCCCTAACTAATTGTGGTGGCTTTGGACCAATTTTATTTGCACTTTGCACATGCCTACCTAGCAAGCAATCTCTCTATCATATTCTCATCTATGTGGAAAGCTGCTGATCAAGTATATACATATTCCTTTCTTCTTTTGAAAAATAATTTATATATTTATATATAACGGGCACCTCCTATGACCTAAGTACCAAATTATCCTCCATATAGAAGGTCTCTAGTTCCAACTACAGCTTTTAAAACACAACCATAAAGAGTGACCTTGCCTAAATTGCTGCCGGCACTGGAGTGATAGATTATAAGCTAAGCACTTAAGCCAGGGATTTGAATGTTTGATCAGCTACTGAGAAAAATCAGAAGCAACACCAATAAATTGGTCATTATTTCCAAGATTGGGATTGATTCTGTGAATGAAACCCAGTAGGCTGGAGTCCACACAGAGTCGGGTATTATCCAAAACCAAAGTTGAAGATGAACATCAAATCACGAACAGCTTCAAGGATTTTCCCTATGGAAGTTATTGTGAAAAGCTAACCAGCTAGTTGGCATTGGTGTCGACAACGGGGTGTGTGTGTGTGTAGCTCATTATTTTTGCTTCACATTCATCTATATCAAAAAAATCTCAGATAACGTCAGCTTCATGAGTTTCCAATAATTCACTTTTGAGTTTCATTTCGGCTCCTAAGAACATGTTTTTCCCAATTATTGATGTGTTTAGCCAAACTAAAATCACTTCAATACCTTTTAGTTCTCATTTGTTAACTCTATAATGCATATCCAAATTCCCAAAAGTCTAATCCTGTTATACTTTTAGTAGTTTGTTTCATACATTTATCAAACAAATCATATAGGTCTGCCCCGTTTGGTCGTTTCATGCAAAGAACATAAACTCATTACTAGTTTTGCTAGACAATACATCACACGTTGAAACTAGATAAATACTACATCACACCTTGTGCGTACAATGCATTAATGCAATAAATAGAATGTATACTGAAATTCATGTTTAACCAATGTTATGCTTCGATAATTTGAGTAACATTCATCAGCTTTTAAATACAACAACGAGTCGACTTACAACCTCTCACTTACAGAGGGGCCACTAATACCACTATACCGTCAGTCCACATCCAATTTTCCATTTACACTCCTTATTGAATAAAAAAAATTGACTAATGAAAATCCACATCCAAATTGAGATAGCACATTCAAATTTAGAAGAAGCACTTGAGGGGATGTCATTCGTTTCATCATGCTAAATATACAAATTCATGTGAGATTTAATTAGAAACACACAAAGACTTGGTAGCTCAAAATAAGAACCTTGGCAATGAATAAACTCAACGGGGTGGAAATTTGCACTCTCCTATTCATAATTCACACTAAATCTTTTCTTTTAAAGTAACTTTAATTTTGTCTCTACTCACATATGTTTTGTCTTTTTTGTGAAATCTTTAACTATAATATAAAAATGGGAGCGTGGATTGTAAAATGGAGAGTGCAAATTTCACTCCCCAAACTTAATTGGATGATCAATTAAACAATAGCTATTGACCCACTTTTTTATTTTACTATAGGAAAACCATTGATCACAAAAAGAAAGAAAGGAAATCCTAAAAAGACGATTGAATACCATATTGGCGTATTGATTGATGACTGGAGAAAGAAAATCTCAAATACGATTGAATATCAAATTGGGGTATTGACGTATTGGTGTAAAAAAAACCAATAACCAATTGTTCGTGACAATTAGATATATGTTTCGAGGAGTTATATAGTCACGTCTTTTTACTTTTATTGGGTGTGTAAGCAGGTTGAATTGGGTTGGAGAGCAACGTTATGTGTTGGAGTTTCCAAACAACATCAAACTAGTGATACTCAATTCAATTTTTATTTTTGCCTTTTGTTTTCTCCAATATCTCTCACACACAATAAATACACACACACATATATCAACATATTATTCTCACATGTGAATTGACGCCATTTTCCATACAAAAATAGAGCCTTACTTTTACAATAAGAACTCAAACACACACACACATATATATACCATATCAACATAATATCTTCACATATATACCATTCATGCTATTTCCACACCATAATAAAAGTTTATAACAAGAACTCACGTAGTTTGTATAAACCTAAGAATTCACGCAATATGTATCATGTCCCTATAACACATTTTTCGTGTGAAGGATATGAAAATGCGAAGCACACACTAAAAACAAATTAAATTAAGGCTTCAACACCTCGGAGCAAACTCACAAATACGAAACTCATACAATGTTTGTCGAGGACGAGTTTATGATACAAGTCATACAACCTTACAACCTCAATATTGTTAGGTTTTTAAACAGTTTACAGGTCACAGCTCACCGTTGTGTAAACATGGTTAAGAAATTAAACGCTAGAGCTCAGACCAATGTAGCACTCCACACTCGAACAAATACGAGTGAGTGAGTCGTGGGGAGAAGAAAATACATAACCATCCACTACCTGAAGCTCCACTCATGAGTCCACCCAACCCAACCAACTAAACCCCTCTTAACCGTGGGTCCCAAACCATCCCTAACTTCCACGTCACCATCATCATCACCAGCAGTCCAACATGCACATGTTCACCCTCCCCCAGAGAATACTGGGGGCCCCACCCAAACCCCTCTAAGTAGTAGTACTCGTACTTGTCACAGAATACGACTCGCCCCACGACAAACCGACCTCCCCCCACCCCCACCGGCCCAGGCCCATCACCCCTTTCCCACGTGTCCCCACCCACTTCCCCATCATCTCCCGCCACGTGTGCCCCCTAATCCCGCTTGATCGACGGCGTCCGTACAAATAAAATCCCCTCCGGAAAATAAAAAACAAATATCTCCCAACTGTTACAAGATGACGTGGCACGCCCTTAATTGCAGCTCAAAACCCACTAATTACTTAACTAGTCGTTTGATCTCACTAGATTAACCAACTAATAACAACCACCACAGTTCATAAGCACAATAGTGAAGCACTATAATATTTTTCTATTTATATAATTTGATTAATTTAAATCCAGATACATTAGAGGCAAAGCCAAAAACCAAAAAAGTAAAACTAGCATGAGAGGCAAGAACAAAGCCCAGAACACCTTACAAAATCATCAAATTAAATCCTCAAGAAACCAAGAGATTAATTATACATGAAAAAAATTTACATACACAAAGCAAGTCATATTCATAATTTTTATATGAGATTTTCTCAAATTCTTGTTTAAATTAAATCTGAGATTGTTAAAGTGAGCATTTTTTTTACGGGATGTAGAGACTGGGAGGATCTTGATCGGTCCATTGACCCTGACTCCAATATGCATGATCAACGGTATTGGGGAGATCAAACAAACCTTGATCACCAGCCGGCTGCCAATCCAGCGACCCAAACCCTCCTCCTCCGCCGTTGGCTTTTGTTTGAAACACCGATAAGTCCACCTGAGCCGTTGTCTGATCCAGCATTCCTCCGGTCAACTCCGGCAACTTCATTTCCTGGCTGTTTTGTTGCTGCTCCCACTGGCTTTGCTCAACCTGCTGTTGTTGATGACCCGGTTGGTTCACCCTGAACGGCGGGACGGAAATATTGTTGATGTTGGTGAAACCAAACGGCACGTCGTTCGAGGCCGTGATCAAGCTCGTGAAGGTTACCATATCTGAGAACATTCCAATTTCTGTGGCAGCGCTCTGTTCGAGCATGGTTGCAGTAGTCGTCGTCTCGAAACTCGCGTTTGCGCCGCTTTGGGAGACGAAGAACTTGGAGTCTGGAATGTTGAGAAGATTGGAAGCTGATGACGTGGACGACGGCGCCGAGACGGCCTCCGTTGCTGTGGCAGTAGTGTTGGTGAGGCTCGAGCTTTCGCTGCTAGAGTTGGAGGTAGCTCTGCGCTCGCTGTTCGGCTGCGGCGGTGATGCCGGCGACGAAGAAGAGGACTTCGGCTTGGATCGCTTGGCTTTGCGGCAACCTCCGCCGACCGGGACGTTGCGGAGGACGCCACCTTTGGTCCAGTAGCGTCGGCAGCTCTTGCAGAAGTGGCGCGGCTGAGAAAGGTTGTAGTTGTTGTAGTAGCAGAACTTTGTGTTGAGCGAGTCGCATCTAGGACACTTCAAGGCCTGGTGGTTTTGGTTGTGGTGCGGCCGTAGCCTCCTGTCTCCGGCTCCGGCTCCGCCGAAGAACCTCCCTCCGAACGACGACTGAATGTCTTGCATTTCAAGTAGAGAATATATCCGATCAACTTGAATTATGTATTTGCCAACTGTTTGCTGAAAACCAATCTCACATTTGCGGAGATTGAATGTCAATATCTCTATCTTAACTCAAACACTGTTAGCTAGCTTCAGCGCTGCGAGTGAGTGCGAGAGAAAGAGAGAGAAAAGGGAGAGAAAATTTTGGAGAAGAAGGAAATGGAAGAAGCTCTAAAATCTAAACGACCGACAAATATCCTCTCGAATTTTCTTTTTTGGTTTTGCGAATTACGATTTTCGCCCCCACATCAACAGGAAATGACGGTACAACACTGGACGCTGTTCAGGGTCAGGCGGGAAAGACGAAACTACCCTTGTACAGTCTGCCGCGACTTGAAAGCGGTAAGAGGGTCGGAGTCTCAGAACAAAAATGGGATAGCGATCGGGCCGTTGGTGGGGGACACGTGGACGGAGGAGGGAGCGAGGGTGTTAACGTCCGCAAAATGGGTTTTGTCTACTTGTCGGCCACCCCGGTTTTATCGGGTGAGGGGGTTAAGTGGAGGAGAGATCGCCACGTAGCGGGATGTAACTGGTGGTGGGTGCCGATTCTGTGTGACGTATCTGACGTGAGGTTGTCTGTTGATGGTGTACGGTCTACGGTGCGCCCCGTTTTCTCATTAACCCTGTAATCTCCAAATCATGTATCAAAATCCCCATATTCATTTTGTTTTGTCTATGCTTAAGAATCCACTTAGACTTTGAAACTAAGAACCTAGATTCAAGAACAAATAGCGAATATAATCTTTCCATCGGAATTTCATGTCTTCAAGTGCCTTGAATTTGGTCATTTTGCATTCCATCATCAACATTTTCTAGTCTAAATTCTATAGACCTAAGTACACTAAGTGATACAAAGCAATCGTTTTTATAGTTATCCGAAAACTCGAACATATGTTACTTAAACTTGAATCCCGTTGTTTATATCCTAATATCTTTGTTTGCCGTGAATTTAGTTAGATCTCATACTTTTCTTGATAGTGTCTTTGTATCACTTCAAGTCATATGCACTTAATATATTGTCATGCACTAGAGTATTTAGATATTAGATGAAATGCGGAAATTTTACTAATAATTGAAACTCTGATAACATATTAGATTGCATGGTGGAAGGAATGGTAAGTGTTATTTGATGTTTTTATCTAATAAGAGCCTATTTAACTCTATAAATTACAACATATGTACGACAGATGACATTATATTATATAAATAAAAATAATCGTTGAATCATTGATTGATCAAGAAAATGCGACTCATCTATTCAAATTGCAATCATGTATACAAATGAAAATCGTGCTGATATTCAACCTTGAACTTGGTTTCAAACTAGAAATTGTTTAAGTAGAGAGATCTGACTAATAGAAGGTGTAGACATTTATCAACATATAAATACACCTTGGACTATAAGGGGGAAGGTATATAGTTCAAACCTAAGAGAGTAAATGAAGAGTGTTATTTTCTTATAGTCTATGGTCTGTAGCTTGGAGGTGTGATGATGCTGTAAGGATTAAGCTAGCTACAATGTTCGTTGCTTAAGGCCCCATGCATGACATTACTGCTACGCACGAAGAATGTCCGATATATACGTGTACGGTGCAGATCGATCAACCGCCGTCGATCATTATCGGATTATGCCATAACCACCAGATCACCACCATTCAAGCGGTGGAGCCCCAACACAGCCTAGCCTCACTCATAGTACCATACAAACCGTCCTCCATTGACATACTTACAGTGTTCTACGTACACTCGATCAATACGTCACACCACGACAATTTTTTTCTATAACATGCAATAATTGTGTATTTGATAGAACACAAATTCAACAATGTGCCGACTATTGAGCTTCATGTCACACCTCCACCACTCATAGAGATCTTGAGTTCTTGCTGCGTACGGTGTTTCTGAAGTATAATACTTCTTTTTTTTTAAAGTATAATACTTCTTTTTTTTTGGAAGTATAATACTTCTTATTCAAACAATATCAGATAGTATAATGCTCAGTGAACTACATTTTAAAAATTAACTAGAGCCCACCTGAGTTTAACACCAGACCCCAAATGTGAGAAAAACAAAAACATTGTTCACGTTAAAGAGAGAAGATCCTGCTTCTCTCTAAAATTTCAATCACCTTCACCCATATGGTGATATTTCATCCTTGTGGTGTCTCATCCCTGGTGGTGATTCTTTACCTTAAGTGGTGATTTTCTTTTCGTTTTGCCTCTGATTTTGGTCATTGTGTATTAGATATGTGTTCATCTCTTAGATCTAAAACTCTAATATATAATCACAGATCTGTTCTTAAGACGATTTGCAGGCTTTTGTCTTCTCTTGTTTCCCAAGATCTTCAAACCACGAACAAAACTCCTTGTTCTATTTTATCTTACCATGTCATGGAGGATTTTGTTTTCTTCTGCAACCACCTCTACATATTTGAGTTCTCTTGGCTCAGATCTTTTTTAGTTTAGTTGTGGATGTTCCTCTATACGCGATCTTCTCGTAATCGGCCAACTGGAGAATGTATGGCGGCTCCGGCCGTATCCTCACCTCTGCCGACCACCTTAGTGCTCTATCCACCCTCGTGATTTCCGTTAGAGCTTTGGCGATGAGTCCTCCCCGACAGCTACGAGATAGAGTTGAAGAAATAGTCTTGTTTAAAGTTTGGGTGTGTTGGGCTGCTTGTGCTTTTTATGTTGTAGGCTTTTATTTTGTGTAGTTTAATGTCTTTCTCTTGTCTTAATTCTTTATGAATCTGACTCTAAATAACTTGTTTATGGTCTGCCCATAGTTTTATTTAGGTCTCCATTCTTTATGAACCATGTCATTTAATGAAACATTTTGATTGGACGATACACTCAAACAGTTAGTAATTGATCGTATCAATGGTACGCTAGAAATTATATGAGTGCGGCTATTGGGACCTCCAGATTTGCTCATTGTACCTCCCTGTCTCTTTACACCTCCTTTTTATTTTTAAAAACAAGCATTTGCTCATTAGACCTCCTTTCAAATTCTTAAAATAACTTTAGGTTTGTTATTCATATATATTCAATAATTTACTCATTATACCTCTTATTCGCTTTCTAGACCTCCCACACATTAATTTTTTTCTTTTTGCATGAAAACATCTATTTCAGACCTCGATTGCTTAATTTCTTTTTTCTTTTTCTCTTTTTTCATGAAAACCTCTTTTGCAACCTCAATTCCTTGTTGTTGTTGTTGTTGTTTTTATTTTATTTATTTTTTTGCATAGAATGTCATTAACCTATATTATTTGATCAAGTTGTAAGAACGATTTTTCAATGACAACAATTTAAAAAAATTTAAATCATTAATTGTTTTCACAATCAATTGCAAAGCAGCAAAGTTGTGTTTGTGACCGAATGTATAGTAAGTTAGTAACTACAAAAGTAAGAAAATAGGTATACATGAAGCAAATCTAATGAAATATTAAAGTAAGCTAAAAACCCAGAAACCTTTGACCTAGAAGAAAACCCTAAAAAGGCTAATTGCGTCTTCATCAATGGAGATTCTTCCATTTAGTGTAGTAGTTCTTTGCGATTTGCGATTGAGCAACGGTTGCACTTAGGTTTAGGGTTTATAGACTCCTCACATTTTGTATCGTTAACTTGAAGAAAAAAAAAAAAAAGGAAGAATACTAATCTGATTACAATTTTTTTTTTGTGAAATTCAATGTCTATTATTGTCATTTTGTATGAGGTTATATTTGTAATCCAATAAGTCAAAACATGTGGAGGTACACTGAGCAAATTTAGAGGTCCCAATAGCCGCACTCAAATTATATTTGTAAAATCGTTTCTTAAATATCATCGATCACTCCCTAAAATTCGTTCCAAAGCGTGGTCGCAAAGCAGTGCAATCCGACAGATCGAGGGAGTGACAAGAAACATGCACGTCTATTCGTCAAGTGGAGCTTTGGGAGGAGGATTACACATGAAAGGAAATGAATGGACCAAATGGTACACACACATAGTTACATAAACTATCTAGGTTGTGCATTGTATAACTAAAAATTGGAAATATCTCTGGCTCTAGCTAAACGACTTCTCTGGTAGCTAGTTAGTACATACAAACAATAGAGAGGGTAACGTTTTTGTTGTTTTGCTCTAGTACAAGTACCACTCCACGCTAGAACTCCAATAATGGAAGTGAATTGAAACAAAGGGAGTGATGCAAAATCATAGAGTGAAAACAATGGGATTGATTTGGATTGCTTAGAACTTGCTTGAGAGCCAGAGCGAACATATATGATGATGAAAACAGCTTCACATGCTCGTGGGACGGTGGTGTCCCTACAAAATTAGGTCTTCTGGTAGTTGTCCACATCTCTCTCTCACTCGAGAGAGGAAGCTATATAAGTGGAAGCCACCCTCGTTTGGGAATAGATGCAAATTAGGTTAACCCATTGGGGTCCTCTCATATTGCTACGCACCTTTCACAATCTCTAAGATTGCATGAGATATGGTGAATGAGAAATATCATAGTATGTATGTGAATGATGTACCACCGTTACAGTCGTTTCGGACATGACGGTGTATCGATATATCGACATCTTTGTGCGTGTTCAGATAAAACATGAGGTGACCTTAAAGTTTTTTTTTTTTTTTTTTTTTTTCCCGTAATATAAGAACTATTCGTGAGTTATAATATGATGTATCATGTCGACACTAAATCTCGACGGTATGTGCCAATGCCGGATTGGGCTCGGCTTATACGGCCCAGTCGGTTGAAACAAGAACATAAGGACTCAATTTCTGTCCAGTTTCTTCCTCGGAAACCTATCATGTGGTGATGGGAGCCCAGCCCATTATCCTAAACCCTATAAACCCCATAAAACCTTCTGGATATAGTTCTGCAAGCTTTGCTGTGCTTCACTGCTTCCTTAATCTTGTTTTTTCTTTCCAGGGAATTTGTATCATCCCATTTCCAAAGAGTATGGACATCCATTACTTTCCCAAAGTGGACAATGTAAATTTTTGGATACATTAGTATTCCCTCTCTCTTTGCAAGGCTAAATGCATGGCACAATTCTTATAATTTGTTTGCTTTGAAATGCAGATTGTCATTTTTCTTATTTTCCACTATGAATCTATGATTTGGGATACTTGGAATTATATGCTCAAGGTGATAAAGGCAGTCCTGCTCCATCTTCTTTTTGGTAAAGGAACGAATCGCAATTGGAAAACTTGAAACTGATTACAAATTCTGCAGATTTTTACAAAGCACAAACAAATGGTGCCCAGCCAAGCCCAATTAAAATTCTGAGGCACTTGATGTCACAAAGCCCAAGCAATCAAGTTGATGAGACGCATACCGGGGTGGTGATGTTGAATGATGATACTGCTTATACAATTCAACTGGACCTTCTCATAGAAGCGCCATTGGTACCCAGAGAATTGTATGACTCCAGTTCATGGCTACTCGTATCTTCGAATTCTTTACCAACTCATCCACTTTTCCTGATCCTCGAGCTGATGGTTGCTTTGTGCTGTAATTTCTTTGATTCATTGCTTGATATGTCGATCGGGATAAACCCTGGGACAAGCAGAACACGAGTCTTATGTGTTTGCATACTTCGTCGATTACCTCACTCATCTACTTGACAAAATGAATTTATTATGATCACTCTATTTGGTTAACAAAAATATAATTGATTGTAGTCTTTAGGATTGAATGAATATAAGAATCACACTAACATAGTTGTCGATGAATACCAATTGTGTGAGCATATATGGAATATTGGGGAATGATTTTAGAGAGATTGTATACAGAATGCATTTGTATTGTTTCCCTAGAAATGAACTATTTACGTCTCATAGTAAAATATTGACTAGTTAGATATTAGAGAAAATTAAAGAGCAATGTCTAGCTTTTAGAAATTAAGCGTACACTGTTTTGTCAAATGTAAAGCCATTTGTATACCTTTTTGTCTCATATCCATCTAAATGTGTAATTGCATCTAGACAAATACAACTTCACTATAGCAACATCATTGGAATAATTGCCACGATTGGAACACATAGCACTATAATTTGAAGTAGACATTTTCGAAGCAGCTTCTAAAACGTAGATAAAGTCATAAACGAGAATTTATCTTCAGTTGCCTTAGTTTTTGATATAAATCATCTCGAGCCTTGAAATGACCATAAGAACCATGAACTTCAAGAAGATAAAATCATAACGAGAATCTATCTTAGTAGGGTAGCAACGGTGTTTCTTTAGTGACGTGCTAGGGTTTACTCATGAGTTAAGTTGGACTTTGGGCCAATTATGTGGGCTTTCTTTTAGGCTTAGCAGATTGGGGTGAGCTATACTGGACTTTTTCAATTTAGTGTTTTTTACTTTCTAGCATTAGTCTATTCTTCTATGCTTCATCAATAAAAGTGGGCTTACAGAATAAGTGACTGAATACGATTAAATGGTATTCTAATGTATTAGGTGAGGCATGTCTCACAACTACTTGTCAATTTGTAGATGATAGCTGTAGAGTATGTAATGACTACTTCAAGCCTTCGCTTTACCCAAATTATATGAAATTCATGATTGACATTTTCAAAAAATAAAAAAATCTTGTAACTCAAAACTTAATCCTTTAGATTTCATCTAAATTTAATACAAATTAGACGCATGTGATACTGTGACGCATATTACTATAAGAGTATTTTGTGCATGACGTGTAAATACACATAGATGATTATGATTTATAACTTTACTAGACAAGCAGGACAGCAGGAGAGTCTCAATACATGAATGGTTAGGCGGATTGCAGGTCTTGCATCTTTCCATTTTCTTGCTGGGAAGGAGAGTGACGACAAGTGTTAACCACATAGTGCCAACGTGTCAACTCCGAAATGGATGACCCCATATTAGCTTCTCTAAGCTCGAAACACTCGATCATAACATAAAACAGTTGGCACGAAATTGCAAACTCCCTCGGAGCTTTAGTCAGAGCGCGATGGAGATATGGAACAGAGCCCGCGGCGTCGCCGAGGAGGCCGCGAAGCGATCGCAGGATCTCACGATCGGCGGCGCGTCGAAGCTCTCCGACATCGTCTCCGACACCGCCAAGCGCTCCAGGGAGATCATCACCGCCGAGGCCTCCAAGCGAGCCGATCACATCAAGCAATTAGCCGCCGAAGCCTTTGCTCCATCGCTAGCGCAGCTACCTGCGGCGGAGAGTCAACGAGAAGAAGAGAAGGATCTGGAAGCGTTTGGAATCACCGAGGAGTTGAGAGACTTCGCTAACGGGATCACTTTGGTCACCTTCAAAGATTTTCCGATTCCAGGTAAATTTACGTGGCTCGATTCTGATTAAGAGTGAAGAAATTTTAGTGCTTTTTTACTGTCATGTAAGAAAGTTGCTTGTAAACTTTTTAACTTTATTTTACTTGTCTAAGTTGGAGAAATTAATCTCATGTAAGTTATTTTACTGATGTTTAGTGTGAAAATGCTGGTTAATTTTGGTTTTGTTATTGTTTACTGTTAAATTAAAGAGGTGGATTAAGCTCATGTTTTTGGTGAAAGCATAGTTTAAGCACTTTACTTGTGGCTTACTCCATGACACATTCACTATGAATAAAAGGCGAGGATGATTGTGTTGATTTTCGAAACAGATTTGTGAAGTGCTTTCTAATTGCTTTGGAATAGCCAAAGCAGTTGCTTTGTGAGTTTGTGGTGTTTACTGTATGGTGATGAAGTGTTTGTGATGATATCAAGCACTAGATTCTTGTATTCATCATTGCTGATTGTGTTTTGCACCGTGTAGATGATACGAAATTCTCTGACGTGCCAACAGTCACAAATGTTAGGCAGGATCTTACAGAGTGGCAAGAAAAGCATGCCCATCTTGTTCTTTTGAATGTCGAGGTAGCCTCAGTCAGTTCATTGTTGTTACGAATTAACGAATCACAGAGATTGAAAGGACTAGAAACAAAGAAAGTATTTTTGATTTAAGAATTAGATGACAACTGATAATATATCGGTAAACTAGTTTATTTGATCAGCTTCTGGCTGTATCAGTTTTTGCTCTCTCTTTCTCTTTCTCTGTTTTATTTTTTTATTTTTTTTATTTTTTATCTTTAACACTGACGTAAATATGCACTTGACTGTCTTTGTTTGCAGGAAATCTCAAAATTAAGATACGAATTGTGTCCACGGGTTATGACAGAAAGGAAATTTTGGAGGATATATTTCATACTAGTTAACAATCATGTGGCACCGTAAGTAGCCATGTGTTGACATAAACCCTATTATTCATGCAATTCCATCTCATACTACCGCGCTTCTTAGGTTTTTGTTCTCTGCTGATCTCACACAAGTTATAAGTTTTCCCATCTTATGCTTCCTTGTAGCTATGAGAAGCGGTACCTGGATAATGGTAATCTAAAGTCAACTGAACAGTTTCCAGATGACAGAGTAAAGGAACCTGCTAAAGTTGAAATAACTTCTAAAGCAGAGGATAAGGAAGACAAAAATCACAGTAAAACTTCAACCTCATCAACTACAGAGCAAGACTTGGATGCATTTCTCCTGGGAGATAGTGATGATGATCCAGGTAACTTACAACTTTTCTTTATTTGTTTCCTTTTGTGGTCCACTTTTTCAAGTCCTATGACAATCACACCACTGTTCAAGCAGTTAGAGGATCAGTATGACCAAAGCAAGTAGCTTGGCAGTACTGATTTGCCATGCTACTTGTATTTAATCCCCATGCTGATAACGTACTGCTGCACCTGCAATATAGATTTGTGTGACTTAAGAGGGTGAGGGCAGTGATAAACTTCAAGATTGGTATTTATTGAACGTTTGTGAACTTTCTACACACTGATCTTCTATCTGTTATCTTTCAGATGATGGTGATGGTAACATTGATGATGATTTTGACAAATTAGTGGACGGATTGGTAAGCTATCATTTCCCTAGCTCCAGTTAATAGCAAATTTAGTGTTGTATTATTTACTCAGTAATTGTATATTGTGCCTCTGATGTCATGTTGCTAGCAAGTGAAAGTTCAAAATCAGCTCCCCAATATTTGGAAAGAATTCTCTTTCTAGTTCTTAAGATAGTGTGTATCTTGCCAAATGAGAACTTTTTCCACTTTCAGGAGAAGTAAAAGAGTGTTCTTGTATAAGCTGAAGTTCTAACTATCCCCCTTAGTTTTTGAAGTAAGACATACATGATACCTGATGCATGATAATATGCAAGAGTTTGGTTTAGGTTACCATGCATGTATCTGTTGGGCAATCATAGGTGTTCTAATACGTCTTTCACCAGCCTAAAATGGCAATTCAAATTTGTTCTTTGGATTTTACATCTATTAATTATTCATTCAATTTTAATGCTGCCGCATCTTTCAAACTTGCTGGAATCACAGGATGAAGAGAAATGAAGGGCTCTCTCATAATCCGTAAAGAATGAAACTGTTGTCAGCTTGACTCAACAGCATGTGTACTGGATGCTTCACTGAAGCAGCTTCAGGCCATTCAAGGAAATGGAATAAAGGTCCATCATAGCCTCCTAGATTCCCCCATTAATTATTTCTTTTTTCTTTGTCCCTTTTGTGTATATATTATGATCTGATGTATATATTCAGTCAGAAAGTAGGAAGATATGCATTATCAGCCTCTCAGGTTACAACTGAATGCTAATGATGTTTAATCGTGATCTTTAAAGGTTTTAGAGCTAGGTTTTCCTCTACAACGTAAATCGTTGCAATACTCGATCTTGTCTAAGAATTCAAACACAAGGCAGATTAGCAATTCAGGTGAGTTTAGTTGACAGCACCAAATTTTCCAGTTACCTTCAAATATACAAGTTACATGGTTTTCAGATTTTCTGGGAAGGTTCCTTGGAACTTGGAGGTTATAGCTTGTACAGGTGTTTGCTTAACAGTCAATTCAATTTGTTTCCATGGAGGAGACTAGATCCATATGACCCGAGATTCCCTGAGCAGTCAGAGTTGCTTGTAAGATAAAAGGTGCCTATTTCTTTCCAACTTATTGAAGCCCTTCACAAAAAGTCACAATGACTTGTGTTGTCTGTGTTTGGCCGTTTTTTCCACTCGTGTAGTCGTGTTTAGTTTCAGGCTGTCCTTGCTATCACCTTAGGTGGAGGTTAATTGTTGTTATTTTTACTCATGAGGTTACTTCATCCCGGTAAATACATTTGATTATTCACCTGAAACGAAAAAAGAAAAAAATCATTAAATTGAAGATTAGTATTAATTGTATGGAAGTCCTTCTAGTGAGGACCTTTATAACGAGGACTAGTTGAGGATTTTTCGGTTTATAGTTTAAAATACTTATTTTGCGATCACATCTTGAAATCTCATCCGTTTAATTTTTAGGTCTATTTGATTAGATCATTCATACAAATTTTCAGCCGAATCGGTGATCGTTAAGGTAACAAACTAGAACAAATTAATGGACGAACTAAATCTGTCAAACATGAACCGTTCAAGTTTATAATTAGTAAATCACACTTATGAATGCCTTAACGATTTTTATTATGGTTAAAAATTTGCATAAATAATCTACTCATAAATACCTATAAACTGAACTGTTAATATGTAAATATAAGATCAAAAAGTGGGATAAGCTAAAAAGTTTTCAACTAGTTCTCAACTTAAGAGTCTTCGTCAGAAGAAGAGCTCCCTTAGTTATTATTAATATGTTGGCTTTACTTCTGATCGAGTCTAACCTGCACTTTGATTTTATTCTGTTTGGTCGTAGTCATTTCATTCATATGCTTTTCAGATGTATTGATAACAACAATCTAATCATATAGTAAAATGTCATTACCAGTTCCATGTTTTCAGTACTCTTCCCGGAGATATTGAACTTCAATCAGCAGTGGGTCGAGAAATTCGACCATTATTCTTGAACAAATCTGGAGTCGGCTATCACGAATATGAAAATAAATGAGATAGATAATAGATTGGATTTGATGTTTACATTTCAGTTGTTCTTGATGTGCTTATGCTACCATATGACGAAGACCAATCAACCACTGAAAATTAGCCTTGATAATTAGGACGTGATACACACTTCGATATACATATTCTAATTAGACTAACAACAATGAGATACAATCTGAGAAAATTGAATCATCTGGTAAAACCAGGTTTGGATCGCTTTCAATCTATAAACAGAAGGACGTACGTGTACAAATATAGCGTCCAGTCGTGGAAGACAAGTAAAGCTTCATAGCATGCTGGTTCATAAACGAGATAATAATACAGCATGTCAGGGAAAACAAAGGACAATAATTCGGAACGAACCGGAACCGTGATTGAAGATCCATATGATCAATAATATAGTAGGATTCCCCACTAGTTTGATAGAAACCAACTATTCCGTTTGTTCATTCAGAACCATGAAATATACAGGGTGTGTGAGTTATTTAATATAAAAAAAATTAAAAAAATAAAAATAAATTCAGAACCGTGCAATCAAACATGTATTGTAAACTCTCCGGAATAAAACAATTTCGACGATCATCTTGGTCGGACATTGTGATCGGTTAAACGTCCATGCCATCATTTTCTGTAGATGAAAAAGAGGCTTCATTGGCTACTAGGTCCATGCGCATGACTAGAACTTTCCAAGCATGACATGAAATGTGTACCTCACCTACTCGTTTACCCTAAGATCAGCATCTCAACAACCAAGTAACTCGCAGCAAGATAATACAGGTTGAGAAAAGTAATGAGAACCCAAATTAAGCTAGGGTGCACCATGCTTAATGATCTCCAATAATTAGCAAAAATTAGGTCGAAAATTACGATCGAAATTAAAGATTAGCCCGATTCTGGCAGAACCCTAATATGATGTAGAGTATACTCAGCTAGATCTTTCTCTGGAACGGTAGCTATCTAGTTAATGGCTTTTCTTCGTTCTTTCTTTGTATGATGAGGTGACTGAAATGCTTCGAAATTTAGTTGATAATGGAGTTGATGATTTCCTAGTGTGAGTGTGTGACATTACGTCTACTACTCGTCAATTAAAAGTCCCCAACTAATAACCATGCATATTAATTCTTCAGTCCAATAATTCAGGGTCCCCAGTTCTTCATTTTGGAATTTGATGTGGGGATGTAGTATTGTCCTCTTCGTTATTTCATTTTGTTTGTAGAGATGGTTTTGTATTTGAGGAAAACCTTGGTTCGACTCGTTGCTGTCATATACCAATTTAGAAAATAGTTGGCATATTATGCAGGGAATGTAGATTCCTTTCGATTTTTGAAGCACACCCTATTATGAATTGGCTATTAGCAAAGAAGAAAGAAATTACTGTTTGTAGGGGCGGAGCCAGGATTACAGAGTTACGGGGAGGTCCAAATAAAAAAATTTGTTCGACAATAAGCCACCACTATCTAATGAGAGAATATAAAAGAGAAACAGATGAGAAAATTTTATTATGCTCGTTAAGGAATAGATCGACAATGAAAAATAAACAAATAATCATTTCAAGTTTGATCTATTAAATACAATATAACACAAAAAGAAAGAATTTGTTGATAATTTTTTAGTAAATATTGAAACAAATATGCAATTTTTTTAATCTTGGGGGTTCATTAAGGAATTTGAACAACAATTAAGCTAAAATGATGGTGACTAATGATGTTTGCTTAGATTATTTAGGAATGAAGGGGGGGAGGTCCGGACCCTCCCAAGCCTTAACTTGGCTCCGCCCCTGACTGTTTGATTAAGACGGTGAAGGTTATAGACAGTGATTGAGTTTTTGGTAAGTGACTATCCAATTTTCAATTGGATTAGTGGAATATTAGACATATTAGTGACATTTCAAACAATTTTATATAATCGGCTGACCTTGATTTCAACTTTGTTTCTTAAACATTTACATGTCTTGCATGTAAAAGTGTTTTGGTCATTTCTTAAACATGTTGTCCTAAATCCTATATTGGTCGGTGGGAAAAACAAAGATGCATGCATGTAGCTTTCTGGAGTAGAGTCTTTGGGGAAACACAAATATTCTGAAGAAATTGTTGAAAGTAATATGTACTTATTATTGGACAATTCAACTTGAGCTTGACAGATTAACAAAGAGAGTTGTCTTAAATTCTTAATGACAACATCAACGGACCTAATTAAGTTCATAAAGTAATTACTTCACATCTGGAAATTGACATTTTGCATTTATTCAAATGGTCCTCAAGACCATGCCATATAAGTATTATTCGATTTCATGACCTCAAGGAATGGAAGAATTTGACAAGGTCAAGTCTGATCTGGTCTAACTAGCTAGCTGGGGGAGTAACATTTACGTTTAACTATATTGCGAGTGAAAATGATATTCACTCAACCCGTGATGTTAATGAGATATAAACTTGTGATTTCCGTTATGTTAGTCGCACATTCGTTCTAAATAACTAAATATAATAATTTAGTTACCTATAAATTTGATAGATAGTTAGTTCTTAATTATTATTTAGGCATGGGATAAGCATACATTATGCTTCAGGCGTGGCCAGCACAAATATAAAATTGAGTTGAAGTATGAATACAGAATACGTGCACTAGATTTTGTTAGCTAAAACGAGGAGTCAGCTACTGGTTCAACATTTGCAGCCTCCTATTTCCTTAGTGGAACAATGGAGGATGTCAACCTTTCAATTTGTTCATCATCTAATAAGCAATAGCTATGGTCATAGACAATGGAATTTAGGCATCACTATCCCTAGCTAGCTACAAAGGCACCACTACATATCTTGATTTCTCTATTATTTTGTGCCTAGTATCCCTATTTTTGTGTACATAATATTGAATACCATGGTCGCTTTTGTGTTGGGTAAACTTTTATAGGGATTGTTATTTATGGAATTGCAAAAGTGAGTTTCATTTTTTTTGGGGTTTTATCCCAAATAGTCAATTAGGATGGAGACATTCAAACTTGTTACACGTATAAGGTATTTTTGCATTGTGATATGTTTTGAAATAAGTTGAAGACAAGACTAAACAAAACATGAGATCCGACTTTCATCCAAATATGAAATATCATAATAAGTTGATACATTCCATATTCCATAATAGTTTAACATTTTCAACATGACTAGAACACGAACAATTTGAATCATGAAACTATGCTAGCTGTCGATTGTGTCCATCATTCTTTATTTTTGGTTTTTCATTGAAGATCCAAAACACGAACTCATAATAAAATATCAACAACTTATCTATGTTACCAAACTTTACGTTAATTGGAAATGATCTACAAACAAGTATATTAACAAAATTATGTCATAACTTTCACCAGATGAATTACTGAAAAATCATTCTTAAAAGAAGTCTCCTATCCCCTCAACTCATTTTATATCATTTTCACATTCCTTCTCTAGATTCTAGATAGGTTTTAGAAAACCCCTGAAAAATCACCTTACCTCTTGAAGAAACTATCTCCACCGGAATCGCGTGCATCCACGCTCCAGTTGCCACCAGCCCCCGTGACCGCGACCGGCGCGTGGAACGTCCACATCCCCCAACTTTGATAGCTTGATATTGTACTCTACCACAGCGCCGGACCCCACTTTCATCCTTTCCGCATCCTGATCATGACACGTAGCCGACATAGTACCACCGCAGGATCTACGTACGGCACCCCCTCCCAAACGACGCCGTTTCAATAACCGACACTCGAGACAGTTTGCTTAGCAAGCATTAACGGCAACACACGTTGTAGAAGCCGTAATCTCGACAAGATTATTAGATTAAAAATCCTCCATAGTAATTAGCGAAACCCTTAATCCCCGATCAGTGATTAATAACGAAATCTCCCCCACTATCTCGCGAGATAATGTCGGCGTAGGTCCGGTCTAGTCCACCGGGATGAACGGTCTAGTCCACCGGGATGAACGACACGTGTGGAAGGGACGTATTTCTCGTGGGGCCGGCGGTATGATATGATAGCTGGCTGTCATTTATTGGAGGCCCTATCAGTAATAAAAGCCCAAAACGAGTCTCTCAAGTCTCAGCCCACACAAACCACCGTCGGTGCACGTCACCCACACCTCACCACGCCTTCTTTGCTTTTTCTTCTCTCTCATCTCTTTCTCTCTCTCTCTCTCACTATCTTCACAACCATGACACCACCGCTCTCTTCATCTTTAATCTCGACCTCCTTTTTGTAATCGCCGGCCGGCGAGGAGCTCCGGCGAAGTGCGTTGCCGGAGAATTCGGCTGGATCTGGGGGAGGATTCCGGCCGGCATTACGGTTTGAGTCAGCGTCTACCGGAGATCGGAGTTTGGAGGTGTGTCCAGTTATATTGGCGGCGAGATTGTTGGAGGTGGAATGCGGTAACGGTTACGGGTTTCGGATCTTTCTAAATATAGCCGGGGGGAGCTGGAAAAGGAAAGAGGAGATTTTCTGGATCCGGCATTGATCGCAAAACGCAGCGTTTAGAGGAGTGAGAGAGATTGATGTGCAAGGTGGAGAAGGAGAGAAGAGGAGTGATGGGGATAAAGGGGCTGGGAGGAGGAGAGAAGCTGAAGAACTCGCTGCTGCAAACGACGTCGCCTTCTCGGTCGAGAATGAAGCTGTGGATGATAAGGGCGACGACGTCGGTGTTGCTGTGGACGTGTGTTGTGCAATTGACGGCGTTGGGGGATATGTGGGGGCCTAGGGTTTTGAAAGGATGGCCGTCTTGCTTCTCTCAGGAGAGTGCCGTGGCTTCGTCGGTTTTGCAGGACCGGACGACTTCCGTTCCGGCCAGAGTTCTTCCACCAAAGAGTCAGTCTATATTTTATTTTTTTATTTTTATTTTTTGTGATTTAGTGTTTCAAGTGCATAAGATGTTGAATTTCATGAAATTGATAAACTTGATTTGGTATCAGTCTTCTTTTGAGCTGGTTTGGATTGTTGGCTAATTGTTGAATCTGAATTTGTGTGTGCTGTGGCATTAGGGGTGTACAAAAACAATGGCTACTTGATGGTTTCGTGCAATGGTGGACTCAATCAAATGAGAGCAGCGGTGAGTTGTTGATCGCGATGTTTTAGCTCTGTATATTAGCAATGACTTCGTTTTTGCTAATAGAACTACTACGTTATTGCTTGTTATTGGTTTCTTATTTCCTTGTTCGTGGTGATGTCTGCAGATATGCGACATGGTTGCTATAGCAAGATATTTGAATGTCACTCTTGTAGTTCCCGAGCTCGATAAAACGTCCTTTTGGGCTGATCCCAGGTGGGTCAATTTGTTTGTGCTAACAATTCTTTCTTGCACTTACTTTGGAACGCTAGTTTGTAGTACTTACCTGATTGTTGGGGTGCTTGGTGTGGCAGTGAGTTTCAAGACATATTTGATGTGGATCACTTCATCACATCCTTGAGAGATGAGGTTCGGATATTGAAAGAGTTGCCTCCCAGGGTTAAGAGAAGAGTGGAACTAGGAATGGTTTATACCATGCCACCAGTTAGTTGGTCTGACATGTCTTATTATCGTAATCAGGTGAGTTCTTTTCATTCTTTCCCCTCACTCTATATGGCGAGGCAAGAAGGTCTCTCTTGCAATTCTTCAGCATCCATTAAGCTCTAAGTTTTGTTACTGTATTTGAGAAACTTCTTCTCTCAAAGTAATGTTGTGCTCTTATGTTTCATACAGATTCTTCCTCTGATACAGAAATATAAAATTGTACATCTAAATAGAACTGATGCTAGACTTGCCAATAATGGACAACCTTTGGAGATTCAGAGACTTCGATGCCGAGTAAATTTTAGTGCTCTGAGATTCACTTCTCAAATAGAGGAGTTGGGTAGAAGGGTCATAAACCTTTTAAGGGCAAATGGTCCTTTCTTAGTTCTTCATCTTAGATATGAAATGGACATGTTGGCATTTTCTGGCTGTACCCAAGGTTGCAATGCTGAGGAGGTGGAAGAGTTGACAAGGATGAGGTAGCACATACTTTCTTGATCTTCTATGCATGTACAATGCTTTCGAAACTTAATTTTAATCTGTCTTATGGAGTTATGGTTTCATTTTCTCACAGATATGCTTATCCCTGGTGGAAAGAGAAAATAATAAACTCTGACCTCAAAAGGAAAGATGGTTTGTGTCCTTTGACACCAGAAGAAACTGCTCTCACTCTGAGTGCTCTTGAAATTGATCCCAACATTCAGATCTATATTGCCGCTGGTGAAATCTACGGTGCTGAGAGGAGAATGGCAAGTCTTGCAAAGGCTTTTCCGAAATTGGTTAGTATCTGAAATCACCTTCTCTATGCAGCATTTGGTTACTTTGTGTTTTCTGCTTTTTTTTAATCGTGTCTTTTGATTTCTTTAAACAGGTCAGAAAGGAGACTCTGTTAGAACCATCAGACCTCAGGTTCTTTCAAAACCACTCCTCCCAAATGGCAGCATTGGATTATCTTGTCTCGTTGGAGAGTGATATCTTTGTTCCCACATATGACGGAAACATGGCTAAAGTTGTTGAAGGCCATCGCAGGTAGTTTGTGCTAACAGTGTTGTCTGCAATTTTATTTGGCTTTGGACTGTTGATTTTTGATATCAAGGCATCCTGGCATCAAAGGTCAATCAATTCATACTATTGTCTGCTGTAGGATTTGAGTCATGATATGTTTCTCAGTTTACTGCCAAGTGCATGTCCCTTGTGTCTTATACAAGGTGAAAATTGTGATTAAAGGCTTCTCGTGTTTTGATGTTCCTTCAGATTTCTTGGGTTCAAGAAGACAATTTTGCTGGACAGAAGGCTTCTTGTTGATTTGATAGACCAGTACAATAGTGGAGAATTGAATTGGGATGAATTCTCATCTGCAGTGAAGGAAGCTCATGCAGAACGCATGGGTAACCCAACTAAAAGGTTGATGATCCAAGACCGGCCTAAAGAGGAGGACTATTTCTATGCCAACCCAGAAGAGTGTTTGCAGTTGTCAGATGATGAGCAATTATCAGATGGGGGATTGAGTAGTACGTGATTATACATAATGGTTAGAAGATTGTGGAGTTCACGAAATGTTCTGCAGTGTTGGCTATTTTTCCACAGATCTCCTATGCAAGTTCTCCACAGAGAGGGGAGGTATAGTGATAATGAAGGATTTTGATATGAAGATGAAGGACCCAAAGATTATTGTGGGGTATTAAAACTTGAAGAAAGCCAAGCCCTACCGAGGATCTTATGGTATCTCAACTGGAGGACATGTTTTTTTCTTTTCTTTTATCTTTTTAATATAAGCCAAAATAATCCATCCAAATCATCATGTATAGAAGCCAAGGTACCCACCGTACCCTGCCATTCAGGGTGAGAGCAAATTAAACTGCAACTGCATTGCATTTGCATCTGTGGAGGAATGCAAATAGGTTTGGTTTACTCGGGAACTCTGCAGAACATCGAAAGGTCAACCCCATATTCCTTAAATTTTTTTGTGCTCTTCGTTTCTTTAGACCCTAGACCTATGATGTTGTGATTCTCTAGCATATATACTACTACATCCCTTCATATTTCCTGTTTGCACAGAGAGAATGACTGGTAGAGATGGTTATGTATTTTTACAGATTACTCAGAAATTTATGTCCAATAGTGGCTGATTCACTTCAAGTTTTGGTGTTTGAGTTTTTGATTATTTTTTTGGAAATTGTTATACTTGTGATTTGATAAAACCCCATATGACAATGACAAGTCTAGTAAAAAAGCCAAGTCAATCCTCAATTGTTTGACATATCAACCATGCTGATTAAGGTGGTTTGGTTCTATGTTTTCGGTGGGTTCTGCTTGTTTCATATGTGTGACTGATTCCCATGTTTGTAGCCACTTTGTTTTGTCTTAGAAGAAAAATATATTGGATTTTCCTAATAGAGAAAGATGTTGAAACTTCATGGAAGATTTGGTTAGAGACCAAAAAATAATAGAAGATTTGGTTGGGTATGATTGGAATGGGATGAGCTTCAAATAATTTGCATGTGGTCCTGGATTCCATCTTAGTTAGTAACATTCATTTCTTTCTAGGGCAAGCTTTTTTTTCCCTTCATTTTAGGTGTCATTCTGGTTTGTGTTTATTAAGTATAGAAGGCAAACTGGCAAGTATGTGATAGCAGAGCCATGGGTTTTTGGTGCTCCACTATATTTAGGAATCAGAAACTCATGAGTTCTGGTACTGATAATGAAGAAAAACTGTCTTTTCTGATGATTGGAATTATCACTCCAGGTTTTATCACAATTATTGCCTTAAAAAGTTGGAAAATATATTGGTTGTGATTGTAGCTTTCTTACCTAATAATAATGGGTTTCAACCCTTTGTCCATCAACTCTGGTTTAGATTACCCTTTCTAAATCATAATTATGCCTTGTTAAGCACAAAAGTTAATTCATTTTCCCAGTTTTTAAACGTTATTATTTCGTCTCGCTTCGATAGAGCATATGCAATTGATGATGGAGATGCCTACATAAAACCCCAAATTGATTATGGCTTCCAATATTTGGATGATCCAAGAAAACCACATTCGACACTGAATGAAGAGCTCATGAAAAGTCTTGGGAATTGACTGAAGTTTAACTAATCTTATTGGTTATGAAATTATGCTGTTGATAGCATAAACAAAGGAACCCAGCAACCTGTTGCTTGAACTTTAAGTCAATAGTACAACAATTTCCTGATGGTGATGATATATAAATTGATGTGAGCAAATTGAAGTTTTTCTATTGGTTTTTTAAGGTTTCGAAGCTCTTAGGTAATTGTGACTGAGAGAGAAGAAAGTTCTCAGAATATTGAGGTAGATGATAATGACCTCATGCGCCGGATCCGAGATGTCTTAATCTGTGTAGGAGCACCTGATCCAACGATTTAACTAGTGTGGAACTTGGTTATAGCGAGTTGGTATGAAATCAAATCTTAAATAATAATCGTATGGTATACAAATTAAGCAAGCCATCTCGGATTGAGTCTTGTTTTAATTGAGAGATTGGACTTTCATGCACTCCAGTTGTTTTCTTCTATTACAAGTTTGTTAAACTTTCTTTATAGCAAAGATGCTTGTTCCAACAGTTCAATAACAAACGAGACATTTCTCTCGTGAAAGTTAGAAAAATGTGGTTTTGGCCCAAAACGTCGTGTGCTATAGTCTGTAATTTTAAATGGAAATATGACCAAACTGAATCCAAAGAAATACGAAAAGTCATAAAACAGAAAATAATTCTGTGATAGTTTATCAATAATGAGTGCAAAGAATTTTTCCATCATAAAACAAAAAAAAGTGCAAGAAATTTACACCGGGGAGGAAGCCTTAAACAGAAAAAGCAGCTTCTCAGTAACATGATTACAAATAGGACAACTACAGTTGGGAAATCTATATATGGATCCCAACAAACTCTAACTGTAACAGTAAGACTCTACATTTACAATCAATCTCAGTCTCCACTAGGTAGGTTATGAACCAGCAGATGACTTGAGTAAACACCCTTTGCTCGAAATTGAAGGGAGCTCCCAAAAAATGAATTAATTATAGAAAATTATAAATAAAATAGTATATGTAATTTTAGACTTGTCATATTAGTTTCTGCCTGTCCTGAGCTTCTTTTGGGCTTGTTCTGAGTCTTCACCAACTGAAATTCTAGAGTGCTTATTTCCTGGAGTCATAGAGGGAATTTCATTTTCCTACAGTAGACAGATGGTTTAGGTGAGTTTGTGCTAAATAGAAAGTCACTGTGTCTTCAGCGGAAAAGAAGCTATTACTAATGAATGGCATCACATAGCACAGATGCATGAATGCAGTTACCTTGACAATGGATTTTGGTATAGCCATTCTACTACATGCTTGCTTCCCAAGCTCGATTTGCACTGAGATGTTTGCCTGTGACAAATCCACACCAGAATTCTGCAGGGCTTGTGTAAGAGTATTTAATAGCCTGCATAACACCAATATCCGTTTATGTTATTCACTCATAAACCAACATGCACTTTCAAAAGCAAACTACAAACTACAACATATTGTCAATTTTTATCGTTGCTGCAATTGCAGAAAGGTCTGTTGGCTTAGATCATGGAACTATAAGTAGTCCAAAGAAAATGTTATGATTGATTATTTGAAAATGCAAGTTAGAGCAAAAGCAAACTTACCCTTGAGAGTACGCACTCGAGATGTTAATTCGTCCGCCTTCAATTGTAAGTTCATGTTCTTTTAGCTTATCACTAATTACACCAGCATCAGCGGTACATGTCTTTGTCGGGAATAACATGGAGCGAGTATGAGATGATGTGTTATCTGAGTCAGATGGCAATCTAGGTGGAAATGGAGGTGCTGAACTACCGCTCCTGACAGGTGTCAAGAAGTTGGACTGCATTGACAAGGGAAAGGGAATTGCCTTGTTTGTTATTCCACTTTGGTGATCCTTAGCTCTGAATGTAGTTTCTGTACTCGTATCAGATTCTACTGGTTTCTGAGCACTTCCAGGGATAGTAGGAGACACTGAACTACTTTTCTCCTCAAATTTTGCAGCAGCAAACACTAATGCAGGAGCAGGTCCACCATTCATACCTCGAGATTGATCACAGTAACTTTCACCAAGCTTCTGATTGTTTACCTGTTCAATACCATGCTACAAACGTCAACCAATCGATATTTAGCTACAAGTTTAATGTCCCATCATAGACTATGCTTCCACAATAGAGAACACAATTTTAAAGGAGAAGTAAAAGGGATTTACCCAAGGCATTAATTTTGCTGGATCTTGGTTCCATCCTTGGTATGGAACCTCATACTTGGTTACTTTTTCCTGTAAATACTGAATGTATTCGATAACCTGAGAAGCAACAAGACAAAAATGAAAACCCAATTATCCAACTTGTAATATGAGGTGAAGGACAGATTGAAGACATATGCATATATGTATGACATACCTCTAATAAAAATGATGCCTTGTCTCTCTTTTGATCACTATGAGGAATGAGCTCTCTCAACATTTGGAATCTGATAATTATTTTAAGGGTGGATGTATTAGATGCTGAGAAAATCCAAGAAGTACTTCGAAGAAAGTACTAGTAATACAGAGGCCAAAATATGTCAATGAGCCAAAAAAAAACTTTGGAGAAGCCATGAAACTTCTCAAAAGTGGGAATTTCTCAGGGTTCTGCGCATCTAAATCCTCTCAAAAGGATGAATGTTGAACTGAATGAAACATGGTATTGCTGATTTAGCAGATCCAAACTATCTTGTGAAGAACTTGCCTGTCATTTATTTTACTCCTCCTTCGCTGTTCGGTGGCAGAATGTTTGGATCGTGGAGTGTTAGCTTTCTGATCAGAGCTCTTAGCATCAACTTTGACCCTTAATTCTCCTGTAAGGTACACCAATTACTTTTCATAAAA
This sequence comes from Fragaria vesca subsp. vesca, assembly GCF_000184155.1. Lineage (NCBI taxonomy): Eukaryota > Viridiplantae > Streptophyta > Magnoliopsida > Rosales > Rosaceae > Fragaria > Fragaria vesca. Next base: position 7,351,077 of record NC_020495.1, on the reverse strand, counting down.
AATAAAAAATGAAAAAAGAAACTTGGACGATTGAACACCAAGAAAAGCAGGTCTGCAAAACTATGCCAGCAAAAGCCTCATAGTGCCATCCAGTAATTAAGCATGATCAAGTTCACAGAGAGAGAAACTATGACCGTAAAATGCTAAAGAATTATTAGTTATTTTGAATCTTGGTACTAAGAATGAGACATACCGTTATACGGGGTAGTGGCGGTGGTAGTAGTGGTGGACATCTCCTTTTTCAGAGCAAACTCTTCCTCATCGGCAAGTTCGTCTTCCTGGGTGCAACCCTTGGCGGCAGACTTCATCATCTCCATGAAGCTCAGGTTCTTCTGCCCAGATGACCTGTTCGAATTCCAACAAAGCCAAGCCATTATCAAAATACACATTTCTCATTGGAATCAGTAATATGGATATTTCACAAACAAGAAGTAATATTAGAGTTTGAAATACAGCGAGACTCACTGAGAGCTGAAGCAGTTGCGGTTGTTAGTGGAAGATGACTGTGATGGCCTTTCCGATGATGTCCATTGCCCTGTCAAAGTGCCAGTAGCATCAATGAGTTTCATGCTATTTGCATACCATTGATTTGTTTGCATGTATTGCTTTCTATAGTAATAATTAAGATAACCCTACTCACAATCTGACTATTCAAGTAGGTACGTCATACATCTGCATCGCATGTAAACAAAATGAAAACATATATTCTCCCCTATTTATATGATATTAATACATGTGAATCCATGTTTGATGGTCATGCAACAACAAAATGATCAAACTGAAATTTCAGCATATATATTTAAACTTTTAAAGCATGCAGATATGCAAAATTTACCTCTTAAACCTGGTCTTTCTGCCACATTCTCCTTCCCTGTCTTTCCCTTCTTTGCTGCAGATTCGTCCCACAAAGTGAAACCACTTCCAGCATAAGAACTGCAGTTTGAGTTTTCATCATTCCTTTCATGATGAGAACTACTTGCTTGAGGAGCAACCGGGAATACGTTCTCCTCTGGTTTGGGAACCCTTTGATTGAAATACGAAATGTGGCTTATACTGTAAGTCCCAATCCCACCGGGAAGAATGTGCTCCACAGAAGCTGGCCGTTGCGCAACACATGCCGGCTTTTCAACACTACTTCTACTCGGTGACACAGTCTCAACCGAGGTTTCTTCTTTGGCACAGGCATTTCCCATTCGTTCAAGCGGTTGTAGGAAGTCATGAGTTTCAAGAAAACCTCCTGATAATAATAATCACACAAGGAAAAACCCTATTCATCAGATGTAGCACTGGATCCAACAGAAACACTGCAAATAGAGAGATACTGTAGGTAGTTTTTACATCAGTAAACTTTTCATTTCTACAATTTCTTGCTCAGCTTCCACCACAATATAAGATTTAACCAAAGGGTAGGTAAAATCAGTGAAGCTAGCTAGACAAAGAACAGTAAAACATGCATGGGAGTGATGGGACCATTACAATTATTCAGTGATCTGATTTTTCACCCCACAGTTTTCGGATCCAAGATTTCAATGAATATGACAAAGTACCAGACCCTTTGTCCTTTAGAGAGGAAAAATTAATCAAGAGCGTTTAACTAAACTAAACACACATGATCCAGCCATCACTTCACAAGCCCACGCTTGATGTGAATATACCCCCCCTCAGCTCATGCCTAAATCTCTCTCTCTCTCTCCCACTCTGTCTCTCACTCGTGGGACCCACCATTTCCCCCATGAAATGCTAGTCCTCTCCTTTTTTTAGCAGCCTATTCGTGGGCCTGGCCCTTACATGGCCCAGATCCATCATTCAATTCTTGTCACGTGCATGCATAATCCTGAGTTCCTTGACCCCTTACTCATTTTTCCATTTTTAATCTAACCAAAACAATTTTCTTTGCGATCTCGAACGCCCCCGTATGTGGGTCCAGTAACAACCCGAAATACATATATGTCGCTGCAACAAATGATACTGAACTGAATCGTTTTAACGATGATCAAGCAAGCAATATAAAAGAAAATCAAAAATAAAGAAGATGAATAGAAAGAGTTTTTTCTTCTTCTTTTTTGTAAATAGGGGATTAAAGGGGACGAGGGAAAGGGATACCTTGAGAAGGTGGTCTTGGATCTTGTTGGGCAGTTGAGTGGCTACTATACAATGATAGAAAGTCATGCGTTGGTTTTCTTCCTGTTTACAATAAAACTTTGAAAATCAAGGTTCAGAAATATTACACGTTTTTCATTATCATTTTCATTTCTGTTTCCGGAAAAAATATTACCTTCGCCTCCGAACGGACGCGGCTGAGGCAGCTCCATGATTTCTACGGACACAATTCTCTTGTTAAATCAAGCCGGAAAATTTCAGAGAGTTTCCCTAGTGGAGTTGATATAATCCTTGATTGAATTGTTCACAGATCCGTGCAGAGGCCGTGGAAAATATTACGTGCCTCCAGAAAAAGATCGGAGGCACATTCACCGTCGTCAAAATCCAAGCCTTTGCTCAACCAGCTGCCCCAATCAAGATTCTAACGACGAAGAAGAATTCACCTTTTCCGGCTGAACAGAACAGTCGGTTACTTTGCCTGAAATTATATCACCACCACGTAATTTCAGTATCAAAAATCTGAACAGTCTCTACTGTTGAATTGAAAATTTGAAACCGAACAAACCAGAATTACAGTCAGTTAAAAAGCTGATTTGAAAATATTTCACTGAAAAAGAAGTACAGGAAAACCAAGTCAGAAGCCAAAACCGATTCAAAGAGAGATTGAAAAATCTAAAAGCTCGGAAAGTTGCTGCCCTTGAACAAATTGAGTGTTATCAGAAGCATTTTATGTACGTAAGAGCGTTCATGTCTTAAACAAAACCGGGTATGGATCCACCTCCGACCCGGAGAGAAGGTTTCAGCATCATCGAAATCAACCAAACAATTAAGAAGAAAAATTCAAACCTGAATCGAATCACGAGCAATTCGATCACTTCAAGTCTCAGCTCAGAACCGCACAAAATGCTTTCCCGAATCCTGAATTTTCGTATCAGTCTTCCCGCCGTTCGGAATCGGCGAGGGATTTGGATGCCGGAGGTCGGAGGCTGACCTCTCTCTCTCTCT
>NC_020495.1:7299050-7347936 GCF_000184155.1 Fragaria vesca subsp. vesca | reverse complement strand
CTCTCTCTCTCTCTCTCTCTCTCTCTCTCTCTCTCTCTCTCTCTCTCTCTCTGAGTCTGAGTTTTGTGAAAGAGTGTGGGAGTGCTTTGGCTGGAGATGTTATATACAATTTGCATTGCTTTCTGTAATTGTTTACGATTTGTATGGGCTGTTTTCCGTTAGGTTGAAACCCGCCGTTTCTCTAACGGCGTTGCGGCGCTCTTAACGGCGTTATGGCAATGGAACGGGGAGAGGGTGGCTTGTCTGGTGCTTATTCGACGACCTGGGTGAGGCACTACTGTTCTTCACGGAACTCAATTATTCACTGATTTTTATTTTTAATGTTTTCGGCAATCCCCATTTTTATTTTGTTTTTATTTTTAAATTGATTCGGCAATCCCGAGAACTATTAGTTTTCTTTTGCTTAGGTTTATGTTACGTCCGTTTGTCCACGGATGAAAATGAAAGCAAACTGCATTTTTTGCCATTTTCTGAGAAAAGAAAAGGATTACACTTTAGTTTGTTCACAGTAACAATTAGGATCTCACCAAACGAAAATGAGAAAGATAATAAAATTTATTGAAGTTTAATTAATCACTTACTGTTTTCGAATAAAATGAATTATTAAAATACAGTCGAATTAAGTTCAACAAGTTAAACAAAAACATGTAGTTGTTATAAGCATAACAATTTTCTATTGAAGTTGTTTTGTAAGGTTCGAGAATATTCTGAATTTGAGGTTTTTGTGGAGTTTGATAAGCGAGTACGTTAGTCGTTACTTTCCTTGTCATGCAAGCGACGTGGTTGACACTATGAGCGTGAAACTTTTACTCATATGCATTTTGTATGTTCTCATTTGATTCGTAAACTGTCTGATTGATCACGTATTTATGCACTAGAATTTAGATGTTAGTTATGAGTATCTTTACCTATATCTTGGCGGCAAATAGTAATCATACAATTGGTTAACATTCAATGCACTCAAAACAGTCAATTCGTTAATATATTAAAGACAATAGTGACAATTATTTTACCGTCAACTCAAATAGCTGGTTCGACTCACTATTAGCTTTATCACCCATTCACGCTCACTAGACGTTCCTCCTTAGTCCCTAAATCATTTTCAAACGCTAGTGGAAAAATCAAAAACGAAATTGGGAAACTTTGCTATTAAAAAAGAAGGAAGAAAAAAAATCAGAAATTTGAAAGGGTTAGATCGGGGGGAACGGCCCACGGATAAAAAGGCCCCGCGCGTTACCCGGCAAAGGAACGCAGATGACGCCAAAGGACAGTCACGTGACGTTTCCTCCTTTAACACCAACATCCTTCTCTGCTCTCTCTCTCTCTCTCTCTGTCTCTCTCTCTCATTCTCAAGCCTCTCAACCATAAAAACAGGCCTAAAGCTCGTGAGCTCTGGGCACAGAGATCAATGCAGAAGATGAGCAGTAATATTTATTATTTTGAAAAAAAGCCAATTAATCGGGATCTGTGCACTAATCATAAGCTGCAGAGCCTCTAATACTAATTAATTAACTCCATCTCTTTCATTCTGGATCAGATCAGATCAGATCAGCTCCCGTAATTAATTGATTAATTACTAAGCCAGTCAACATTCTACTGTTACACAGTCAACCCTTATTTTACCCCCTCACTCTCTGTCACGTGACTCTATAGTAGTACTGTGCGCCTCGTTCTTCTTCTTCTTCTCCGGTGGAGTAGTCAGGTCAGGTTATTTTGGCTTTAACTTCAACGCTGAGAGCTCTGGTCTGCTCTGGAATTGCCCACAGTGCACGTGCATGGAGCGTGAAGAGAGACTGTGATACCCTGCTCCTTCATACCAAGCATTACGTACGCTTGGCCTCTGTTTTACGCAGTAAATTTTGGTTTCTTATGTGATACATTAATTTACCTTTTCAGTTTTACATTTAAAGCATCAGAGTCTCATACCTGAATTTACAAGGTTATCAATTGTGATACTTGAAAACATTTTTTTTTATCAACGTATTCGCTCTATATATTTACTGTCACACAAGTTCATGTATTGTATTGATAATGTTATATCATCTTGAAAATCCCTTAACTATTCTTTTCTTCTTTTTTTGAAAATGGGTTGGGTCTCCCGTTAGGTTGGAATACGAGATTTAGGCTCTATGTCTCCCTCGGTGTATTCTCAGACTCTTATTAATAATAATATAAGGAGGAACGGTAATACTCCCTTAACTATTCATAATTTCATATACTTCTAGTGAAACACAAGAATTTTTTTGACACTTGTTGTTTTCATAAGTTTACTAAACTGGTTGGTTGCAAATGTAAAATTTATCATTAGTCGCATCAAAATTTCCAAAAATGATTAAATGTTAACGTACAAATGCATGTAACAAGTTAGAGTTGTGGAAACTTAAAAATATAGTATCGTTACATGAAAACAATTGATGTATTTATAGAACAACTTTTGTATCCATAACTTTTTTAAATTGGTTGGTTGCAAACGTTTGTAGCTTAACTTGCTGCATCAAAATAATTGTCGAACTTTATGCAATGAGTTCTGTCATCTCTTATATGTTACGAATACAATATGCTTATGCGTGATTGCTAGCTACGGTCATCTTGTTTACAAAGAATCCCCTAATTAGTAATTAGGGTTTTCTTCAATCCCCGACAATCATGGCGAGCATTCACTTGGGATTCATATGTAAATTCGATGATACAGCTTGGAATGACCATATCTCTTTCATCCATTTATCTTTCTTTGTATTTTCTCACAAACCCTATTAAAATGGCCGAACATGGCTCGTTGGCTCTCAATTTCACAAGTCGTACTCGTACTACAAGTTTATATCTACCGATATTAATCCTTATACTAACAAATATTATGAATTAACACGTGGATTTTCCTAAGTATATTGGATTATACATGATACACTTTGAGGGAACATGCCAACATGGTGTGTGAGATAGCTAGAATTTAGATTATCAGTATTGTCATGTGACACCCACCTAATTAAGAAGTTGCTTAATTGATAAATCCTTAATTAGTTAAAAGTCACATGTATGATAAATCATTAAGAATTAGATTAGTGCACTGCTCTTGTTTTCTTAGAAGCTCACACCATGTCGTTATTGCCTAATTATTGTTAGGACTATATAATCCCGTTTACACGTATAACTAATACATCACCATATAGGTTCATAAATTATTTAAGCTAGAAATGACACATGTTTAGTCTTTACGATTTTTGCTTTCAACTTTGGTGCGCTGAGTATATGTTACTTATCGCATTATTCAAATATTGGCTTTCTAACCTTAATAATCATATTTATAAATTTTGAATTATCATTATTTAAAAGTTGTTAGTTAAGATCAATAACTAGAAGTAGTTACTAGTTCCCTCTATAAGAAATTGGAAATGGATTTCTACTCCTATTCATGTTAAATTCTAGGTCTTGTAGGAAATAAAGTACATGTATTACATGGTGTATGGTCAAATTTATCAAGTGAATGTTGGTGGGATTATAGTTAACGTTAGATAGGGTCAATGTTCTAAAACGCCGCCCAAGGCTGCCTAGACGCTAGGCGTCAGCTCATAGTTTCGATTTCTCACGAATTGTTCAATCTGGGCGCCAACGAGAGGCGGCCATATTAGTATTTTTATTTATTTTAAAAAAAATCAAAACACATCAAAAGCCTAATTTGTTTATTTCAAATTGTTTTTTTATTTATAAGAACATAGTAGTTGACCATTTTAATTATTTTGAAGTATATTTGCTATTTTGGAACATTATTCTATAAATTTATTTTTATATTTTATTTTCTATTAAAAAATAAATAATATAGAAAAGGCAAAACCGCCTAGACGCCTAGGCATCCGATTAATCCTCTCGGCGCCCGACTATCCGCCCGAGTAGAGCCTAGCGTTTTTCAGAATATTGGATATGGTGCAACAAAGAAGTTGCACACGGGACTATCCTCCTACGAACGGGAATAGGAATAGGAATAGGAATAACAAAAGGATAGGATAAAATTTTGAATCGACAACAAACGAACCCCACATGCACTGCATCTCCTCGATAGTCGTTGATGCGTCTAATGCCGTCTTGTCTTGCACGTAAAATCAATGGTCTCTTAATTATTATTCAATTTTAGAATCCATGAAACTTATATTGAGATCATAGAGGTGTCAGTGGTTATATAAATTACTCGTGGTATTTGTTATGATTGAGCGGACATAATGATTTACGTGGTTTTTAGTCTTGTGCGAAACAAGAAATACACCTATAAAACGGAAGGTTAAGGATTTAGTTACCTTGTCTCTTAATTGTTCGCGCAAGAGAGAATGTATAAGCTTCCGACGTCGGGGAGTTGTATTTTATGTAACAAACCTTGCGACAACTCGATTGTGGACTTGCATTTACACGATTGTCTTCTATACTATGTTATGGAACTTAACAATTAAGAAGTTCAGGTTGTGTTGATCGAATACTTCAAGATCCTCAAAGTCCAATATCAAATATATGTTGATCGACTATTAAAGAAAAACCATTGATGAGTTAATCATCCCAAAACTCAAACACAAGGAAGAGTCATATTATGAACACATGTATGCATATCACATGCAATTAAGATGAATAACATAAGTCAAGATCTTATTGCCATGCACTAGTACGATACGATAATCTAAAGATCATAGAACTTAATCAATATAAGATTTTTCCTTTCGACTTTCCTTTCGACCAAAGATCAATTAATCATATAATCAACATGAAAATCCTAAAGACTTAGTGCATCTTTAGCAATTAGCAATGCTAGCCATTTTTAAGTTAAATTTTAGTCAAATTAGCTAAAATGTCATTTTGGCTAGCCACTTTAGAAATGTGGATCCATCAATGCTTTCTATTTGTATTAAATTATAGCTAGTCTCATCTGAGTCATCTTGCTCTCTATATTTAGCTAGCGAGATAGCTAAAAGTCATAATAACTAAATTTTAGCTAGTCTGCTGGAGCTCCGAAAGTATAAAAAAAAGCTAAACACACTCTTTAAAATAGTTACAAACGAAAATAGAAAGTTTGCTAATATTGCTATTAAGATTTACATCTTTTGCAATATATTATCTCGATATGATAATGATCATGAAATAATTTATGAAATAATAATGACAAAGAATCATGTAAATTATAATCAAAGATGCCATAAGTAATAGTATTAACCACTTAGCACGTATTCTAGTTTTTCATCCTAATATCTTGTATTTTTTCACGTGATTAAACAAATTTGTACAACTTCACACGAGTAAAACCATAACTAATCACTAAAGAAAATGGTGAGGATAGTGGGATGTAATAGTCAGTCAATTAGTGTAGTAGTTAAGATCAATAATTAGGGGTTAAGAATTTTGAGATGATGGCCGGGTGGTAGTAGTGACTGGTAGTGGCTCAAGTCACAAGTCACAACTAACCGCCCGAGATCTTATCGGTCGAAGATGTGACCTGAAAAAGTGATGTGCCGTCACTTTCGTGCCTTGTCGTCACTCACCGGAGTAAATGGGTCCAACTTCAATTGACCCCCTACCTCACGTGCATATTTAAACATCAAATCCCCCCTACTGTTCCCCATCATCATCACCCGACCCGACCCGGCTCTGTTAATCCATAGTTACCTCACTCCATGTAAACACGTGTCTTGTAATTTTACGTGCAAAGTTTAACGTTCTTAATAACATTGACCCTTCAGGCAATATGTAAATTACGTAAGTACTATTTGAAATATCTATAATAAAATCAAGCATATTTGAAAGGCGCCAAGTAGCTTGAAAGAATATGAATAGCTTATAGTGACCACTTCTTTATTGCCCTACCTACAGGTTACATATATTAAACAACTTATACTAAAGTGTGTATGCAAATTTAAATAACTTACAATAAAGTGCTTCAAGATTCCAATACTTGAATAATGAAAATACCAGCGCACTGGGTTCATGCACCTTGTGTTCTTCTACTTGAATATATATATATATATATATATATATAGATTTTTTCATGTGCGGATGTCCGTATTTATTTTTACGGTGTGGATTTTCACTTTACACTCACTTTTTAATCGAATTTTCACATCTCCACCGTCTAGTCTTTAGATACTAATGTATAGATCATCTTTGCAAAATTTCAACCAATTTGGTTATTATTAAGACACTTTAACTCGATTAAACCAATGAATGAACATAATTCTGTCGAACTTGAACCGTTCATGTTTATAATAGAAAAACACAGTTTTGAGCGCCTTAATGATAACCAAATTGGCTAAAATTTTTCAGAGATAATTTATACATTAGTATCTAAATACTAGACGGTGGAGATATGAAAATTCGATCGAAAAGTGAGTGTAAAGTGGAAATCCGCACCTTAAGAATAAATGCGGACGTCCACAGCTGAGAAGGACTATATATATATTTTCAAAAAATAATTTCATTTTAATGTCAATAACAATAACATACTTGACAAATAAATATTTCATGCATACATTCTCGATATAGAACTACAAAAAATATAAGAAAGTTTTAACCAAAATGTTACCCGTTATCCACATAATATATGTAAACTATTGAAGATACATACATATTCAGATAATAAATCAAGAAATATTCGTCTCCGATATGTCGTCTGACTTGTGTGATGTGAAATAGCTCACATGTTTTTTTTTTTTTTAGTAGAAATAGCTCACATATTAGAGAAAACATGCTAATAATTTTTTTTTGATAAAGAAGAAGTTAAAAACAAAATATAGAGAGAATTTGATATAAAAAGATGGAATCTGATGGTGGTGATTTTGTTGTTAGCAGCACACAGGGTGTTTCGGCGTAAGATGGACATTCTCTTCTTAAGGAATCCGTTTAGGGATTAGTTAACAAATCGTTTCTGCGTGTCAGGATAATGGATTTAATCAATTACTTAATCATAATACTAATCTTAAGACGCACCCCTTAATTATTTTATCTCCCACACGACTTTCCGGGTGGACGCGTGTCAGCTTCACCGTGGAATACGCAACCCCATCACGTGATAGAAAATGTCTGCCTACCACATCGTCAGCCTCCCAAATCACGTGGCCAACTCACCGTGCGATGTTGGCGGGCCCCTCTCCCTCCACACCATCCTCCACTATTTTACGCGATCCCGTTTTCTCTGTGGTTTCTTTAATATCAGACGGCGGATCGTCAGAATAACGCCGTCACCGTGCAGCCGTTAAGTCACGCACCGCGATAAATCGTAAATCGTTTTCAAATATAGAACGGTGTCGTTTAGTCACAGACCATAGAAGGTAGGGTTGCGGATTTGGTCACCTTCAAAAGTGGTTTTTGGTGGGTGGTGTAATACTACTACTATTGTACTGGGAGTCCAGCCATGTGATACTGCATAGTGCATACGTATGTTTCTTACAGTGACATGACGGGTCCCACGGCCGAAGCGATAGAGATAGAGAAGTAGAGAACGAGAGCTACGCACCGCACGTGAGCAGGCAATCTCTCACGTGCGCCCATCCCCTGCCGTTTATCCCCTCTCCCCCCACTCTCTGCCGACTCGCGTGCGGTGGGGACCTTCCTTCCTTCCCCGCATCACAATCACGTCACGCCGTTGAAAGTGGGGAAAGTCGAAAATGACCTCGGCGGAGTAAAAAATGAAGAAGAAAGTGAGCATGGGCGAGGCGCAATTGGGCATATAGGGGTCGTGTAGGTTGGGAGGCTACAAGAGAGTAGTGGTTCGTGAGAGCACGTGCTAGGCGATTGGACAGGCGGTGCGGAGGAGTCTCGCTCTTTCTCGTGACGGTGTCACGTGGGTGCGGCGGTGGGACCCGAGAGAGAAGAAGGGAAAAAAAAAAAGGTGACAAGAGCATGAGTGGGGGCATGTGCTTGCCTTTCCCAAGTGACCTGTCGTTTATGGGTCATTGAAATGTGAAAGTGAGAGGTGGGGCTGGGTGTGACGTGGCGCACTCACGTGCATTGTGGCATGCGCTTTTGCCTGGTCCTTGTTGAGTGAGACGTGGCCGGGGATGAGGTGGGACAAGTGTCTGCGTCAACGTGGCAGCCTGAGGTTGTATGTGAGTGAGGTCTCCATATTACCCATTTTGGGATTAGATTCGCTTAGCAAGGGCCTATTCTTTCAATTGCTTCAATCTTGGGACACTGTTTTTAGGACATTGTGGTTAAGCACTTAGGACCACCACCTTCTCATTTCATGTCACACATGCTATAATTAACATGAAAAATCTTGAGAATTTTGGAGGTTGGATATTGTGTCTTATTAGCGGTGTTTACATAGTCATCTTATGACCAAAAAAATCATAATCAATTATCGTTAGATGTAAATCCAAGGGTGCAAAACAAAACAACTTAACTTTAAAATAATACTTCCCATCCTTGGATTATCCAACGCTAATTAACTATGATTTATTTGGTCACTAGGTGATCATGTAAATACTACTGTGTGTCTTATATGTTGAGAGCTCAAATGTTTCTATCGGGCAAGTGGGCATTTGTGGCTTTAATAAGACCATTTGCGCTTGGGCCTATGATTGCTCCCTCTAAGATCTTGAAAAGATGTTGTGGGTTTTTTTAGTTTACATAAGTCTTCTCTCAAAGCTCAAAGCCCATATCTTTTGGAACTTGGAAGCTATTTTCTCAAGCCCAAGTCTTCTAGTATGTTGGGATGCTGGGCTTGCATATTCCAGAAATTGACTCAACTTAGCCCAGGCCCAAGAATGATATCGAAAGTAGATTGGCCAATAAATGCTTCAATTACACGCAGTCCTGTCTCCTGCAACATATGCTGCCAATGACACTGTCACCCATTGCCTCCACCGCGCGTGCGTACAAATTGCCCGCATCACCAATAAACGCTCCTGATCACGTCATTCTTTCCATCAGACGGCCCTCCTTTGTCAGATTCCAAAATTTGAAAATCGCAGAAGGAAAAAGGCGGTCCTGATCATTTTCAAGGAGGCGGTCAAACCCAGGTGTATATCGTAAATTAACAAATATAAAGGGGTTTGTTTCTACCACTGCTCATGTGAGTATCTTAAGAAGAAGACAAAGTTCCAGAAGAGAGAGAGAGAGAGAGAGAGATTGGGGAAGAAGAAGAAAGCAGAAGAAGATTGAAGGTCACATGCCGAAAACTAGAAGAGCCTGATCGGCGGCTAGCTTCATCGTAGCCGTTGATTCTTCTCCGTCGACGCCTCCGATCCGACTCTGTTCTCGGTCTCTCGTCTCTCTCGCGATGATCTTGGCCTCCAAGATTTAACTACCGGTGAGTTTTTGAATCTTGAAACCCTTACTTGACCGCAATAATGATAAATTCAGAGCCTGAATATAGGTTTTTGGTTTACGTATTTGCTCCGTTTTGTTTGTGCTCTTTTCTTCGGTTTAGGTCTTCGTCGTTTTCGGTTCAATTTTTGGATATATCTGCGTTCGTCTTGTAGCAAACAGACGAGTACTATAGGAAAAATCGATGTGCTTGTTCTGTATATGAAGTGCGGTCTAATTTTACTTGTTTTTTTTTTTTTTGTTCTCCATTTTTGAGAATTATAAGTCGTTGATCATCAAGAACAAGCTATCATATTGATTGATTTGTACCTTTTGTGCTAGTTGCCTTTAATTACTTACAGTCTTCACTAATCCATCGAATATATAAAGAAATGAGCTTGTAGTCGAAACTAAGCCTTTTCCGGAGTAAAATTATTTGTAGAACCAGTAATGAGATGGCATTATGGAGAAAGTGAGATTAGTGACAGGTTATTATGTGGTTTTGTGGTATGTTTTCAAGTATTGGATACTATAGAAGGGGTTATTTGTGATGATTACCCTTCGTAAGGCAGCATTTTCTGTTTCATCTTCTTTTCAGAACTAGTTTCTCGACTCTGTGTTACTTCTTCTTATGTATATTTACCTATTCTTGGCAGGGGTTAAATCTAGTAGCGTCAAACCGAAGATTTCCTGATGTAGTGACGTGACTACGGCCTGTATTTACGATAGGGATGGTTTGTGAGGAATTAGGGTAGTGGTAGTGTAGTTTATGGTTGATTGACTTGCAGCCTATTGTCCCTCTCATTCAATTGGTGCCAGCAGTTGGCACCTGTTGAGAGAGTGGAAGGATTTGCACCCTGTTGTCACCTTGATATCCTGCTTGGACAGCATTAGTTATGCCTACTAAGTTGGAGAGTCCTGTTAAGACGCAGATGGCTGTGGGTCTTGTCAGTGGTCTGCTCAATGGTGAGTGCCGTAAGAGCACAAGAGGAATTTTTGCTCGGAGGAGGCGTGTCTTTGTGCAGACTGAGGCTGGCTGTGTTTTGGGAATGGAGTTGGAAAGGGGTGACAATGCCAACACTGTTAAAAGGAAGTTGCAGCTTGCCCTCAATGTACCTACTGACCATAGCTCTTTGACATTTGGGGATCGAATACTAAATAATGATCTAAGTGCCATCCGCAGTCATTCCCCGCTACTACTTGCAAGGAATGTCATGCATAGGAGCTCCTCAACTCCTTGTCTCTCACCTACTGGGATAAATCTTCAACAGTGGGATCGGAGTGGACCTCTTGAGATTCTAGGGTGTTCAAAGTACTTTGCTAGTATTGATGAATTGATTAAGGACATAGTGGTGGCTATCAAGAAGGGCATTGAACCAATACCTGTTCATAGTGGGCTTGGTGGTGCTTACTACTTCAGGAACATCAGGGGTGAGAGTGTTGCCATTGTGAAACCAACAGATGAGGAGCCTTATGCACCGAACAATCCTAAAGGGTTTGTTGGTACATCTCTCGGGCAGCCAGGACTAAAGCATTCAGTGAGAGTTGGGGAAACAGGGTTTCGAGAAGTTGCTGCCTACCTTTTGGATCTCAATCACTATGCTAATGTGCCTCCGACTGTTCTTGTTAAGGTTACACATTCAATCTTCAATGTTAATTATGGTGTCAATGGTGACAAGATTCAGCAGAAGAAGAAGGTTAGCAAAATTGCATCTCTGCAGCAGTTCATCCCTCATGACTTTGATGCTGGTGACTATGGAAACTCAAGATTTCCTGTAGCTGGTGTTCACAGAATAGGAATTTTAGATATTAGGATCTTTAACACTGACAGGCATGCAGGGAACATTCTGGTTAAAATGCCTGATGGGGAATTTGGTCAGGTGGAGCTCATTCCCATTGATCATGGCCTTTGCTTGCCTGAGCACTTGGAAGATCCCTATTTCGAATGGATTCATTGGCCTCAAGCTTCGGTTCCTTTCTCAGAGGACGAGCTTGAGTATATAAAGAATCTTGATCCAATTCGTGATTCTGAGATGCTCAAGATGGAACTACCCATGATTCGTGAGGCATGTCTTCGAGTTCTGATCCTCTCCACAATATTCCTCCAGGAAGCAGCTGCTTTTGGACTTTGCCTTGCTGAGATAGGTGAAATGATGAGCAGGGAGTTTGGAAGCAAAGAGGAGAAGCCAAGTGAACTTGAGGTTGTATGCCTTGAGACTAGGAGGATAATAGAAGATTTGAACATGTCAAACTTTGTAGCTGAAGAAGACACCGATGCGTTTCTGTCTGATATAGAGTGCGATAAAGCAGGGCTTGATCATCCTCCTCACATCCCAAGTTTCCTCTTCAAGCAGTTTTCATATCCCTTTGGAACTGAAGGTGCTAATAGTCACTACTTGCTTCCTAAGCTAGATGAGAGTCTGGTAGAGGGTAATGTTGACTTGGGTACAAGGGCAGTCACAGCTGAGAGAATCATTAACCAGCCAGATTGGTATAAACCTGTTTCCAAGTTGTCCGTGTCTCTGAAAAAGTTAAATGTGGATGAGACAGGCCAGCTACAGCGGATGGGTACCCTACCTGAAATCAGAAGAAGTGCAAATGACCAGTTACCCACCTCAACAAGCTTTGTGAAACTTGCTGACATGTGCGAGGAGGAATGGGTTCTGTTCCTTGAAAAGTTCAGGGAACTTCTTTACCCCGCCTTCAGCAAACGGAGGTCTACAACCATCGGGCAGAGAAGGAGGCTCGGAACATCATGCACGTTTTGAATACAGGTATGAGTTACAGTCTGCAAAGTTCTGCAGCATTGAGGTACAATGTCATGACGGAAAGAACCATTTTATGATATGGAACATATAGATAGTTTTGAAGTCAGATCTTATGTCTAGTTACCCTTTTATCTTCACCTTGTCAAGTTGTGACCTATTCTAGTTGTTTTGATCACAGTAAGAACTTGTAGAAAAATCAGAAAAGAAAGAAAGAAAAACATAGAAATTGGGAAAAGGTAAATATATGGTTATGTTTCCATTGCGAATTGTTCCGGAGTTCCTTTCAATTGATTGCCATGACACCATTTTTCTCAATCTGACTATAAATACATACATGTTGCCTAGATTCTGCAGTACTGGATCTAGATCCCTTTGAAAAACATAAATTGATACACCATTCATCTGAGTCTTGGCCTTTAATTAGTTCAGTTGTGGTGCATTTAGAAGACTGAAACTAAGCTCTGCATGTAAATCTACTACCTGACGGTATGAACTCCCTGTCGCAAGTTCGAAAAGCTTCTTCGGTTTGGATTTAGTTCGATCATACGTAACCAGATCTTGTCCAACTTTGACGTGCCTCTTGACAAACAGATATAAATCATCCCCCAATAATGGAAAACCCATAATGATATTCTTGATTGTAAACTGTGCAGTCCAATTCCATGTTAGCATTTATGTACCGGATACCTTTTTCATCACCCAAAGATCATACTGGCCTTCATCATAGGTTAAAATGGCAACCGAATTTTCCCATGTAAAGAGCTGTTGGCCAATACAGCGAAATGAGGGGCTGAAGCGAGGCGGCATTGGCATGGTGTGGACTACCTCATCGTGCAGATCGAACGAGAAAACAAACCTATCAGACTTGGTCCTTGCCAAGCGATACAACACTCCATTCGAAGATATCGAAGAGTATGAATCAAAGTGATAGTCGCGTGGCGGAACACAGTCAACTTCTCTCCATGAATTTTCAGTGCGGGTGAAGACTTGAGTCAGGTATGGAAACTTTCCATCGGCATCAGGATCCATGCTGCGGGAAATCCTCACCACTTTGTACTCTGCAGCATTGTCGTTATTGAATCCGAAACCCAACAGTGGTCGATCAAGAGTACTCTCCTTCTGTCCCTTAAAAGCCAAGGGTTGAGGAAGATACCTATGCTTTCTTGTTGCTGGGTTCCATACGACGATTTTTTCCTTCGAATTGTACAGATCAGGATTCTTCGAAGTGTACAGAGGATGAAGGCAGACTAGACCATTGCTAGATCCTGCAATATGTATTAACTTATCATGCTGGACACCTTCAGGCAGGTCTAATGCCACCAAATGTGTATCTTCTTTGCCAAGCATTGAAATCTTATGGGGTTTATCATATGTATGTTTGAAGCTGCGACCATAGAGTAAGCACAGATTAGGATTCAAGCGTTGAAGGTGTTTTTGGTGAACTGCAATGAAGCGAGCGCTTTTTATGAGAGCTTACCACTCTTGCGACACACTCATAAACCTAAGTAAAGACTCGATAGGTAATCTTGAGAGGACTTCTATCACCAGGTCTTGACTATCGGCCAACGAAGAGGATACGTTCACTACTTGTCTTGCCTCCATCCCTAGCTTGGAAAAGAAATCGACTTAGGGTTTATGTATATCCCGGGGTTAAAATATACAACTCCTACTTGCACCACAAGTAAAGGAAATCTTAATTGTATTTGATCCAAATTTTGTAGGAAGTAGTGCTTATAACCATTGGATTTTGTATTCCGAAGTACGTACAAAATTAGAATTTGGCTTCTCCGCTTTTATTTATACTAGCCTCAATACCCGCGATACTCGCGTGTCAAAATGTTTTCAATAGGTAGTTATTTTTTTTTCTTTCTCATTTGTAACTGTTTTTTTTCTTTCATTTAATGAAGTTAGTGGGTAGTGGGGACTGGCAGTTATAACTCTCACCTGTTGCAGTTATCTCTTTCCCATTTTTCTTTTCTCAGTTATCTTCTTTTTTATTTATCTTACTCAACCCAATTCAATCAAGTGATTATAAGACATCCAAGCAACATGAATCCAAGTAGAGAAGCCAGATATGAAAATATTTGACAAAACAGCTCTAATGGATGCTATACAAGTACGAATTAATCGTGCACATTTTCAAGAAATATTCAAATTAACAGATAATCCATATATAGAGCGATCCACAACAAAAGTAACACTTCAAAAGAAGATGATCATGTAGCTAGCATGTGATTTTAAGGCTCCATGAGATGTATTGCAGCCTCGGCAGCCTCAACTCCAGCGGCACCTGTGCAATAACTGTTTCGCATAAATTGCTTACAACACTTGTACCCCCATCGGTGACCTTTCCACCACGAACCCCACACACAAGTGTGGTTGTTGATAATGACATCTTCTGCATACTTGCTCCTAGGAACCGCTTCTTCCTCGCCCTTAATGATCCTCCCAGCTCGATCGTATTCGACAACTCGTTCACTCTGTCCCAGTAGAAGCTCCTTAGGAAGTTCTCCTCCACTGGCTGCATTGCCATATTTTTCTAGAACGGTGCAATTGGTCTGCGTAGTAAATCTCTCCTTGATTTTCTTGTAATTTTTGTATAGAAACTCAGCTTGCGATGGAGCTGCTTGCATGTGTACATCTTGTCCCCTCTCAAATGCTTCCAAAGCATGCATGTTCATCTGGTTAAAATCCAGAGCCTGACCAGTGTTTCTCCATACATTATCACCTGCATAGAACTGCTCGTTAGGATCTGCGTCCGGATTAGGATTCTCACGCATGGATCGGCTTTTCGGATCATAATGCGCAGAGTTGACATCAAGATTCCGAAGATATTTTGCCGTGTCTTCACGGATACGTAAGTTCCTAACAGTTCCAGTGCTTCCACCACCCGCTGTACGCACACGCTTCTCAACCTTTGCGAAGTCCGTTTGCTTGCTCTCATCAACCTTGGCTTCATCCACCCTCATATCATCATCATGATGAACATCTTGATCTTCTAATTTCTTGATTCTTTCTTCCTTCAAGTACTTTTTTCGAGCTTCCTGTTGCAATTCATATCTCTTAAGAACATGAGCATAGCTTGATGGATTGTATCCATCCCAACGGTCACGCTTTTCATCATAGGTGAGATGTCCAAGGGTCTCTACAATCTCATCCGGGGCAATGTGCTTGTCGTTCCATTTTGCTCCAACTTTCCTCGGTCTTTCAATGCAAGACTTGGCATCATGTTTCATTGATCCACAGTTTGTACATGCACCCTCCCTATATTTAAGGGCCTGGATTACCTTGGCACCACTGTCATACTGAGATTTCTTCTTGCCATTCACGTTTGATTCTGGCTTTCTTTGATGCTCTAGACTTGGTCCCTCGTCGGTTTTGATATACCAAGGTGTATCAGACACATATTTGGGTATATGAGGATTGATCTCCTTTCCATTCTTATCGACTTCAGCAGGTACAAGCCCAGCCTTACGCGCTTCTTCCAATTCGACGTTCCTGCGATACTCTTGCCTGGATTTAAAGGAAGCCAGGTTTTGCGACACCATATCAAATTATAAGAGACCGGAAATCACAGACAGTTTATCAGTTTGTCTTCAGTTTTATTGTTCTGCATTCCATTATTTATAAGGAACATCATAAATCTATCAAAGCTAGATGAATAATAAACCTAGAACTAGAAAATTTAATCTAACTAGGAGTAGGAAACATATATAATCCAATCCAGAGACGTGAAAACTTATCATATAGAAATTAGATTAGGAATTGGCTCGATCTTTACTTTTTCTTCATTATTCATATGATAAATCACTTGTCAAACGAAAAAACTAGACCACGAACTAGAAACGATCACAAAGGATTACTTGCTAAGTACTGAATAAATGTAACATAGAATTGCAGGTTTTATAATTGGGTTCGTCCTTTGATAATGAAATAATTCATTTCTCATTTAAAAAAAAAAGAAAAAAGAGACATTATATACTAAAGTATTACTTGCTAATTTAGTACTGGAATTGTACTGCATACAACCAGTAGAATTCCACTAGTGGATTCCTTGGTATTTGCTTAATTAGACTGAAACTAGGCTCTCCACGTAATCTACCACTTGACGACGGTAACCACCTAGCCTTTCTGGTCCGATAAGCACCCGCTCTTTCTGATTTCCAAGGTCATACGCACAGAGATGTTTCAGATGATATGCATCTTTGTGACTATCAGGTCGGTATTTGATAAGAATAAATTGATTATCCCAAACTCCATAGGGATAACAATAGATCCATCCATCAGGTTGTTTCATAGTAACTTGTTTAGTCCAATTCCAGCTAGTTGGCATTTGTGTAGCATCTCCAGATTCTGTTCTCATCACCCAAACATCATACTGGGTACTAAGTCTGTCAGAGCATAACGAACAAGCAACCAAATTGTTCCATGCAAAGAGTGATCTGCTGCCACTGTTATCAGACGGTAATGGTATGCTATGAAACACCTCATCATGCAGGTTGAATGAGAAAACTCTCCATCCGTTGTCGTTGAGGCCCCTCGAATAAGTAGTCCATGACAAGAAATACAACACTCCATTCAAAGTAATGGAAGACTCCTTATCAATCCCAAAACATGATAGATTACTGTCTTCAAGTTCTCTCCATGATTTAGAACTTCGTGTGGAGACTTGGGTTGCAAGTCTTCTATAATTCCTCAGTGAAATCCTCACCAGTTTGTAATCGATATCCATGCCATGGCCCTGAATGAATCCAAAACCTACCTTTGGTGTCCTCATGTTTCTTTTCTCCTTTACTTCCCCCTCCAAAGACAAGGGCTTAGGTAGTTTCTTATATTGTTTTGTTAATGGGTTCCATACCACGATTTGCTCCGTTTCGATTCCATCTTCAAGAAGATGAAGGCAGACCAAACCATTATCAGATCCCACAATCTGTACGCTCTCAATCGATTGATCCAGGAAAAATGCAGGTGACGAAAGTGTGTCGACGTTTCTGTCAAGCAATGAGAACTTGTGATGATGATGTCCACCTTCATGACTGTGAAGGTAGAGTATACTAAGAATATTGTTCTTCAGAATAAACTCTTCGTTTAAGAGAGCAAACCACTCTTTTGATACGCATTTAAACCTAACTAAAGACTTGACAGGTAATCTTGAAAGGATTTCTCTTACGAGATCTTGATTCTCAGCATCCGAAGATGGTACTATTACTTCTTTGTTGGTAAAAGAAGAGATGACATTGACCAGTTTGCTTACTCATATTTCCATTCCCTTGCAAAGTACAGTCAAATTGCGATTTCAGAAATTTGGGAAAACCTGAGACTTGAATTGAAGAGAAATAAAAGATTATAAGTTTATAACCAAGGCATTGTGCCGCATGTCTATATTTATATTCCTACATGAACAAGTCGAGAGTATCTAGTAATCCAACTTGTAATAGGAAGTTAGGAACGGACCACACGAATTCTGGTGGGTTCTTGTCCTTTTCATTGCTTATTAGTGTGCTACATATACAAGTAGGAAATCATTCCTATCTTATTCATGCTTCATGCTTGTGCAATTTATGAAGACAAAAAATGGTCAAGTCAGTCAGTACATGGTACTCCTATGAAAAAAAAAAAAAACGAAATAAAATTTAACTGGGCTACAACTTCTGTTTATGACCTGAAAACCGCAGTCGGAACCCATCATGATTGTGCAGAATTGAACTGACAACATCTTTCACAAACCCATAAAAGCAATCTCGGCAGGCCTTACGCATCAGATTAGATTTATGTGGCAGCTGAAGCTGTTCGGTGTGGCGGCATACTAAGCTTGAGGATGAGTGCACAACAGACTTGTGATGATGCTCTAAACCACATGCAGCCAAGACGGTATGTGTGGCAGCCCTAGCAATTTGTTTGAATGCATCAGCTCCTAGGCGCTGGTCTTTACTTAGAAGCTTCAAGTTCATCTTGACAAGAGACTGGATCTCACTTTTGGCCTCATCGTCTACTTTTCTTGCTCTGCTTTCCACAGAGACCTCTTCTAAGTTCCCGGAAGAAGATGTACTGAGCTCAGGTTTGCCACAAAACGAATTAGAAGTTCCTTCCATCAGTGAAGAAGCAGAACCATTTTGCTCATTAACCATACTCAGTGCAGGTTGATTTTTCTGTAATGAAGCTGACCTATTCATGTTCCTAGGATATGGAGCTATAAATAATCCTGGTGAAGAATTACTACATGAAATGCCTAGGATTGACTCTACAGCCTCCTGTGTTGTGACCCTAGGCTGCCTTTCCTTACCTTTGTATACCTTCTCCATTTCAGGTCTTCCTTGATTTGGAGCTCCAAGTTGTTGGCCTTTCAATGTGTTGAAACTTGAATTCACATTGCTTGCTTCATGTGAAGCATTTGCTTTCCTAGATGGAAGCTTCAGGGCACTGCTGGTGCTTTCATCAACATGTTGTTTCAACTTTGCCCTATCCATTATTTTCCATGTTTTGACAATCTCACGCGAGCCACAACCTACTTCATTTTGCTGACAACCTGTTGAAAACGAGGCTTGTTGTTGACCTGATCTATAGGGACATGGATTCGCACTGGTTTGTTCCTTCAGAGCACTTGTTCTGCTAAAAGGAAGTTTTGAGAACTGCAACAACTGAACCCCACTACTGTTCTTTTTATGTATACACTGTTTTGGCTTTGCCCTTTCCAGCATTTTCCATGCCTTGGCAATATCATGGGGGTCGCAACCACCTCGAATTTCCAGTTCCTGACGACTTGGAGATAATGAAGATTCTGTTTGGCTTGATCTTTCAAGAGACATCACACCATTTCCTTGACTACCGCTGCACCCAGCTTTCGATTTCGATGAACTTGCAGGGAAGCTCAATGCACCACTGCGGAAGCCATTCCAATTCTCACGTAGTGTAAATATGCGAGTCTGCACATTTCGACACCTATCCAATGTTCTTGCAGCTGATTCAGCTGATATACTGGCAACCCTTGGTGGTGCTTTTGCTGGCCTGCCAACTTGAGCACCAACCAAGGACTGATTTGAATTTGGAGTGATTCTCACCGGTCTTTGAACCACCGAGAAATTCGGTTCTCTTACAATATCAGAGACCGATAAACAAGGCACAGGCACAGCTTCTGTTGGGATCATACCACATTCATCCTCACCATTCCCATTAGCAAGCTCAGGTCTAGAAGCTATGCAGTCGTTACAAAACCAATCGCCTTCCGGCACAGTGTAACCAAGCCCAACACAGTAAGTATGTGCCGCTCCATCACATAAATCACATAGCAACATAAAATGATCATCTGTCATTGAGCTACACACATTACACGCTACTTCTTCATAAGCATCAACATGCCCCGATTTATCTCCCTGCAAATTAAAATTAAAGACTCTAAGCTAACCATAAACCCAATTCACCGAACCCACAAAACCCATTATAATGTAAAAAATATCACAAACCCAAATCAGAAAACACAAATTTGATAAAAATTGATACTGAATTACTGACCTGATCTCGAACCGGGACCTTAACAACGCGCTCACGAACAAAGACGCCGACTTTCGGCGGCCGCCGGATGGAGTTGAACCGCCGGCGGCAAATTGGGCAGCGTGACTCGGTTTTGGCCCATTCTTTGATGCACAAGAAGCAGAAGTAGTGGTCGCAGCAATCGATTTTGCCTCGGGCGGCTTTGCCATCGTCCAAGAAGCAAATAGCGCAGCGGTCGGGCGGCGAATCATCGGTTTCCGGCGGGGTTTCGGGTTGATTTGGATCCGGTTGGGATTCGATTTGGGGATTTAGGGTTTTCAGGCGTTTGTTTGGGGAGGACGAGTCGTCTGTTTCACGCGCCATTGGGAGCTCAGTCAGTCTCTCTGCGCCAAAATCCAAATTGAGTTTTGATATATACGAAATAATAAGCTGGGCTAAAAATTCTATGGCCCAATATCCATTAGATGTAGTTATGTCCAGTCACGGTTCCTACGGCAAACAGGATACGAATCTCAGACCCAAACATGAAAATATAGCTATTGCATGAGTCACTTCTTGTATGTGAGAGGTTGTGAGTTCGACTCACAGTATTGTAACACATTAATTGTATATTTAATAAAAAAAAGAAAATATAGCTAATTCAAATGTGTTGTTTATCTTGAAATAAGGTGAAAGGTGAATCTAATTGAACGCTTGCTCTAATTTATAATAGCAAACAAATCCTATGAAACGGGAGTGGATAATATGTTAAATGAAAGGATCATGCCAAAACAAAATGATGGAATAATATTGTATCAGCCAGATGAGCATATAGTAGTAATAACATTGCCAGGTTTAAGGTTTTTGCAAGATTTGCATTGATTCTTAATTATAAATAACATTTCTTAAACAGTATATACCTTAAGGGTCCTAAGAATCATGACTTGTTTATGATGAAATTATGACATGGTATGAACATGGTTTGGCACTCTCTCATCCATGACGTCTTATCAAATATCAACTTAATTTTTACATGAACAACAATCTACATTTCACTATGGGAATCGTACATAGCGGATGATTTGTAGGTTGAGTCACCAATATCAGTTTGGTTAAGTCTCCTAGCTAATTAAATACCACTTTGTCTGATTCCAAAACAACATTTTTCAAGTTCAGGGAGATTAATTGCATGATTCCCTTGTATGTTTTGTTATACTTATCAATTATTTACTTACCTAGAATGTAATTGAGATGTGTGTGAATGATTATAGAATAAGAAAATTTTTGTGTTTATTTGCTCATAGTGGAATGAAAATTATTATGGGTCCCACCTCTGAACCCGGAATTCATTCATTAATAACTTGGATTTGTAATACCAAGGGAAGAAAATGAGTTTAGAAATAATACCACATACTATTTTATTCTGTGTCTTATTCATTCTATCTCATGTTCTTGATGAATTCTATTTTAAATAAGTAAATGTGTTATCAAACTTACACTTACACTTGCACATATCTTGCACATCGATATTTCGTAAGTAGACATTTACAATTGTCCGTTACTAATCCTAGTTATGGTAATACACCTCAGAATTGTCCTTTCTGTGGCAAGTCAAATCTTAGACTTAAATATTTTTCCTCAAAGAAAAATCTCAGACTTAAATACTTACTTACTTCTCTTGACCAAAAAATAGAGTGATCCGACAACGAGCTAGGACACCCACCGAATATATAGGACCTATTCCTACTCTTCCACCATGAACGTGTCTCCCTTCCTCCAAAACCCAACCCTCCTCCATCTTCTCTCTCTCTCTCAAATCCATTACATCTCCCAAACCAACAAAAACACAGTAACTCCGATCACCATGACGACCGGCAAAGTCCACGTCCTGGTCTTCCCCTACCCTGCACAAGGTCACATGCTCCCTCTCCTCGACCTAACCCACCAACTCGCCCTCCGCGGCGTCTCCATCACCATCCTCGTCACCCCTAAAAACCTCCCCATCCTACACCCCATCCTCTCCAACCACCCCTCCATCAAAACCATAGTCCTCCCTTTCCCTCCCCACCCCTCCATCCCTCCCGGCATCGAAAACGTCAAGGACCTCCCCATCCAAGCCTTCGTCTCCATGATGTGCGCCCTCCATGAGCTCCACCGCCCCATCGTCGACTGGTTCAGGTCCCACCCTGACCCTCCCGCCGCGATCATCTCCGACATGTTTCTCGGCTGGACCCACCACCTCGCTGTCGAGCTCGGGATCAAGAGGTTCGAGTTCTCGCCTTCCGGGGCCTTCGCGCTCTCCGTTATCTACTCTCTCTGGCGGAACATGCCTCAGAGAGACGACCCTAACGATGAGAGTCAGGTGGTTGAATTCCCGGAGATTCCGAATAGTCCGAAATACCCCTGGTGGCAGCTCTCCACCGTGTTCAGGTCTTACGTGGCGGGAGACCCTGTTTCGGAATTTATTAGAGGAGGGTTTCGTGGGAATATGGAGAGCTGGGGGCTGGTGGTGAACTCGTTCACCGAGTTGGAGGGACTCTATTTGCAGCATTTGAGGAAGGACTTGGGGCACGACCGGGTTTGGGCCGTTGGGCCGTTGCTTCCTTCGAACAAAGATGACCCGTCCGGGCCCGTCCAGAGGGGCGGGTCGAGTACGGTTTCGGTGGAGGAGATAAAGTCGTGGCTGGACGCGCGGGAGGATGAGACGGTGGTTTACGTCTGCTTTGGGAGTCAGGCGGTGTTGTCTAAAGAGCAGGTGAGAGAGTTGGCGTTGGGGTTGGAGAAAAGTGGGGTCAATTTCGTATTGTGTGTGAAGGATCCCACCAAGGGAGGACACGTGGAGGCCGGCGATTGTGCGATACCGCTGGGGTTCGAAGACCGAGTGGCGGGTAGGGGGATCGTGATCCGAGGATGGGCCCCGCAAGTAATGATTTTGAGGCATCCGGCAGTCGGCGCGTTCTTGACGCATTGCGGGTGGAACTCAGTGCTTGAGGGAGTAGTGGCGGGTGTGGCGTTGTTGTGTTGGCCGATGGGCGCCGATCAATTCAGCAACGCCACATTGTTGGTGGAACAATTGAAAGTAGGGATTAGGGTGTGCGAGGGTGCAAGGACCGTGCCCGACTCAAACGTGGTGGCAAGAGTAGTGGCGGATTCAGTGAGTGAGAAGCATGTCGAGATGAGAGAGCAGGTGAAGGTGATGCGCGAAGCGGCATTAGGGGCCGTGAAAGACGGTGGGAGTTCAGTGAAGGATTTGGACGGGTTGGTGGATCATTTGGCTACATTACAAACAAGTAATAACTTGCAATCCAAACAAAATGGAAAGTGAAGCCAATTTTAAATTTGATTATAATAATTCAGTTATCATAAATCTAGTAGTATAATTTTGTCGGTCTTCCCTTCTTTTCTTTTCAAACATTTGTGACTTTTCCTTGATTTATATTCTTCTTTTTTACACCTCGATCAAAATTCTGGGAATTTGAATATATACTGATGCAGCTTTCAGCCTGATGAGAAAGAAAGACAGTGAGTGAAGGGTCATAATGACTTTTGCATCCGATGCGCATATTTCACATGTAATTCCTATTCCTCTAGAAACTTTGCAAAGTGGGAGGCCTCATATGTTTATTGTGTTTGTTGCTTCTTTTAATATAAACCTTTATCTCGTGTGTGTTGAAGTTTGATAAGAAACAAAAGTAAACAGAAACATATAATTTTTTTGATCAACACCGCTAGCTACTCAGTACATACAAGTATGACATCCAAAACCTAAGTACGTATGTCAAAATTCTTGATAATCATACGTACCAAAACATCGAAGAACCTAAGAGATCGATGAAACAAAACTTTCTGTAGTCTTCGTACAACTAGTTACTGTTTGCTGAGGACTACTGGCTGCTGATTGATTTAGTTATTCTTGGGCGGGTGAGGTCTTGGAACATGATAATCAGCATTCAAAGGTATAAAGTTACTAGCTATTTTCCCCTTCAGTACACGACGGTGAGTATGAGGACGTCGACCCCTACTAATGTTTCTCAATCTTTGTGGTTCTGCCTTGCTACTGAAACTGTTTTTAACCGAAAGCGCATAACCTGATGGATCGGTAGTAGCACTCCCGGAAGATTGTCCTCCATTAAAGTATACTACTTCCGCTTTTACCATTGTCGAAAGCCTTTTAGACACCATCTTCCTCCCAAGAAATCTCCTGTTTGAAACTTCAAAAATGTCCTGCAAACGGGTCAAATTTATTAGCTAGAGAGATGTTGTTGGATTAGCAAATTAATCAAGTGTACAAAAACCTCATACTATGTTGAAAAAAGCTCGTAATAAGGTACCTGTTGATTCTGATTCAGGGTGCCGATTCTTGGCACAACTGCTAGTTTGCTATGTTCATGATGACCGGATGCCAGTACTTCATTCATATCTACGAAGTAGGAGAAGTAATTTCAGTTTATTATAGAGATGAGTATACCGGACAGTTCATTAGTGGAAATTGCTAAGTGCATTATGTGCATATATACTTGAAACCAGATACCAAAAAAGACATACAACTGATGAACTACTGATGCATATATAAGGATGTTCTGATATTAAGTACCTGTAGTGTTTGCTGACTGAGTTACATGTAGCAGAGGGATCACCATTAGTACTGCTAGAAAGGTGATAATATTGAAGCTTAAAGACACCATCTTCGTGTTGTTAACTTGATCTATATATTCTCTTCCTTTATGAGTTCGAGCTATAGCTAGCTAGTTTAACTTGAAAGGGGAGAAGACTCAGAGGAATTGTATGAAAGGCAAGTTAAACGAGCATCCTCGATCTCTTTATATATAGATGTCGATCGTCAACGCCAAAACCCAGGTCAAAGTTACAACTATCAACACCGGCCTTTTTCTCCGTGCCTAGTTATAAAACATATGTTATGGCAGGCCAGTGTGGTTACCTGGGGACAAGGGTCAAAACACACAAACCCGAAACAGCAAGTTCAGAACGCCAGGAACTTGCACAGCCACATTCAAATTGACGAGAGTTGAAAATGGCATGCTATAAAATCGACTGGCTTCGATCTCTGAGTTTATAAGTATTTGTTGAGGACAAAAGGGTCGTGATCATGGCGTGGAATGTGGAAGATGCGGTGTTCAGCGCTTGTCGATCTGCCGCCATGCATGCAATCGCCGAGGTCTGCTTTTTCACTCTTGGTTTTGCCGCGTACAGAAACCCTAGTTAGGGTTTGTTCTTGTTCTGGGTGGAAATATAAATAAAGTGGGTGTAAAATGAACAGGTAAAAGTGAGTTTAACTAAGAGAATCACATGCACCACACCTAAATTCACACAGCAGTCTTCGATCTTAGGTTTGATCAATGTAATATTGTTTAAGTGTAAAGAGGTTGATTATTCTTGGTTTATTTGTTAACTTTTATACAAGGCTGCTTCAGCTAGCTATCATATTCTATATTTGACCGACTTGCCTCGTCCAAGCTGCAGATTTTCATGTGTTTTCTTTACAGTGTTCCACCACTTGTGTTTTGTTTAACTAATAGAGCGCTTCTTGTAATGCTAGCTAGCTATGACTTGACTTGGTAAACTTCAATCGCATTCCAGCACCAATATATGCCATGTTTAATTTTTGTTCTGCTTGGTATTGATCAAGAATCTGTAGATGGAAAATGTACGGAAAAGTTGTTTCGAGTATGTAGGGATTCTGAATGTTTTGTGGATATGTTATGTGAATCTTTATAAATTTCGATGGAGCTAGATAGCTGTTTATTGAGTTGGTTTGCGAGTCTGGCGTTCAAACATTGGGATTCAAATAACAAGAAGTTGGTTTGCCTTTGTAACATGCATGTCACATGGAACCGATTATCCTGAATATATGGAATATAATTTGACGAGTGTGTGTACCAAGGCATCGTTTGACATATAAGAGTTCAGGCATACATCTATGAATATAAGAAAAGCAAGAGAAAGGCTAGGCATGGCAGGAAACTGAGAAAAACCTAATTTTGTTCCCGCCGACAATGATGATCACAGAGAAACTGGTTTTCATTTTTGGGCGGAAAGCATCATATACTGCAACATGCATGCAGTCTTCCTTTGTAAGATTGTTGCTCCTATATAGCTAGTGGATTGCATAAACCAAAATAGGTTGGTTTGGTCTTGTTGTCCTTAAGATTGATCGAGCTCGTACATTCTCGTATGTTTATTGTGGTTTTGGCATATTTGACGCGTTTGGATGTGTCATAGTATCTGAAAACACATGATTACCATAGTTTTGTGACTCGTGAGTTCTTTGATTTTTATTTTTTCTTAAGTAGTATGTCACACTCGTTATTTGAGTTGTTTATTTGAGTTTTTTGCTTTTAGGCTCATTGGGCATTTATTCCAAAACGCCCGGCCCAAAAGCAAAGAGGAAATATCTTGGAAGAAAACCCGCGCAATCCAACCCCATTTTCCCGCCAAAGCCAACCCTGACCTTTCTCACTCAATTAGCTCCGCCTCAACCAAAAATCTCAAAACGAATTCACAAAACTAATCTAAAACCGGAAGCCCAATCGAAACTTCCGAGATCCAATCATGAAGGTCAGGCAAGTGAAGCTCCGCGAGATCCACAAATCGGCGAGCAGCGCAGGAAAGCCGTCGTTCTGCTCCGTCGTGTGGGACCAGCAAGGCTTCCACTCCGTGACGGCTTCCTCCTCCGACGCCTCAATCGCCGTCCACAACGCTCTTATCTCCTCATGTCCGCCGAAGCTCCTCCGCAACCACCGCGACGGCGTCACCGCGCTCGCTATGAGCCCCAACGCCACCTGCCTCGCCTCCGGCTCCGTCGACCACTCCGTCAAGCTCTACAAGTTTCCTAGTCAGTAATTTCTACTTAACTTTCATTTCGGACCAATTCTGAGAAGAAGTTGGGGGCTTTCTAGAATTTGGGGCTTTTTTTAGGGTTTAGGGAAATTTGTCTTGTCAAATTGGATTGGTAGATTTAATGTGATGTGTGAATTGTTTAGAATTACATGGATCTGTTTGGTTAACTAGCTCACTAGTAATTGCACACATGAATCTTTGAAAATATTGAAGCTGCTTGCAAACATTTCACTGTAAGATATGAATGTTAGCATGCATATGGGTTTAAATTTCCAAGATTTACAAAATTTTGGGTTTTATTGGTTTGATTTATTGTGGTTTTTTGGGGTTTGCCTACTGTTGCAATGGCTAATCAGGTTATGGTGTCTCGATTATGATTGTTTAAATTTTTGGTTGGACTGTCAGGTGGAGACTTTGAGACTAATATCACCAGATTCACGCTGCCAATACGTGCCCTTGCGTTTAATAAGTCAGGGACACTCTTGGCCGCTGCTGGTGATGATGAGGGAATTAAGCTTATTAACACAGTAGATGGTACAATTTCGAAGGTTCTCAAAGCACACAAAGGACCTGTAACTGGTTTAGGTTTTGATCCCCAAAGTGAATACATGGCCTCCATTGATTCAACTGGGACTGTAATATACTGGGAACTTCAATCTGGAAGCATATTGCACACCCTTAAAGCCGTAGCTCCTAACTCTGGTTTAGACCTTTCTGTATTGAATGTATTGAGCTGGAGTCCTGATGGACGGTTGTTAGCTGTCCCGGGAGTGCGAAATGATGTTGTGTTGTATGATAAAGACACTGCTGAGAAGCTCTTTACCTTGAGAGGTGAACATACACAACCTATTTGTGCCTTGGCCTGGTCGCCTAATGGAAAATATTTGGCTACATCTAGTTTGGATAAGCAGGTTCTCATCTGGGATGTTGATCGAAAGCAAGATATTGGCAGGCATAAATTTGATGAGAGGATAACTAGCTTGGCTTGGAAGCCAATTGACAACGTCCTAGCTGTAATTGATTGTATGGGCAGGTATGGTGTGTGGGAAGCAGTGATTCCCTCGTCAATGAAATCTCCTACTGAAGATGTTCCGAATCAATCTAATAATGGTCTTCTCTTGTTTGATGAAGACGAAGTCGAGGGTCAGGAGAGTAGTACATCTGGTAGTTTAAGTGATCTTGGTGAAGATACATATGAGGAGTTGAAGCCACTTAGCAGGAAAAGACTAAGCAAGCAGTCTGACGCTCTGAAAGAGTTAGATGAGGATGATAATGATGACTTTAGTTTGTCCCCTAAAGTTGAATCCCATAAAAAAGCACGCCGGCATCATAATAAAAGCACTGATAATGGGAATGAGGGAATAAGAAGCAGATTGCCATCTGCTAGGTCTAAAATGCAGGAGGCATTTCAGCCAGGGGCTACTCCTGTGCAGCCTGGCAAAAGGCGCTTTTTGTGCTACAACATGCTTGGAGCTATAACTACGATTGAATACGAAGGGTACTCCCATATTGAGGTAACCTGTGCCTTAACTTTGCTGAGCTCTCTCCCTCCTTCCATGTGTCTCACCCTCCCAACACGCCACTTTCAGTGAGAGTGTTTTTGTAAGCCAGAACTCCAAGACAAGGAGTGCCTAGGTGCCTTTATCTCATACTGATGTTTTAACATGTGGATGCAGATAGATTTTCATGACACAAGCCGAGGTCCACGAGTTCCGTCAATGACCGATCATTTTGGCTTCACAATGGCTTCGCTGAATGAGAATGGTAGTGTTTTTGCAAATCCCTCCAAGGGTGAAAAGAACATGAGCACTCTCATGTATCGTCCATTTACTAGCTGGGCAAACAATAGCGAGGTTAGATACCTACATTTATATTCCAAAAGTATTGTTCATGCAATGTTCTGGTAGTTAAAACATGGAGCCTATCCAAATATTAACCTAGGCCATGTTGGATGTTAGAGTTTTTGTGTATGCTGACTTTGATATGTGATGTGAGATTAGTGGTCTATGCGATTGGAAGGGGAAGAAGTGAAGGTTGTGGCCCTTGGTACAACTTGGGTGGCAGCAGTTACCAGTCTAAACTTCATCCGCATCTTCACCGTTGGTGGTTTGCAGGTTTGCTGACAAACTTGTACTCTTATTTCACTGCACAATTAATGAAGCTCAATTTGGCGAAAAGCAATTGTTAATGGTTGTAAGTTTAGTTTCTCAACATATCTATTTTGCTGAATGCTTTTCAATGCAGACACATGTTCTTTCCCTTGATGGACCAGTGGTGACTGCATCAGGCTTCAAGGATGAGCTTGCCATTGTCACTCATGCTTCAGACTGTCTTCCCTCAAATGAGCAGGTTTGATTAGTCATACTTTATTTTAGATTGCTGACTCTGTTCACCATTTTTTACCATGACATGTAGCAGAATTCCAATTTTATCGAGTCCTGAAGTTCAGGTTGATGCCATTTCCATAATCCATAACCTTTAAGTAGATTTCGTTAACTGTCCTCTTGTTAATTAGCTGTCTGCAGTAGGACAATACATTATTATTGGCTTATGGCTTGTACTTATTTTTTCATTGTACAATCGTTTCTGATATAAAATTGTTATCTTCTGAAACATGCAGGTGCTTGAATTTAGGGTACTTAATATGACTAATAGTAGCCAACCTCTTAGAGGTCGTCTGCCTCTGACTCCTGGTTCAAGTTTAACATGGTTTGGCTTCAGTGAAGAAGGGAAATTAAGCTCCTGTGACTCCAAGGTACTTCGTCTCTACTTTTGAAAATGTGCTATTACTATGACCGATATATTTCTTTTTAATCTTGAATATGTCTGTTTTATCTTTTGTTCATAGGGTGTGCTGAGAGTTTTTACAAGTGAATATGGTGGCAGTTGGTTCCCACTCTTCAGGTTTATAATTCTTCAGCTAAAGAACTTATGTGGAATGACTTCATATAAAAATCTCCCAAGGGCATTTAATCTAAAGTAAATATCTGACTTACAGTGCTTGTAAAGACAAGAAGCCGGATGAAAACTATTGGGTGGTAGGTTTGAATGCAAGACAACTATTTTGTATAGTCTGCAAAAGCCCTGACTTGTATCCCCAGGTAAGACAGTTCACTACCTTTTTGTCTCATATTCTTTCTTATGTTAATCATATCTTGACACTCCTCCTTTTACAGGTGGTGCCCAAACCAGTTCTCACTCTACTGAATTTTTCGATTCCTCTCGCATCCTCTGATCTAGGAGCTGAAGCCCTTGAAAATGCGTTTATACTAAACAACATGCATCTCATAGAGGTTTGTCCTTTTGCCCCTCCAGACTGATGACCTCATCAGGCTGGGATGACATTAATTTTTTTTTTTTTTTTTCAATTTCATTAGCTTGGTGACATATTAAACCGACTCCTGTTCACTGGCTGAGATGTTGCATTTATTTAAATTACAGATTCAAAAGCAAATAGAAGAAATGGATGCTGCTGGTTTGGACACCAGTTCACTCGATGATGAAGCTTTCAAATTGGAAACAGGTCAAGATCAATGTATATTGAGGCTTATTGGATCCTGCTGCCATGGTGAGTGTTTCCTGTGGTTTACTATTTAACCTCTCGTAGTAATCTTGATTCCAACAAATTGAGGGAAAAAATCAGTTATTAAAAGTCATGGTTTTGCTTCTGGTGGCTGTTTTCAGGAGATAAGCTGGAGAGGGCTACTGAACTTGTGAAGCATCTATCCCTGGAAAAGTCAGTCAGGGGTGCAATTAAGATTGTTACTTCCCTGAAGCTACCTAATTTGGCTGAAAGGTTCAATAGCATATTGGAGGTACGCTTTCAATTCCCAACTATGAGCTCCATACTTCCAACTATGGTTTGCCACATTGGCAACTCTATGTTTCCATTTTGATTCTTCAGTTTCTTATGCTCTTCTGACTTTTAACAGGAAAGGTTGCTCACCGAAAATAAACCATTGCAAACAACTGTCCCTAACTCAAACTACAATGCATCATCCTCTACCGAGAAAAGTAGGTTATCAGGGAATGATATTCCTTTACCAGCACCAAAATTGTCGGCTCCCATGTTTCTAAAGAAAGCCAGAACACAAGAAGCTATTGTTGGAACGGAGAAAACACAAGAAAAGCAAACTCCCGCAGTGAATGATCTTGAGCAGTCGAAGACGACTGAGAGGGAAAGTGCTGCTGCAGAGGTTAATAATGCAGCAGGTGACATGAACAAGGACCGCCCATCTAAACCATTTCTAAAGCGAACAAACAGTCAGGACATAGAGAAGAAGGATGAAGTAGACAAGGTTAAAGCTCACCGACCAGCTAATCCCTTCAAGAAATCAGTCAAGTGAGTAGATTTTAATCACAGGTTAAATAGGAGAGGGAATTAGCATTCAAGGTAATCCCTCCCTGATAAAAATTTGTTATCAGTTTTATTTATTAATTTTCAATTCTTTTTTTCTTTATGAGAGTTGCATGTATGTCAACAGAAAAGGTAAAATGTAGGCTAATGAACCAAGCACTGAAGAGGACAATGAACTATTTTAATCATGTAATCCTCAAGCTTGTTAATATATGAGTGTAACACACCTTTCTAGTTTTCTTGGCTTATTGAAAAGTAAATAATTGATCATTGTTGTCAAGTTTATTGTCTAAGCAAACAAACTCTAATTCCTTCTAGAAAGAAAAAAAAAAGAAGGCAAAAATTGTTTCCAAGAGGTCTAATTCGGCAAACCAAACATCATTTAACTATGCACTAATTCAATTTTCTGTCACAATAACATGTGGTCAAAATCACTTGCACTACATTCAACTCAAATAATTCCACAAATTTTGTTTCATAAGACGGTTCTATTATAATAGGGAGAGTTTCGAATGAAGACCTTTAAAATCAGAACTAGATAAATTCGTGTGAAAAAAATAATCAAGAAACAAAAATCATAAAAGCACGTTGTCCCGGCGGCTAAGCCGACTGGCAAAAACTAGTGTCAAACACATATTCTCATCCCCCTCGTTCAAAAAACACGGAAAAAAAAACGTGAAAAAGACCGCGCACTCAAATCCACCAACCAAACCATCACCACAAAACCAGACGGGCATTTCCGTCATTTCCAACTCCCACTCCGTTTAAAACCTCCCCAGAAATTTTTGCTCCGCTTCACAATCTCTCTTTGATTCTCTGAGACAGAAACCCCAAATTTCCACACACACAAAAAACAAGCCCCAAAAATATCAATGGCGGAGGTGACCTACCTTCAAATCCACGACCTTGAAGAGAACCCACCCTTCGAATCCCTCCCCTATTGGTCCTCCAACGACTTCGACCTCTACATCGCCTCCGATCCCGATTTCCCGCCGGCCCACTTCGTCTCCGTCCACCAAGACCGCGACTTTGACGCCGAGTACGACAACGACGACGACGACATCTTCACCCAGTACCACCGCGCCGAGCACCACATCGACGACGACGTCGTTTCGGAGCTCAACTCCATTTCCAACCCCGACCGCGAGAATCAGGTCAGTTTCGTCATGGATCTGTTCCAGCAGCGCGTCGAGCAGTCTCAGGTAACCCCCCGCTCCGTTTTGGTTTCCGGCGACGGCTCCGATTTCGGGGTTGTGGAGGGGAATTGTGACATGGATGATGGGGTTGATCTTGATTTGAGCTTAGGGTTAGGGTTAGGGTTAGAATTTAGGAACTGTTTTGATGGGGATGGTGTTGTTGATGATGTTCCTGATGACGAAGATGACTACTTTGTGGGGAGGAGGGTTTCCGGTGAGCCTACGTCATCTGTAGGGAGGGTGGAGCCGTTTGAGAATTGCGTGGGGCTTGTTGGATTTGAATCCGAGAGCGATGAGGATGAGAACGGTGTGATTGGGCTTGATTTGCATTCGCAGGGGGAGTATGGGGAGGAACATGTTCATGGTGGTGATTACGATGACGAGACCGGGGTTGCTCTGTGCTGGGATTCGCTTCGATTGGAGGAGCAGAGGGAGAGTAATGAGGAGTTTGAGTGGGAGGAAGTTGATGGCAGGGTGGATGAGGTTTTCGGGATGTTTGTTGATCCTGATAATGAGGAGGAGAATGGTCCTGTTGCGCTATCGGCGGCATTAGCTGTTCCAGAGGAGGAAGGGAGTGTGGAGAGGGTTGAGGCTTTGGGGAATTTGGAATGGGAAGTTTTGTTGAATTCCAGCAATTGGGAGCCGAATCCGGAGCTGGACCATGATGCTGAGCATTTCCCTGGTGATCATGATGACTACATCTACACCGCTGAGTATGATATGTTGTTTGGGCAGTTTTCTGAGAATGAGACTGCGGTGATGGGCAGGCCTCCGGCTGC
This sequence comes from Fragaria vesca subsp. vesca, assembly GCF_000184155.1. Classification (NCBI taxonomy): domain Eukaryota; kingdom Viridiplantae; phylum Streptophyta; class Magnoliopsida; order Rosales; family Rosaceae; genus Fragaria; species Fragaria vesca. The sequence continues at coordinate 7,315,238 of NC_020495.1, read as the reverse complement.
TAAGTCTGTTGTCGAGACTCTTTCCTCGGTGGTTGTGACTCAGGAGGATGTGGAGAAGGGGAATGCGCTCTGTGCTGTTTGCAAGGATGATATTACTCTCGGGGAACAAGGAAAGAAATTACCTTGTGCACATAGGTACCATGGCGATTGCATTGTGCCATGGCTGCGCATTAGGAATACATGTCCAGTTTGTCGATATGAGCTGCCTACCGATGATGCTGCTTATGAGCGCAGGAGGAGCCAGAGGACTGCTAATGGTCTAAACTTTCCACAGATATGATTTTGAAGTCTTTCTTGAAGCATTAGGTTTTTGAAAATGTAGATACTGCTGTGGTGAAGAGTGGACCTCTCTTTGGGTTAAGAGAGGAAGAGTTCACCAATCTTTCGTGAGGATTATATGATTCGTGATGGTTTGTTTGTTTTGGTAGTAGCATAAGATTGTTCAATGACTCGAGTAATTTTTCATGGTTATCACATGTTAACTACTTTTGAACATTTAGACATTTGTTATGCTTGTTTTTTGCTGGAAGATGATTCCTTGTAATATTCAAGCATATGATGTAATAACATTGCGGAGTACTCGAATTGTTATTACTATTCTTTCTTTTACTCGGCGATTTGGTTTTGTTTTGGTTGATGACAAGTAGCCTGTAGTCTTGTACTACATTTTATCAAAAGCGTTTTACCTATTTCCGGAGACAGAATATGCTGCTATCTGGATTCATAGGTTTAATCATGGTTTGTCAGAACCGATCACCGGAAACAAAACAATCAATCAAAATCCACTAATAAACTTACGTATACTGGATCTAAAACATCGTAGAGTAAAGAAAATTGACACAGGTTGAATATTATTCGAGATCGAGGTCCCAGTTGAAACCCAGAATCTGAGATAGCAAACCTTTCCCTCAAGAAAGACGCTTCCCACATTTCCCAGAAGTTGACAGTTATGAGAGGATGCACAACACTAGGTGCGAGCTGTTTAATGATGGTCTAAACATTGGATAAGTCTGAAGGTGTATATTAAAATTTCCAACTACAAACATCAAATACAACAAATTACCTAACAACTTCGGCAATATCAGCAAAATGGTGCACATGATTTCTGCATATTATCATCCATTTTCTCTATTTACTGCAAAGGTTTGTCTTATTGATAACACCATCCAATCTTGTACGGTTGATCATCAGGACCTAGTTTTCTGATTTTATAAGTCTCAAAAGTACTAGACTAGAATCGATCAAAACTAGACTTGCTAATTCACCATTAAGCTTCTTCAAGAATCAGCCTTTCCTAATCCCTACATATATAGCAAATGCATTACCTTCAGTCATTTTACATTTAGACGCAATATTACAGAAATAGGCATATCTGGCTGCGGTATTGCCTTCTGATGATCATGATCTTCATGTAACGACAAAACTCTTGATATGATGGCGTCCTTGTATGTACGTAGTTGCTAGAATCTCACTATAAAAATCACTTTGGTTCTTCCTCTAAACCTATTCTGAAACTTCTCTCTCTCTCTTCCCTTGTAGCTAGTGACCTCAAAGTTATTCATGGATCCAAATGAATCAAAGACACACTACCACTTTAGCTAATCAAACTATTCCGTCTCAACTCCTCCCCACAATTCCACATACTCAGATTTTCCCCATGTCTCATTTCAATGACATATCACCATACACCTACACTGTTAGCACTAACACTGTTTTTGATGAAACTGCTGCAGCGGAACAAAGCCTTAACCATGAGAGAAGGCTGAAGAGACTGATTTCCAACAGGGAATCTGCACGAAGGTCGCGAATGCGTAAGAAGAAGCAGATTCAAGAGCTCAAGCATGAAGTGGACCAGCTCTACGTTGCAAATAACCAGCTATATGAGAAGCTGATCCGACTATTAGAGGTTAACCAGCGGATTCTTCAGGAAAATGCTGAGCTAAAAGAGAGAGTTTCTTCCCTTCAAGTCACCTTTACTGATCTGATAGATGTAACCCTTTAACTACACTATATATGTAGTCAATTCAAGCTTTAGAAAGATTCTAAGATCATCCTGAGACGTTTGATCAATAACGTCACCTCGATGTTTCATATTCATCATCCAGTAACTTTCAATACTCTGTATCAGCAGCTCTCTATATTGATCAATATAATGAAAAGCATAGAGATTTCTAACTGCATTCATGGAAATGCACCAATATAAAAACTAATACATATAAGAAATTTATAATAACTGGATTAGAGATATTCAATATTTTGGGTCCATGTCCTTCAGTGATTTGTTAGCATGCAAAGCATATTTGTCCATGTACAAAATCCGGCCTATTAATCTGTCCTCAAAAATGTAAGAACACAATCATGAAACAATCTTCTCTACTTTACTGGATGCTTCCCATTTGATAAGTTAGGCGAGGTTTCAGCTGTAGTTGTAGAAGTTGAGCAGCTGCCGGTCTGGTCTTCAAAGCCCTGTACTGGGTCTGCATATGATCTGGTACAAGGCCACCTGTACCCAGAAAACTATGACCATTACGTCCTGCAAAGGTATTGGAAACTCCAGTTAAAAACTGCATGCTTTTATAACCATACCTGCTTGACTTTATAACCTCATCCTGTATTGTCATATTTCCATCAAATATGTTGCCTGCAAGAAAGAAGTTTAGTTATAAAAGCTGTCTTAGATTTAAAATAATTGTTGCACACTTCCATAATGATATACAAATAACCTTTAGTTATAACAAGCTGTTTTAGATTTAAAATAGTTGTTGCACACCTCCATAAAGAGTTTTATTGGAGAAGTATTTTGCAGTCAACCAACGAGTGTAGTCAGCTTCATACTTCTTGAACTTCTTGATGTGGTCTGCGGTATGAAGATCACTAGCATAAAGAAAGAACATAGGATACAATTCAGTCTAATTTTAGATTAATAATAAAAGAATAAAGAAAGCATTATAGAGAACACTAGTGCAGCAGAGAATGTTAATGCTAATTTCACACAGAGAACAGATACAGAAAAAGGCAACAAACAAACTACAGTAGTAACGGTGATAATACCCGCAAATCTAGATCATGGGTGGTCTACAAACAAGTAGTAATCGGATGACATACAGTTGGTTGAATTCTAGCATGAAATTCATGGTACATCTATATTTACTAGGCAGTAAGACAGTTTCTGACCTCCCCAGATCACAGCAAAACAAGAACAAATTAACTGAGTTCAAGCCTATTGACAAGTTCTGTCAATCTGTGTACAATAGAGATCTGAGGATTTGGGACATGAGGTGTAATTATGTAATCCATCAGAGGGAAATCCTCAGTCAACTTAATATGAGTATTCCTAGCACCTTATTTGAATCAAGTGGTTATTTATGCTGATTGAGATTTGAAATGTCCAAGTGGCTACCACCAGAGACTCCTATTTAAGATGTAATTTGGGAGACTACTCCCCAGTCCCTAGCCCGAACTAGAAAACTTTGTTCTGGCATAAGACAAAACAATACCATTTATGTCTGTGTACATGCATATGCATGATGCATGTACAAAGGAGAGAATAAGGCATAACAGTCTAACTTAGTAAAAGGCCTTTAAATTCAAATGCTGAAAAATGGAAGCAATAACTTACGAAAACCAGATAAAAGCATTTTAAAATACTCTTCAAACAGACAAACACATTGGAGGGCAGAAGATGAGAGATGACTAGAGTTTCACAACTGAATTTGGAAGTACATGAAACAGCTTGAATTACCATGCTGTACAGAAACTTGCTAAAATCAATCACTTCACACAAGATATCGCCCAATTCTCTGATGAATTTTGAACATATTCATATCTAACTCAACATGGTTTATATGTTATTTCTACATCTACAATACAATCCATCAATTTGCATGATGATTCTCAAATGTAAGGCTAATTTTCAGTGCCTATGCCAAAATTGTAAAAGGTGCAAACTTTAACGGACCCAACTGCTTTGATATAATTCCTCCTTTCTATTTCTACTTATTTTTTTCCACACAAAACCCAAATTATAGGCGCTTAACCAAAAATATAACAAACACATAATAAGCAAATGTCCAAAAGTCCTTTCCTTCAAACTCTATTTCTTCTCAAAGTCTTAATCTTTGCTCACTAAACAATATCATAAACAGCATCAATAACAAACTAAATGGTATTATAACTGATCTCTCTGATTTCATCAACAGTGAGCTTAAGCATGGAAGTGACTTGTTCACAGATACAAGGAAAGAAGAACTCACTCAAAAGATGCAGGCTTTTTCTCGTCGACATTATTGAGAACCCCATTGGTGATTACAGCCTCGGCCTTTCACATATTAAGAAGATGGAATGAAAAAGATAATCCCATGAACAAATCAGTACACAGAGACCATTATATATACACACATATATAGATTGAGTGAACCTGAACCTGTGGGTGTGGATTCGTGGGAGGGAGAGAGGTGGGTTGAGTGGCGGAGTGGTCGGAGTTGGAAGCAGAGGATGGTGGAGACGACGGAGACGGCCGACTCGCCATTCCAGAATCTGAGCTAGTAACAAAGACCACGCTCTCTCAACAAAAGTGAAGAAGAATGGAGCTTTGGAGTTTAGACCAGAGCGAGACAACTAAAGTTAGCTGCTGCTTCAATTTGTGCAAACACAAAAGAAAAAGAAAAATTCTGGTTTTTTTTTTTCTTTTTTCTTTTTTCTTCTTCTTCTTCTTATTAATAATTTTGTTTTCTCTTCAAGAATCGAACTTAAAACCTCTCGGTTAGAATATTTAATTATGAAAATCGAACTTAAAAGCTCTCGACTGGAATATTCAATCATACAAAAAGAGTTATTTCGCTACACCGATATTTAAAAGATTATTTTTGATTTTATCTCGACGAGATGAATGAATAGAGTGACCATAGAAGTCCGTTTACAAACATCACAAATTTATGTAATTTTCAAGTATTTTAATCATTAGATTCGATGATAGAGTAAACATAGGGAAGAAACAAGGTAATATATCACATATTCCGAAATATTTTACTTTAAACTTTAAAATGGAAATCAAAGTCTGATTTTTTTTAGAGTAAAAGTAAGATTACAAAGTTGCTAAAACAATGAGAAAAAAGATTGAAATTTGCATTTTAAGAGTAACGTCTATTATGTTCTAATCTTTGGCATGAGAATGGGATTTGATCAAGTAACCCAATCGATTAGATGCTAAATTAGTAATTAATTATTAGTGTTCAATCACTTGCAGACACTATCACTGAAGTTACTTTATAGTGTTAGACTTATTTTCAATTTTACAGATTTTATCACTCTTCCATAAATCATTTCCTAAAAGTTATAGAGATTGTTGTAGAATATAGGGAATGTTGTTTTCTATCTCTTTTACATTGCATCCCTGATTTAGATATAGTGTTTAGAGAATATATTTGGACACAAAACAACCAAGTTTTTTCTTAAAACAGAGAAAATCCAAAATGACCAAAAGAGTTGTTGAAGTTGCTCGCAACTTTTATGGGAGGCGCCATAACTCTTAATACAAGTCTCCCCACTTCCAAAACACCTTAATAATCTTGAACTTCCTATTGTTTGTTTTGGCCCGTTTGTTTTTCCTTGCTAACTTTTGTCTCCAATGAGATCAGAAGTAAATCATTTTTTTGAAAGTAATGATTATATTCAAACAGCTAGTGATTACAATCACTCAAGATGGCATCCTTTACAAATTCGGGAGCAACAACAAACCAGCTCTGACTTTCACTATAGCTCAAAGCATGATTTGCGAGGATATGGGCTACTCTATTAGCCTCATGAGGTACATGGAGAACTCTAAAATCTGCATACCGGTGAAGAAACTCTTTCACCTCTGCTATAATGGTACCCAAGGTAGAAAGATCTGTATCTGGTTGTGATACTGCTTGCTGAAGGAGCAAACAGTCAGCCTCAAAAACAATCTTACTGATATGCAAAGTTTCAGCTAGTTTCAGACCTTCCAATAAAGCTATCACCTAGCAGGAAGAATTAAGAATATGGGATGGATTCGAATATGGGGATGGACAGTTGTAGCATTGGAACCATGGCGGACCTTCCACACAAGACAAAAAAAACTAGCATCGATGGAACCAAATCCTCGATCGTCTTACTCCAATTCCCGATTGCAGATAAAATGGAGTCATAACGGATCAAAACAAAATTTCGGGCTTTTTATTGTTTGGAACGTCAATTAAATAGATTAATCATTACCTATATATACATCGTCTCCTTGCAACTGCAAACATCCAGTAGTGCAGGAGTTTCTCTGTCCTCCCTACATCCCTATGACTAAAACAAGCAAGCATCCTAAAGTTTTAGGAGTTTGGCATAAAATAGGCACAATGAACTCTGCAAAGTCATTCGTCACAAAAGCAATCCTCCTACTCCAGAAAAATCAGACACATCGATGGTCCTGACAAAGAAGCAACTGTTCAAGTAGCCAAGCACCAGAACCTGCATTCCGCAAAAGTAATTGTGGCATTTTGCTCGGCATCAGCCATTGAAATGGCTATCCTATCCGTACAGCTTCACTCCCCGCTCCCTATAATCTTTTACTTCATTGCCCTTGCAATCTTATTTGCATTTACTTGTGTTGTCATAAGCATATCCATTCATTCCAGCTGTCCAGAAGTAGCTCAGGTGCTCCAGCACTGTGGTGTCTTCTTTGGAGTGACTGCCGTCTTCATATCTGTTTCAGTCCCATTTCCTGTCTGGTTCAAATGTATCACCTGCTTCATCTATGTAGTGTCCTTGCTTGTGATAATATTTTGTAACTACTTCTATGCTAAAGAAGAAGAAGAAGAGTAATAATAAAAAACAAAGGCAAGCAAAGCAGAGCAATTAAAGAAGAACGTAATGAGATTAAGTACAATGTACAATAATGAATAAGGTTAGCTCTGTGGGTTCTCCTCAGTACGTCATATCCATTGTAAGACTCCCTTTTGTTTGCTATTCCAACTGAAGTGGACTTTTCGACTTAAAATTATCAGATATACACCAATTTTCTATGTGATTTCATTGAATTTAAGTCACACTTGAACAATAGAGACTCAGAGAGAGAGAGAGAGATGCCAATTACTGTCCAGTGACAAACAGTTGTGGCGTTTTATTATGATACAAATTCATATTAAAAAATAGTTCTGGATATCACTTACATGTTGTACAGATACGTGACGATGTGTTAGAAAGCTGTAGCAATCGTATCTACAGAGCTGATACCTTTGACACAATATGGTCTGATTTTGAGCACTCATTGATTTACCAATAATCTCCACAAGAACATAGACCATCTTTGAAATGATGGAAGCGCTTGTTGTCTCTCACAATAATCTCTCTTTCAACAGCCTTAGATATCAACTTAGCCGCATTGTGACAATCTAAGCATATGCGCAGATTTTTACATACTCTCACTGTAGCACCTTTATTCATCTTTAACAGTCCAAATGAAATTGCAAGCTTTTCACTATGTCCCCTCAATATTTCAATCTTCTCCGCATAGTCCAGTTCATGAAGCACAGAATCTGTGTTAGGTGTATATCCAAGTTTACTTATTCTTTCCTCTAATCTTGTCCACATCTTCCTAATCTCTCCTGACTCTGGCAGGGAATTGTCACCAGCAACAAAGCTATACACTTGCCCTCCAAGTTCAATCCAACTGCGGCCAGCTTCCTTCTGAAGGCCAATCTCCCTCATCCTTTGACGGACCCATCTCACATCATCCCAGTTCCCTGTCGCAGCATATAAGTTCGACAGTAGGACATAATTCTCAGCCCTTTCGGGCTCCAATTCTAGTAACTTTTCAGCAATTTTCTGCCCCGTTCCCAAATCATTATAATTCCTACAGGAACTAAGCAATGAGCTCCAAATTCTAGTATCTGGTTCCTCGGGCATGTCATCTATGATGTTCAGAGCTTCCTCTAATTGACCAGCCCTACCCAGCATGTCTACCACACATGCATAGTGCTCTAACTTCGGCTCGATTCCATATAACCTTTGCATCTGGTTAAAATATTTTATCCCATTTTTAACAAGCCCAGCATGGTTACATGCAGTTAGAATTCCAAGAAATGTAAAACTATCGGGCTTCTGACCCAACCTTATCATTTCTCCAAATAGCTCCAAGGCCTTGTTTCCATGTCCATGAATTCCATACCCTGCAATTATGACATTCCATGATGCCACATCTTTCTTGGTTAAACTGTCAAATGCCCTGTGAGATTGTTCTATGCAGCCACTTTTAGCATACATATCTATGAGAGAACAACCAACAAACAGGTCTTCTGTAAATCCTGCTTTCAAAGCAAAACAATGCAGTTCTTTCCCTAGACGCAGAGCTGACAGCTGTGAACATGCCCCCAGCACACTCATGGTGGCTATTTCACTGGGTAGGATTCCACTGGACAGCATTTGTCGAAAGAGATCCAGGGCTTCATCAGGAAGTCCAATCTGAGAGTAACCAGAGATCATTGCATTCCATGACACTGAACTTTGATGTTCCATCCTATCAAATAATGCTCTTGCGGTTGACAGTTTACCACATTGGATGTAAAAAGATAGTAATGAAATACCAATAAATGAATCCAACTCTAACCCATTACGTAGCACAAAACCATGAATCTCTTTACCATATTGAAGAAACTTCAGGTGGGAACAAGCCAAAAGGAGGCTACCAATGCTAAAACTGTCAGTATCCAAACCTGATTGTTTCATTTGAAGGTACAAATCTAAAGCCTTTTTTGGATCTCCATTCTGGGCAAGGCCACCCATAACTGCATTCCAGGAACTCACTGTCTTCGTCTCTATACCATAAAACACCTGCTCAGCAGAACTCAGCGACCCGCATTTCGCATAGGCTGCAACAAAAGCGTTGGCCACCAGTTCATCATCTTGAAACCCATGTCTGAATGAGTAACCATGAAGCTCCTTCAACCTCAAAAGTTCAGACTCTGTTAAACAAGCCGGTAACACATTTAAGACCGTGACCACATCCACCTTCTCCTCCATCTGCATTTTCCGCAAAAGATCAAACGCTCCGCTAACATCCCCTTCTCTAGAATAACCACCTATAAAAGCATTCCAAGAAACCACATTCTTCCTCTCATTCTTCTCAAACAAAACCCTCGCTTCCTTCAAGCACCCACATTTCAAATACATATCCATCAACGCATTACTCAACATCAACTCCTTATTAATCCCCAACTTCACCGCCAAACCATGAATCTCCATCCCCATTTTAACCTCCCCCTTCCCACCGCAAACTGGCAAGACAGTCACCAACGTCGCCTCATCCGGCACAAATCCCTCCTCACCCTCCAAAAACCTCACCAACAGCCCAAAACTCTCTTCACACATCCCATTCTCCGAAAACCCCCCAATCATCGAATTCCAAGAAACCAAATTTCTCTCAGGCATTTTGTCAAACATCTTAACTGCATCCCTTAGCATCCCAAATTTCGCATACAACGCAATCAAAGCATTCCCAATAAACACATCCGAAACCAGACCCATCTTCACAACCATCCCATGAACCCCCTGCCCCAAACCCACGTCCAAAACCCCACCACAGGCCTTAATCACACACGGCATTGTAAAATTATCGGGTTTAAACTCCGCGGCGCGTAACAATTCAATGAAAGTATCAATTGCTTCAGCGTTAAGATTGTTTCTTGAGTACCCACTAACCATAGCATTCCACTGAAACAGGTTCTTTCTCGGTAAGGCATCGAAAACATGGCGGGAGTCGGAGGGAGAGTTGCACATGGAGTACATGGTGATGATGCGAGTGTTGAGGACGACGTCGTGGGTGAAGATGGTGGATTGGGAGACGAGGCGGTGGAGTTTGCGGCCGGTTTGGATGTCGTTGTGGCGGCCGCAGGCCTGGAGGAGGGCGCCGATGGCGTCTTTGAGGTGCTGGGAGGTGGGGAAGGTGTTGGTTTGGAGGAGGGTGAGGGCGGCGGTGAGGTTGCCGGAGTTGCAGAGGCGGTTGAGGTCTTGGAGGGGAGAGGGAGAGGTGGTTTGTGTGGGAGAGAAAGAGAGTGAAGCTTTGGGAGTGAAAATGGAGGGTTTGGGAAGAAGGGGGTGATGAGGATGATGATATGAGAATGGGAGTGGTGGTGGTGCCAGTGAGGCCATTGTTTGATATTTTGAGAAGCTGAAGTGGAGTTGCAGGAGTGTCACCAACTTGATCCATATGGACTTTTGTGGAGGGAAACATTTGGAGCGAAATATGACTGGGATGGCTTGGGCCTCTACCAGAGTTTGGACTTGATTATGGGCTGAGGTTGTAAGGCCTGGTTTAGTCACACACACTCCCTAATTCCCTATTATTACTTCCTCGTCTTCGCAATCATATATATTTGCCATTACTGTGCCTTTGTGAGCAACTTCATACACTCAAAATGTCTCAAATTACCCACTACATGCTCTCATACTCGAGCGATTTGGTGTCTTCTTTCTTCATAGCCATATGCTAATGTCATTTCCTTTGTGGTTCTCATTTCTTTCTTCATCTATGTTGTCTCATGGTCTGCAATAACCAACAACCAGCAGTTTTAAGTCGATCAACCTTCAGTATCTTTTTTTGTTGTTCTTCCCAGTTCCCATAAATTGAAAAAGAATCAAAAAAAGAAGAAGAAGGAAAACAAATGGAAATTGATCAAACTTGTCCCAAACCCTTAAGGATCTCTCTGTTGTAATAGTTATCTTGAACAAAATCTAAATACCTGAGACTAGACGCATGTTCAATCGATTCCAATCTCATCAAAGTAATGCATTCATGCACCATCTTTGTTCTTCAAATTTCAACTATATATATACTAATATACATATCTATATATATAGTGAAACATACTAATATCAATCATTTCCAGATATGATGCCGGATAATAGTCAAAATCAAGAACTAACAAAAAAATCAAGAAGAAGTAGATTTTCTGAACATTGAAGCAGTAGCTGCTAGCTTATTAGTTTAATACTTTAATTTGTAGGGATCACTAAACCCTAGTCAGATCATATATATGCAAACATGCACTCTATCTACTACTTAGAATACTTTGAATTACTTGTGCGTTGGTAGCCTGTGATCAAATGGTTCAATGTTATACAACTACGTCATTCGATTGTGACGCATTTGTTGGTCTTTATCTTTGCTGTGACTCCAGTAATCAAATCCACATTCCAAAATGCTCGAAACAAAAGCAATAGCACATTCACACAATTAAGATGAACATTTCAAATAAGATGTTGTGGTTGCAATAAACGAGTTGAACAGGAATAAATAAGAAAGGGAAGGAACCAAACCATTGACCAAAAAAAAATGAGGAACCAAACCAGACTCGAGGTTGCCTTTGCTAGCTAAGATCGAGTACGTGAATTCAAACATTGGTGTCACTCGCAACTAAGCCGAGTCCCTTGTCATCAAATTAATTAAACCAGAAATGATCGAACAGAAGATAGAAGAATTAGAAATATCTGTGATTATATTGAAGATTGATATACAAAAATGAACTTAATTATAAGAACAGATCAAACCTAAGAGTTCTAATATGATCTTTTTGGGCAGCCAGCCGCTAATTGTATGCTTGGCGAGCAAGAAAATACATAAACCAGACCAGACCATTGAGTAGTTACTGTTACATGCAAATCGATCGTTCCAGTTTATATTAATTTCATAGATATGCATGCATGCATACTCGATCTGTTTATCTTTCAGTTTATGGATTGAATAATAATTTGATTAACGTAGCTTATAATTAATTAGTTGATCAGGAAAGACATTAGACTATATCTTATCATTCTTATGTTATTGAAGTTGACACATGCATATACTGCTTATTTACTGATATGTCACATATCGATCGATATCTTCATGACATCTCCCTCATAGTAGGGATCCCTTAGTATTTTCATTCCAACTTATATATACATTTTCCAAAACCAGGCTTAATTACGTACTCAGCTCATACATTACTATTTAGTATTACTAATTACAAGCCCTCGTCCAGTCGTCCTAGCCTCCTATCTTATTAGATCTTGTATCTTTTGGGAATGTACGCTCATATATGTTCGTTCGTATATTAATGTATATAAATTAGTTTATAAGATTAGAATTTCTGTTTCTTATTAATTAAGCAGTTAGGACGAATTAAGATATTTCTGGGAAGTGAAGATCATGGAGACTGGAGATAGAGTATGTTAAATGGAGTATATAAATCACTTGTAGATTACTTCATAATCACATCTTGTAACAAGAAGCACGTTTGGTTGGTTAGATTGCTTTAGGTTCTTACACTGCAATGGTCTTACTTGAGTAGGCTTAAGCTAAAGTAAATTAAACTAAAGAGAGACTAAGTTAGTCCTATGTTTGGCAACGCGGGTCTAGAAATGCTGCATAATTGGCAACGAAATCTGGATCTTTGTTAAATTTTGAAGCAGATGAATAAAAGAGAGATGAGGAATGAAGAAGATATGAACATGCCCAAAGTGAACGAGAGAAATCATGTGTTAAGTTGAGACACCAAAAAGGAGTACTCAAGTTAACACCAGTTAAAGAGATGAAATTAGAAAACATGTCATAACTAGTACCATTAAATTTTGTAACTCTTGTTACCATACGTATTCCAAAGTCTTATTTAAGACTATCTTTTGCACTACACGTTTATACTGAGAATGCAACCTACAGTACTTCGGCTACAGTGTTCTCATATAATGAATGGAGATTTTGACACTCGCGGCGTTGTGTGATTAGGTGGAGGACCTTAATTCTTGTGGCGTTCCACAAAGTACCGTATTGCAAATCATATTGCCCTTTGGCGTCATGTGATCAGTGATCTGAGCATGTTACGAATTTTCCATTCATTTCTTCCCCATCCATGTTATTGTCGACGTTTTGGCCAGCAAATACAAACCACGGATGGGATGTTTTGGATTTCTTCACCCTTTTGGCTGTGAAGCGTGAACAAAGGAGTGCTGAAGTTTTGTTTCATATATAGAGGAAAGATAATGGAACTCCAGTAGTATATTTTGCACAGCCAAAAACTATCCTTTATTCATGATACTGAGTACAATACAATATTATCTGAATCCTAACTAAAACACTTTAGAATTTCCTAAATACAAATTTTATTGCATATTCTATGAAAGCTTATCCCTTCATCTTGTTGAACTTGAAGAATCAACATACGGTTTATTTGCAGACCGGCCAAAACATGTGAGACGTCCAATGGAGCGGGAAGATTCCAATTCCATAGTGTTGGATCGATGAGATATAAAATCCAGCAAAAGCAGAGCAGAGCCGAAGAAAAGTAGTTTTATATTAACTGTTTATGCCCAACCTCCCATTAGAAAACTTGCACCACCGCTACATGCTAGTTGTCTATATTCTGCTTGCCCCGTATGGCCTATGCAGCAGCATGCAACTTACTTGCTATATATGTCTGATTTTTATTTTTTCAATTTCTCAAATGATGTGCTTTTCTCAAACATGTGTGTTAATTAAAGTTAGAGAATCGACCCAAAATCAATCTAACAAAGAGTACTAATAAAACTAATTAACATTTCTCATCTAAAATCAATTAAGAACGAGTAATGACCTGATTAGCTAGAAATATTCAAAATGAGGTTTCATAATTTCAACATATCTTGATAACAAGCAGTTGTCTTCCATTTTTTCTCTACTGTGTGTGATTACTCTATTTCGTGTCGTGTATATATTTACCAATTTGTAATTTAACTTTATTATTCTCTTACTCATATCCCAATTTTTGACACCATCTTTTTTCCTCTCCTATTATTATCTTCATGCTATGGGCATTTACATTTTCTGTAGAGACTCTTCTGCTCGCTTTATTGAGAGAAGACTGGATACATAGACACCCATAGATGGTGGAGGAATATGAGTAAGAATAAACGAAATGTACTCACCAAAAAGTAGCTATATAATGGTATCTTTAATTAGCTCACTTTTGTAGTACCGACCTTTGTTCTCACACTATTCCAAATCATATATCCTTTGACGTCATGGGTTTGAGCATGCATGTTACGAATTTTCCATTCATTTCTTCCCCCACCGATGTTATTGTGGACGTTTTGACCAGACCAAATACAAGATGGAGGCATGATTTAATTTGGATATCTACTTTTCTATTCTACTCTTCAATTCCGTCTCAGATGTCCCTGTGTCTAACCCTTTTAGTTTTTTGGGTTACATAAAATGGTGGTCGGGTGGGACTACCACTCCGAGATCGGGAGCAACATGGGTATGGTCTCTCCCCATGAGGTGTTTTTCACTTGCGGAGGATCGAACCAGTGACCTCCTATCACCAGGGATGTCACTGTAACATTTGCCCAACAAGCAAACCCCATGGGTTAACCCTTTTAGTTTTTTCGATACAAGTTAATAAAGCATACAGAAAAGACGGGCAAATCTGATATACAATTTAAGCGGAAAACTTAGAAAATATAATAATCTTGTAAACCAACTTGGCAGTCCCAACTCCCAAATGCTCCATGGAGAAGACTCTCTAACGGTGATTTGGATGCGAGAAGGGGCAAGGGATTCATTGATGGTTTCTTTTCTAGTAACAATTTAGAATCACCTTCCAACTACGTTTAGCTCGCCGTCACGCCGATGCCACGTACATAGGCAGACCCGACTTCCAGGAAGGTGCATATTTAACCGACTAAATTAGGAAGTCGTTTCCTTCTCTGAATGCAAAGACCCACGCGCCACGCGTGTGTCAACCGACCCGTCTCGGCCCTTTTCTTAATCACTGTATATATGAAGCACAACTTCAGCACTCCTTTCTTCATTACTTTCCATTCTTTGTTCTTGGTTTTCCATTTTCTTTTTCTGCGACCAAATAGCTGCTAGCAAAATGAGTTTTGCTGCTGCTATTACAAACCTGCTGCAGCTACTTCAGACACTTGGCCCATCTCATGGTCCTCCAACTCCTCCTGACCCAGAAGCAGTGGCGCCGCCTGATGATCAAGCAGTTCCAGGGCGCCAAAACTTAGACTGGGCTAAGATAATTGTGGTGTTTAGCTTGGCATCAGCAATCGACATAGCTCTCGTATCAGTCCAAGTTCGCTCCCAACTTCCTCTAGTTTTCTACTTTCTCGAGCTTGCTATCTTGCTTGCCTTTACTTGTTTATTCACAGGCAAGACAGTTCATTCCAACTCTCCACTAGTAGCTCAGGTGCTCGAGCGATTCGGCATCTTCTTCGGCGTCAGCGCCTTCTTCATTTCCATCACCATTCCGTTTCCGGCTGTCTGGTTCAAATGCCTAGCATGCTTCATCTACGTGGTCTCATGGCTTGTGATATTCTTTTGCAATTCCTATTCTCTGCTTAAATAAGACCAAAACAGAAAAAAAGAAAAATGAAAAATGAATGACTTAGGAATAATTAAGCATGGTAGGTCCATGGTAGAGCCCTGGGGCCTGGACAATCAACACTTCAGCACTGTCTGCAACTATCCCATGTCTTTTCTAGGCTAGATTGCATTTTCCCTATGATGTAATAGGGCTACTTAATATAGGGTAGATCGATGGATCTTGTTGGATTTTATTTCTATGTTTCTCATTAAACGAAATGTGACAGGGATACTTTCCGCTTAGGTCTGTTTGTAAATTGTAAGTTTGACGAAGGATTAATGGTAGAGACAAAGAGATAGCAAGAGAATCATCATCTTATTCATTGATAGGAGTCCTTTATATAGGGAATTACACAATACCAATATGGTAAGGATATGAATACATAGATCTAGTTTAACTACATATCCTATTGACATAAGGCCAAGACACACATAGAGAATATCCTAGAACACTCTCCCTTGTGCCGCGCGCTGATATGCCGATGGTGCTGATCTGTTGCCTCGTCAAAAAGCTCGTCAAGTCACAAAAACCCTGTGGGAGAAAAACTGAACCTTGATCGTAGGAGAAAAAGAGTACAACGCACCCTTCACATTTGATAGTGACATGTATGTATGTGCTAGACTCCCCCTGAAGTTCGCACCCCCCCTGATCTTTACATCAATCATAGGGCTCTTCCCGATTCTTACTAATCACGGAAGTTTCAACAACTTAGCATGTCAATGCTTTTTAACATGTCTTCAAATGTGGCATTGGGCAATGATTAACTAAATCATGCCGTATTGTCCTCAAATGA